>NC_041807.1:42249726-42563457 GCF_900964775.1 Scleropages formosus | reverse complement strand
GGGGTGTAGCTCAGCGGTAGAGCGCGTGCTTTGCGTGTATGAGGCCCTGGGTTCGATCCCCAGCACCTCCATCTGCTTGTATGTGGAGAAGCTCACGCGCAACGGGTCGTGCGTGCCGTTGTCTCGATTAAGCCAGCGGTTTCTGGGTGGGGCGGGCTTGCCGTGACCTGTGGCTTTTCTTTCCCCCATTCCACGTAGTTGGCGACAAATGGCGAAACCAAGGCTGGGCAGGCCAGCAGGGGGATGTAGCTCAGCGGTAGAGCGTGTGCTTCGCATGCATGAGGCCCTGGGTTCGATCCCCAGCATCTCCACGGGGCTCACTTTAAGACCCTGTGCCCCAGGGGCTTTTACAGGAACAGCTCCCGTTTCAAAGTGCGACGCCTTCAGCTGTACGCCGCAGCCTTTGAGTTTGACAAGTCCTTAGAACGGTTCAAATCGCTGCGCGGAGCAAAGGCGTGGCACGCCCAAGCGGGACGTCCCTCTTGGCTGAAACACAGGCTTTGCGCGTACGAGGTCCTGGCTTCAGCCAGCATCTCCGAACGTGTCGTTTAGTTGAGGCACTCCTCCGCCACGTGGGTCTCCCTCTACATTAAGCTGGCACGAGCGATTTTCCAAGTGTGGCGTTAGAGCCCGTCCATTGCCTGCCTCCCACGAAAGGGCACCGGCGGGTGGGGGCACGGTGGCCGAGCGGTAAGGCGTCTGTCTTGTAAACAGAAGATCACGGGTTCAAACCCCGTCCGTGCCTGCCTTTTGGGCCGCTCAAACGTTGCTTGTAGTACCTTCGTTCAACCTCACCGGCTACGGTCCGCATAGTCAGGTCTCCCTGCGTGGCGCCCGCATCCCTTTTGCGATGTCTCAGCGGTAAGAGTCGTCAGCTGCAATGGCGCACCAGGCGCTTCGCTCAAATGCCTGCCTGCAGGCAAAAGCGAGCATTCCGAGTGTGCGCCGAACGCCTCGTGTACCTGCGCCCACGCATGCACGCAAACCGCATCGCGAGTCACCCGGTGACTGTCGCAGCTTGTTCCTCTCCCCGCCGAATGAGAAATGCAGGCAGCCTGCACCGGTAACCTCAAGAGAATCAGCTGTGGCCATAGAAGAAGAAGAAGAAGAAGCAGCAGCAGCAGCAGCAGCAGCAGCAGCAGCAGCAGCAGCAGCAGCAGCAGCAGCAGCAGCAGCAGCAGCAGCAGCAGCAGCAGCAGCAGCAGCAGCAGCAGCAGCAGCAGCAGCAGCAGCAGCAGCAGCAGCAGCAGCAGCAGCAGCAGCAGCAGCAGCAGCAGCAGCAGCAGCAGCAGCAGCAGCAGCAGCAGCAGCAGCAGCAGCAGCAGCAGCAGCAGCAGCAGCAGCAGCAGCAGCAGCAGCAGCAGCAGCCAGCGGGGGATATAGCTCAGTGGTAGAGCGCATGCTTTGCATGTATGAGGTCCTGGGTTCAATCCCCAGTGTCTCCAGGGGCTTCCCTTTAAGAAGTCGAGCACGCGGAATGTCCTACCTGCCTGTTTTCCAAGCAGCAAAAACTCTTGCCAGGTTAAAGGTCATCCTTTGTGAAGCTCCCTCATGTGTGAAGGTGGGTGGGGAAAGGGAGGGGCATGGTGGCCAAGTGGTAAGGCGTCTGTCTCGTAAACAGAAGATCGCGGGTTCAAACCCCGTCCGTGCCTGCCTGTTGGGCGGCGTCCGCCCCATCTTAGCGATCGCGGGCAGCTGTGTTTTGCGTGGCGCCTGCGTCTCATTGAGAGCTGAAAGAGCAGCCCCCTACACGGGCGCAAGAAGCGATTCGCCCGAGTGCCTGCCTACAACGGAAAGCGCGCGCCGTACGCCTCCGCTACAGCTACGTTCCGCTGTCGAAGCGGCCGCTGTAGGAGGTCCCGATTCTTACCGGGGAAGCAATGCGAGAGGCTCAGGAAGCGAGTTGAAAAGCCAAGCTACGCTACCTCCTTCGGAAGTCAGGTTTCGGAAATCTTCGCCGCCGCGTGTTGGCGGGCGGTGACCACGCTGCCTTTGTCGGTCTGTAGCTTCTTCGAGTGCCGGCCACCCGCAACCGACGCAAAGTATAGCGAACGCCGCCGATTTCGAGAGAACAAGGCGTGCTTTCGAGGAGTAGACCTTTACCTCCTGACCGCCAGCAGCACCGAGGCAGGGGAGGGGGGGGTGTAGCTCAGCGGTAGAGCGCGTGCTTTGCGTGTATGAGGCCCTGGGTTCGATCCCCAGCACCTCCATCTGCTTGTATGTGGAGAAGCTCACGCGCAACGGGTCGTGCGTGCCGTTGTCTCGATTAAGCCAGCGGTTTCTGGGTGGGGCGGGCTTGCCGTGACCTGTGGCTTTTCTTTCCCCCATTCCACGTAGTTGGCGACAAATGGCGAAACCAAGGCTGGGCAGGCCAGCAGGGGGATGTAGCTCAGCGGTAGAGCGTGTGCTTCGCATGCATGAGGCCCTGGGTTCGATCCCCAGCATCTCCACGGGGCTCACTTTAAGACCCTGTGCCCCAGGGGCTTTTACAGGAACAGCTCCCGTTTCAAAGTGCGACGCCTTCAGCTGTACGCCGCAGCCTTTGAGTTTGACAAGTCCTTAGAACGGTTCAAATCGCTGCGCGGAGCAAAGGCGTGGCACGCCCAAGCGGGACGTCCCTCTTGGCTGAAACACAGGCTTTGCGCGTACGAGGTCCTGGCTTCAGCCAGCATCTCCGAACGTGTCGTTTAGTTGAGGCACTCCTCCGCCACGTGGGTCTCCCTCTACATTAAGCTGGCACGAGCGATTTTCCAAGTGTGGCGTTAGAGCCCGTCCATTGCCTGCCTCCCACGAAAGGGCACCGGCGGGTGGGGGCACGGTGGCCGAGCGGTAAGGCGTCTGTCTTGTAAACAGAAGATCACGGGTTCAAACCCCGTCCGTGCCTGCCTTTTGGGCCGCTCAAACGTTGCTTGTAGTACCTTCGTTCAACCTCACCGGCTACGGTCCGCATAGTCAGGTCTCCCTGCGTGGCGCCCGCATCCCTTTTGCGATGTCTCAGCGGTAAGAGTCGTCAGCTGCAATGGCGCACCAGGCGCTTCGCTCAAATGCCTGCCTGCAGGCAAAAGCGAGCATTCCGAGTGTGCGCCGAACGCCTCGTGTACCTGCGCCCACGCATGCACGCAAACCGCATCGCGAGTCACCCGGTGACTGTCGCAGCTTGTTCCTCTCCCCGCCGAATGAGAAATGCAGGCAGCCTGCACCGGTAACCTCAAGAGAATCAGCTGTGGCCATAGAAGAAGAAGAAGAAGAAGAAGCAGCAGCAGCAGCAGCAGCAGCAGCAGCAGCAGCAGCAGCAGCAGCAGCAGCAGCAGCAGCAGCAGCAGCAGCAGCAGCAGCAGCAGCAGCAGCAGCAGCAGCAGCAGCAGCAGCAGCAGCAGCAGCAGCAGAGCAGCAGCAGCAGCAGCAGCAGCAGCAGCAGCAGCAGCAGCAGCAGCAGCAGCAGCAGCAGCAGCAGCAGCAGCAGCAGCAGCAGCAGCAGCAGCAGCCGGGGGATATAGCTCAGTGGTAGAGCGCATGCTTTGCATGTATGAGGTCCTGGGTTCAATCCCCAGTGTCTCCAGGGGCTTCCCTTTAAGAAGTCGAGCACGCGGAATGTCCTACCTGCCTGTTTTCCAAGCAGCAAAAACTCTTGCCAGGTTAAAGGTCATCCGTTGTGAAGCTCCCTCATGTGTGAAGGTGGGTGGGGAAAGGGAGGGGCATGGTGGCCAAGTGGTAAGGCGTCTGTCTCGTAAACAGAAGATCGCGGGTTCAAACCCCGTCCGTGCCTGCCTGTTGGGCGGCGTCCGCCCCATCTTAGCGATCGCGGGCAGCTGTGTTTTGCGTGGCGCCTGCGTCTCATTGAGAGCTGAAAGAGCAGCCCCCTACACGGGCGCAAGAAGCGATTCGCCCGAGTGCCTGCCTACAACGGAAAGCGCGCGCCGTACGCCTCCGCTACAGCTACGTTCCGCTGTCGAAGCGGCCGCTGTAGGAGGTCCCGATTCTTACCGGGGAAGCAATGCGAGAGGCTCAGGAAGCGAGTTGAAAAGCCAAGCTACGCTACCTCCTTCGGAAGTCAGGTTTCGGAAATCTTCGCCGCCGCGTGTTGGCGGGCGGTGACCACGCTGCCTTTGTCGGTCTGTAGCTTCTTCGAGTGCCGGCCACCCGCAACCGACGCAAAGTATAGCGAACGCCGCCGATTTCGAGAGAACAAGGCGTGCTTTCGAGGAGTAGACCTTTACCTCCTGACCGCCAGCAGCACCGAGGCAGGGGAGGGGGGGGTGTAGCTCAGCGGTAGAGCGCGTGCTTTGCGTGTATGAGGCCCTGGGTTCGATCCCCAGCACCTCCATCTGCTTGTATGTGGAGAAGCTCACGCGCAACGGGTCGTGCGTGCCGTTGTCTCGATTAAGCCAGCGGTTTCTGGGTGGGGCGGGCTTGCCGTGACCTGTGGCTTTTCTTTCCCCCATTCCACGTAGTTGGCGACAAATGGCGAAACCAAGGCTGGGCAGGCCAGCAGGGGGATGTAGCTCAGCGGTAGAGCGTGTGCTTCGCATGCATGAGGCCCTGGGTTCGATCCCCAGCATCTCCACGGGGCTCACTTTAAGACCCTGTGCCCCAGGGGCTTTTACAGGAACAGCTCCCGTTTCAAAGTGCGACGCCTTCAGCTGTACGCCGCAGCCTTTGAGTTTGACAAGTCCTTAGAACGGTTCAAATCGCTGCGCGGAGCAAAGGCGTGGCACGCCCAAGCGGGACGTCCCTCTTGGCTGAAACACAGGCTTTGCGCGTACGAGGTCCTGGCTTCAGCCAGCATCTCCGAACGTGTCGTTTAGTTGAGGCACTCCTCCGCCACGTGGGTCTCCCTCTACATTAAGCTGGCACGAGCGATTTTCCAAGTGTGGCGTTAGAGCCCGTCCATTGCCTGCCTCCCACGAAAGGGCACCGGCGGGTGGGGGCACGGTGGCCGAGCGGTAAGGCGTCTGTCTTGTAAACAGAAGATCACGGGTTCAAACCCCGTCCGTGCCTGCCTTTTGGGCCGCTCAAACGTTGCTTGTAGTACCTTCGTTCAACCTCACCGGCTACGGTCCGCATAGTCAGGTCTCCCTGCGTGGCGCCCGCATCCCTTTTGCGATGTCTCAGCGGTAAGAGTCGTCAGCTGCAATGGCGCACCAGGCGCTTCGCTCAAATGCCTGCCTGCAGGCAAAAGCGAGCATTCCGAGTGTGCGCCGAACGCCTCGTGTACCTGCGCCCACGCATGCACGCAAACCGCATCGCGAGTCACCCGGTGACTGTCGCAGCTTGTTCCTCTCCCCGCCGAATGAGAAATGCAGGCAGCCTGCACCGGTAACCTCAAGAGAATCAGCTGTGGCCATAGAAGAAGAAGAAGAAGAAGAAGCAGCAGCAGCAGCAGCAGCAGCAGCAGCAGCAGCAGCAGCAGCAGCAGCAGCAGCAGCAGCAGCAGCAGCAGCAGCAGCAGCAGCAGCAGCAGCAGCAGCAGCAGCAGCAGCAGCAGCAGCAGCAGCAGCAGCAGCAGCAGCAGCAGCAGCAGCAGCAGCAGCAGCAGCAGCAGCAGCAGCAGCAGCAGCAGCAGCAGCAGCAGCAGCAGCAGCAGCAGCAGCAGCAGCAGCAGCAGCAGCAGCAGCAGCAGCAGCAGCAGCAGCAGCAGCAGCAGCAGCAGCAGCGGGGGATATAGCTCAGTGGTAGAGCGCATGCTTTGCATGTATGAGGTCCTGGGTTCAATCCCCAGTGTCTCCAGGGGCTTCCCTTTAAGAAGTCGAGCACGCGGAATGTCCTACCTGCCTGTTTTCCAAGCAGCAAAAACTCTTGCCAGGTTAAAGGTCATCCTTTGTGAAGCTCCCTCATGTGTGAAGGTGGGTGGGGAAAGGGAGGGGCATGGTGGCCAAGTGGTAAGGCGTCTGTCTCGTAAACAGAAGATCGCGGGTTCAAACCCCGTCCGTGCCTGCCTGTTGGGCGGCGTCCGCCCCATCTTAGCGATCGCGGGCAGCTGTGTTTTGCGTGGCGCCTGCGTCTCATTGAGAGCTGAAAGAGCAGCCCCCTACACGGGCGCAAGAAGCGATTCGCCCGAGTGCCTGCCTACAACGGAAAGCGCGCGCCGTACGCCTCCGCTACAGCTACGTTCCGCTGTCGAAGCGGCCGCTGTAGGAGGTCCCGATTCTTACCGGGGAAGCAATGCGAGAGGCTCAGGAAGCGAGTTGAAAAGCCAAGCTACGCTACCTCCTTCGGAAGTCAGGTTTCGGAAATCTTCGCCGCCGCGTGTTGGCGGGCGGTGACCACGCTGCCTTTGTCGGTCTGTAGCTTCTTCGAGTGCCGGCCACCCGCAACCGACGCAAAGTATAGCGAACGCCGCCGATTTCGAGAGAACAAGGCGTGCTTTCGAGGAGTAGACCTTTACCTCCTGACCGCCAGCAGCACCGAGGCAGGGGAGGGGGGGGTGTAGCTCAGCGGTAGAGCGCGTGCTTTGCGTGTATGAGGCCCTGGGTTCGATCCCCAGCACCTCCATCTGCTTGTATGTGGAGAAGCTCACGCGCAACGGGTCGTGCGTGCCGTTGTCTCGATTAAGCCAGCGGTTTCTGGGTGGGGCGGGCTTGCCGTGACCTGTGGCTTTTCTTTCCCCCATTCCACGTAGTTGGCGACAAATGGCGAAACCAAGGCTGGGCAGGCCAGCAGGGGGATGTAGCTCAGCGGTAGAGCGTGTGCTTCGCATGCATGAGGCCCTGGGTTCGATCCCCAGCATCTCCACGGGGCTCACTTTAAGACCCTGTGCCCCAGGGGCTTTTACAGGAACAGCTCCCGTTTCAAAGTGCGACGCCTTCAGCTGTACGCCGCAGCCTTTGAGTTTGACAAGTCCTTAGAACGGTTCAAATCGCTGCGCGGAGCAAAGGCGTGGCACGCCCAAGCGGGACGTCCCTCTTGGCTGAAACACAGGCTTTGCGCGTACGAGGTCCTGGCTTCAGCCAGCATCTCCGAACGTGTCGTTTAGTTGAGGCACTCCTCCGCCACGTGGGTCTCCCTCTACATTAAGCTGGCACGAGCGATTTTCCAAGTGTGGCGTTAGAGCCCGTCCATTGCCTGCCTCCCACGAAAGGGCACCGGCGGGTGGGGGCACGGTGGCCGAGCGGTAAGGCGTCTGTCTTGTAAACAGAAGATCACGGGTTCAAACCCCGTCCGTGCCTGCCTTTTGGGCCGCTCAAACGTTGCTTGTAGTACCTTCGTTCAACCTCACCGGCTACGGTCCGCATAGTCAGGTCTCCCTGCGTGGCGCCCGCATCCCTTTTGCGATGTCTCAGCGGTAAGAGTCGTCAGCTGCAATGGCGCACCAGGCGCTTCGCTCAAATGCCTGCCTGCAGGCAAAAGCGAGCATTCCGAGTGTGCGCCGAACGCCTCGTGTACCTGCGCCCACGCATGCACGCAAACCGCATCGCGAGTCACCCGGTGACTGTCGCAGCTTGTTCCTCTCCCCGCCGAATGAGAAATGCAGGCAGCCTGCACCGGTAACCTCAAGAGAATCAGCTGTGGCCATAGAAGAAGAAGAAGAAGAAGAAGAAGAAGCAGCAGCAGCAGCAGCAGCAGCAGCAGCAGCAGCAGCAGCAGCAGCAGCAGCAGCAGCAGCAGCAGCAGCAGCAGCAGCAGCAGCAGCAGCAGCAGCAGCAGCAGCAGCAGCAGCAGCAGCAGCAGCAG
Organism: Scleropages formosus; assembly: GCF_900964775.1. Lineage (NCBI taxonomy): Eukaryota > Metazoa > Chordata > Actinopteri > Osteoglossiformes > Osteoglossidae > Scleropages > Scleropages formosus. The sequence goes on along the minus strand of NC_041807.1, from coordinate 42,555,786 downwards.
CAGCAGCAGCAGCAGCAGCAGCAGCAGCAGCAGCAGCAGCAGCAGCAGCAGCAGCAGCAGCAGCAGCAGCAGCAGCAGCAGCAGCAGCAGCAGCAGCAGCAGCAGCAGCAGCAGCCAGCGGGGGATATAGCTCAGCGGTAGAGCGCATGCTTTGCATGTATGAGGTCCTGGGTTCAATCCCCAGTGTCTCCAGGGGCTTCCCTTTAAGAAGTCGAGCACGCGGAATGTCCTACCTGCCTGTTTTCCAAGCAGCAAAAACTCTTGCCAGGTTAAAGGTCATCCTTTGTGAAGCTCCCTCATGTGTGAAGGTGGGTGGGGAAAGGGAGGGGCATGGTGGCCAAGTGGTAAGGCGTCTGTCTCGTAAACAGAAGATCGCGGGTTCAAACCCCGTCCGTGCCTGCCTGTTGGGCGGCGTCCGCCCCATCTTAGCGATCGCGGGCAGCTGTGTTTTGCGTGGCGCCTGCGTCTCATTGAGAGCTGAAAGAGCAGCCCCCTACACGGGCGCAAGAAGCGATTCGCCCGAGTGCCTGCCTACAACGGAAAGCGCGCGCCGTACGCCTCCGCTACAGCTACGTTCCGCTGTCGAAGCGGCCGCTGTAGGAGGTCCCGATTCTTACCGGGGAAGCAATGCGAGAGGCTCAGGAAGCGAGTTGAAAAGCCAAGCTACGCTACCTCCTTCGGAAGTCAGGTTTCGGAAATCTTCGCCGCCGCGTGTTGGCGGGCGGTGACCACGCTGCCTTTGTCGGTCTGTAGCTTCTTCGAGTGCCGGCCACCCGCAACCGACGCAAAGTATAGCGAACGCCGCCGATTTCGAGAGAACAAGGCGTGCTTTCGAGGAGTAGACCTTTACCTCCTGACCGCCAGCAGCACCGAGGCAGGGGAGGGGGGGGTGTAGCTCAGCGGTAGAGCGCGTGCTTTGCGTGTATGAGGCCCTGGGTTCGATCCCCAGCACCTCCATCTGCTTGTATGTGGAGAAGCTCACGCGCAACGGGTCGTGCGTGCCGTTGTCTCGATTAAGCCAGCGGTTTCTGGGTGGGGCGGGCTTGCCGTGACCTGTGGCTTTTCTTTCCCCCATTCCACGTAGTTGGCGACAAATGGCGAAACCAAGGCTGGGCAGGCCAGCAGGGGGATGTAGCTCAGCGGTAGAGCGTGTGCTTCGCATGCATGAGGCCCTGGGTTCGATCCCCAGCATCTCCACGGGGCTCACTTTAAGACCCTGTGCCCCAGGGGCTTTTACAGGAACAGCTCCCGTTTCAAAGTGCGACGCCTTCAGCTGTACGCCGCAGCCTTTGAGTTTGACAAGTCCTTAGAACGGTTCAAATCGCTGCGCGGAGCAAAGGCGTGGCACGCCCAAGCGGGACGTCCCTCTTGGCTGAAACACAGGCTTTGCGCGTACGAGGTCCTGGCTTCAGCCAGCATCTCCGAACGTGTCGTTTAGTTGAGGCACTCCTCCGCCACGTGGGTCTCCCTCTACATTAAGCTGGCACGAGCGATTTTCCAAGTGTGGCGTTAGAGCCCGTCCATTGCCTGCCTCCCACGAAAGGGCACCGGCGGGTGGGGGCACGGTGGCCGAGCGGTAAGGCGTCTGTCTTGTAAACAGAAGATCACGGGTTCAAACCCCGTCCGTGCCTGCCTTTTGGGCCGCTCAAACGTTGCTTGTAGTACCTTCGTTCAACCTCACCGGCTACGGTCCGCATAGTCAGGTCTCCCTGCGTGGCGCCCGCATCCCTTTTGCGATGTCTCAGCGGTAAGAGTCGTCAGCTGCAATGGCGCACCAGGCGCTTCGCTCAAATGCCTGCCTGCAGGCAAAAGCGAGCATTCCGAGTGTGCGCCGAACGCCTCGTGTACCTGCGCCCACGCATGCACGCAAACCGCATCGCGAGTCACCCGGTGACTGTCGCAGCTTGTTCCTCTCCCCGCCGAATGAGAAATGCAGGCAGCCTGCACCGGTAACCTCAAGAGAATCAGCTGTGGCCATAGAAGAAGAAGAAGAAGAAGAAGAAGCAGCAGCAGCAGCAGCAGCAGCAGCAGCAGCAGCAGCAGCAGCAGCAGCAGCAGCAGCAGCAGCAGCAGCAGCAGCAGCAGCAGCAGCAGCAGCAGCAGCAGCAGCAGCAGCAGCAGCAGCAGCAGCAGCAGCAGCAGCAGCAGCAGCAGCAGCAGCAGCAGCAGCAGCAGCAGCAGCAGCAGCAGCAGCAGCAGCAGCAGCAGCAGCAGCAGCAGCAGCAGCAGCAGCAGCAGCAGCAGCAGCAGCAGCAGCAGCCAGTGGGGGATATAGCTCAGTGGTAGAGCGCATGCTTTGCATGTATGAGGTCCTGGGTTCAATCCCCAGTGTCTCCAGGGGCTTCCCTTTAAGAAGTCGAGCACGCGGAATGTCCTACCTGCCTGTTTTCCAAGCAGCAAAAACTCTTGCCAGGTTAAAGGTCATCCTTTGTGAAGCTCCCTCATGTGTGAAGGTGGGTGGGGAAAGGGAGGGGCATGGTGGCCAAGTGGTAAGGCGTCTGTCTCGTAAACAGAAGATCGCGGGTTCAAACCCCGTCCGTGCCTGCCTGTTGGGCGGCGTCCGCCCCATCTTAGCGATCGCGGGCAGCTGTGTTTTGCGTGGCGCCTGCGTCTCATTGAGAGCTGAAAGAGCAGCCCCCTACACGGGCGCAAGAAGCGATTCGCCCGAGTGCCTGCCTACAACGGAAAGCGCGCGCCGTACGCCTCCGCTACAGCTACGTTCCGCTGTCGAAGCGGCCGCTGTAGGAGGTCCCGATTCTTACCGGGGAAGCAATGCGAGAGGCTCAGGAAGCGAGTTGAAAAGCCAAGCTACGCTACCTCCTTCGGAAGTCAGGTTTCGGAAATCTTCGCCGCCGCGTGTTGGCGGGCGGTGACCACGCTGCCTTTGTCGGTCTGTAGCTTCTTCGAGTGCCGGCCACCCGCAACCGACGCAAAGTATAGCGAACGCCGCCGATTTCGAGAGAACAAGGCGTGCTTTCGAGGAGTAGACCTTTACCTCCTGACCGCCAGCAGCACCGAGGCAGGGGGGGGGGGGGTGTAGCTCAGCGGTAGAGCGCGTGCTTTGCGTGTATGAGGCCCTGGGTTCGATCCCCAGCACCTCCATCTGCTTGTATGTGGAGAAGCTCACGCGCAACGGGTCGTGCGTGCCGTTGTCTCGATTAAGCCAGCGGTTTCTGGGTGGGGCGGGCTTGCCGTGACCTGTGGCTTTTCTTTCCCCCATTCCACGTAGTTGGCGACAAATGGCGAAACCAAGGCTGGGCAGGCCAGCAGGGGGATGTAGCTCAGCGGTAGAGCGTGTGCTTCGCATGCATGAGGCCCTGGGTTCGATCCCCAGCATCTCCACGGGGCTCACTTTAAGACCCTGTGCCCCAGGGGCTTTTACAGGAACAGCTCCCGTTTCAAAGTGCGACGCCTTCAGCTGTACGCCGCAGCCTTTGAGTTTGACAAGTCCTTAGAACGGTTCAAATCGCTGCGCGGAGCAAAGGCGTGGCACGCCCAAGCGGGACGTCCCTCTTGGCTGAAACACAGGCTTTGCGCGTACGAGGTCCTGGCTTCAGCCAGCATCTCCGAACGTGTCGTTTAGTTGAGGCACTCCTCCGCCACGTGGGTCTCCCTCTACATTAAGCTGGCACGAGCGATTTTCCAAGTGTGGCGTTAGAGCCCGTCCATTGCCTGCCTCCCACGAAAGGGCACCGGCGGGTGGGGGCACGGTGGCCGAGCGGTAAGGCGTCTGTCTTGTAAACAGAAGATCACGGGTTCAAACCCCGTCCGTGCCTGCCTTTTGGGCCGCTCAAACGTTGCTTGTAGTACCTTCGTTCAACCTCACCGGCTACGGTCCGCATAGTCAGGTCTCCCTGCGTGGCGCCCGCATCCCTTTTGCGATGTCTCAGCGGTAAGAGTCGTCAGCTGCAATGGCGCACCAGGCGCTTCGCTCAAATGCCTGCCTGCAGGCAAAAGCGAGCATTCCGAGTGTGCGCCGAACGCCTCGTGTACCTGCGCCCACGCATGCACGCAAACCGCATCGCGAGTCACCCGGTGACTGTCGCAGCTTGTTCCTCTCCCCGCCGAATGAGAAATGCAGGCAGCCTGCACCGGTAACCTCAAGAGAATCAGCTGTGGCCATAGAAGAAGAAGAAGAAGAAGCAGCAGCAGCAGCAGCAGCAGCAGCAGCAGCAGCAGCAGCAGCAGCAGCAGCAGCAGCAGCAGCAGAGCAGCAGCAGCAGCAGCAGCAGCAGCAGCAGCAGCAGCAGCAGCAGCAGCAGCAGCAGCAGCAGCAGCAGCAGCAGCAGCAGCAGCAGCAGCAGCAGCAGCAGCAGCAGCAGCAGCAGCAGCAGCAGCAGCAGCAGCAGCAGCAGCAGCAGCAGCAGCAGCAGCAGCAGCAGCAGCAGCAGCAGCAGCAGCAGCAGCAGCAGCAGCAGCAGCAGCAGCCAGCGGGGGATATAGCTCAGTGGTAGAGCGCATGCTTTGCATGTATGAGGTCCTGGGTTCAATCCCCAGTGTCTCCAGGGGCTTCCCTTTAAGAAGTCGAGCACGCGGAATGTCCTACCTGCCTGTTTTCCAAGCAGCAAAAACTCTTGCCAGGTTAAAGGTCATCCTTTGTGAAGCTCCCTCATGTGTGAAGGTGGGTGGGGAAAGGGAGGGGCATGGTGGCCAAGTGGTAAGGCGTCTGTCTCGTAAACAGAAGATCGCGGGTTCAAACCCCGTCCGTGCCTGCCTGTTGGGCGGCGTCCGCCCCATCTTAGCGATCGCGGGCAGCTGTGTTTTGCGTGGCGCCTGCGTCTCATTGAGAGCTGAAAGAGCAGCCCCCTACACGGGCGCAAGAAGCGATTCGCCCGAGTGCCTGCCTACAACGGAAAGCGCGCGCCGTACGCCTCCGCTACAGCTACGTTCCGCTGTCGAAGCGGCCGCTGTAGGAGGTCCCGATTCTTACCGGGGAAGCAATGCGAGAGGCTCAGGAAGCGAGTTGAAAAGCCAAGCTACGCTACCTCCTTCGGAAGTCAGGTTTCGGAAATCTTCGCCGCCGCGTGTTGGCGGGCGGTGACCACGCTGCCTTTGTCGGTCTGTAGCTTCTTCGAGTGCCGGCCACCCGCAACCGACGCAAAGTATAGCGAACGCCGCCGATTTCGAGAGAACAAGGCGTGCTTTCGAGGAGTAGACCTTTACCTCCTGACCGCCAGCAGCACCGAGGCAGGGGAGGGGGGGGTGTAGCTCAGCGGTAGAGCGCGTGCTTTGCGTGTATGAGGCCCTGGGTTCGATCCCCAGCACCTCCATCTGCTTGTATGTGGAGAAGCTCACGCGCAACGGGTCGTGCGTGCCGTTGTCTCGATTAAGCCAGCGGTTTCTGGGTGGGGCGGGCTTGCCGTGACCTGTGGCTTTTCTTTCCCCCATTCCACGTAGTTGGCGACAAATGGCGAAACCAAGGCTGGGCAGGCCAGCAGGGGGATGTAGCTCAGCGGTAGAGCGTGTGCTTCGCATGCATGAGGCCCTGGGTTCGATCCCCAGCATCTCCACGGGGCTCACTTTAAGACCCTGTGCCCCAGGGGCTTTTACAGGAACAGCTCCCGTTTCAAAGTGCGACGCCTTCAGCTGTACGCCGCAGCCTTTGAGTTTGACAAGTCCTTAGAACGGTTCAAATCGCTGCGCGGAGCAAAGGCGTGGCACGCCCAAGCGGGACGTCCCTCTTGGCTGAAACACAGGCTTTGCGCGTACGAGGTCCTGGCTTCAGCCAGCATCTCCGAACGTGTCGTTTAGTTGAGGCACTCCTCCGCCACGTGGGTCTCCCTCTACATTAAGCTGGCACGAGCGATTTTCCAAGTGTGGCGTTAGAGCCCGTCCATTGCCTGCCTCCCACGAAAGGGCACCGGCGGGTGGGGGCACGGTGGCCGAGCGGTAAGGCGTCTGTCTTGTAAACAGAAGATCACGGGTTCAAACCCCGTCCGTGCCTGCCTTTTGGGCCGCTCAAACGTTGCTTGTAGTACCTTCGTTCAACCTCACCGGCTACGGTCCGCATAGTCAGGTCTCCCTGCGTGGCGCCCGCATCCCTTTTGCGATGTCTCAGCGGTAAGAGTCGTCAGCTGCAATGGCGCACCAGGCGCTTCGCTCAAATGCCTGCCTGCAGGCAAAAGCGAGCATTCCGAGTGTGCGCCGAACGCCTCGTGTACCTGCGCCCACGCATGCACGCAAACCGCATCGCGAGTCACCCGGTGACTGTCGCAGCTTGTTCCTCTCCCCGCCGAATGAGAAATGCAGGCAGCCTGCACCGGTAACCTCAAGAGAATCAGCTGTGGCCATAGAAGAAGAAGAAGAAGAAGAAGCAGCAGCAGCAGCAGCAGCAGCAGCAGCAGCAGCAGCAGCAGCAGCAGCAGCAGCAGCAGCAGCAGCAGCAGCAGCAGCAGCAGCAGCAGCAGCAGCAGCAGCAGCAGCAGCAGCAGCAGCAGCAGCAGCAGCAGCAGCAGCAGCAGCAGCAGCAGCAGCAGCAGCAGCAGCAGCAGCAGCAGCAGCAGCAGCAGCAGCAGCAGCAGCAGCAGCAGCAGCAGCAGCAGCAGCAGCAGCAGCAGCAGCAGCAGCAGCAGCAGCAGCAGCAGCAGCCAGCGGGGGATATAGCTCAGTGGTAGAGCGCATGCTTTGCATGTATGAGGTCCTGGGTTCAATCCCCAGTGTCTCCAGGGGCTTCCCTTTAAGAAGTCGAGCACGCGGAATGTCCTACCTGCCTGTTTTCCAAGCAGCAAAAACTCTTGCCAGGTTAAAGGTCATCCTTTGTGAAGCTCCCTCATGTGTGAAGGTGGGTGGGGAAAGGGAGGGGCATGGTGGCCAAGTGGTAAGGCGTCTGTCTCGTAAACAGAAGATCGCGGGTTCAAACCCCGTCCGTGCCTGCCTGTTGGGCGGCGTCCGCCCCATCTTAGCGATCGCGGGCAGCTGTGTTTTGCGTGGCGCCTGCGTCTCATTGAGAGCTGAAAGAGCAGCCCCCTACACGGGCGCAAGAAGCGATTCGCCCGAGTGCCTGCCTACAACGGAAAGCGCGCGCCGTACGCCTCCGCTACAGCTACGTTCCGCTGTCGAAGCGGCCGCTGTAGGAGGTCCCGATTCTTACCGGGGAAGCAATGCGAGAGGCTCAGGAAGCGAGTTGAAAAGCCAAGCTACGCTACCTCCTTCGGAAGTCAGGTTTCGGAAATCTTCGCCGCCGCGTGTTGGCGGGCGGTGACCACGCTGCCTTTGTCGGTCTGTAGCTTCTTCGAGTGCCGGCCACCCGCAACCGACGCAAAGTATAGCGAACGCCGCCGATTTCGAGAGAACAAGGCGTGCTTTCGAGGAGTAGACCTTTACCTCCTGACCGCCAGCAGCACCGAGGCAGGGGAGGGGGGGGTGTAGCTCAGCGGTAGAGCGCGTGCTTTGCGTGTATGAGGCCCTGGGTTCGATCCCCAGCACCTCCATCTGCTTGTATGTGGAGAAGCTCACGCGCAACGGGTCGTGCGTGCCGTTGTCTCGATTAAGCCAGCGGTTTCTGGGTGGGGCGGGCTTGCCGTGACCTGTGGCTTTTCTTTCCCCCATTCCACGTAGTTGGCGACAAATGGCGAAACCAAGGCTGGGCAGGCCAGCAGGGGGATGTAGCTCAGCGGTAGAGCGTGTGCTTCGCATGCATGAGGCCCTGGGTTCGATCCCCAGCATCTCCACGGGGCTCACTTTAAGACCCTGTGCCCCAGGGGCTTTTACAGGAACAGCTCCCGTTTCAAAGTGCGACGCCTTCAGCTGTACGCCGCAGCCTTTGAGTTTGACAAGTCCTTAGAACGGTTCAAATCGCTGCGCGGAGCAAAGGCGTGGCACGCCCAAGCGGGACGTCCCTCTTGGCTGAAACACAGGCTTTGCGCGTACGAGGTCCTGGCTTCAGCCAGCATCTCCGAACGTGTCGTTTAGTTGAGGCACTCCTCCGCCACGTGGGTCTCCCTCTACATTAAGCTGGCACGAGCGATTTTCCAAGTGTGGCGTTAGAGCCCGTCCATTGCCTGCCTCCCACGAAAGGGCACCGGCGGGTGGGGGCACGGTGGCCGAGCGGTAAGGCGTCTGTCTTGTAAACAGAAGATCACGGGTTCAAACCCCGTCCGTGCCTGCCTTTTGGGCCGCTCAAACGTTGCTTGTAGTACCTTCGTTCAACCTCACCGGCTACGGTCCGCATAGTCAGGTCTCCCTGCGTGGCGCCCGCATCCCTTTTGCGATGTCTCAGCGGTAAGAGTCGTCAGCTGCAATGGCGCACCAGGCGCTTCGCTCAAATGCCTGCCTGCAGGCAAAAGCGAGCATTCCGAGTGTGCGCCGAACGCCTCGTGTACCTGCGCCCACGCATGCACGCAAACCGCATCGCGAGTCACCCGGTGACTGTCGCAGCTTGTTCCTCTCCCCGCCGAATGAGAAATGCAGGCAGCCTGCACCGGTAACCTCAAGAGAATCAGCTGTGGCCATAGAAGAAGAAGAAGAAGAAGAAGAAGCAGCAGCAGCAGCAGCAGCAGCAGCAGCAGCAGCAGCAGCAGCAGCAGCAGCAGCAGCAGCAGCAGCAGCAGCAGCAGCAGCAGCAGCAGCAGCAGCAGCAGCAGCAGCAGCAGCAGCAGCAGCAGCAGCAGCAGCAGCAGCAGCAGCAGCAGCAGCAGCAGCAGCAGCAGCAGCAGCAGCAGCAGCAGCAGCAGCAGCAGCAGCAGCAGCAGCAGCAGCAGCAGCAGCAGCAGCAGCAGCAGCAGCAGCAGCAGCAGCAGCAGCAGCAGCAGCAGCAGCAGCAGCAGCAGCAGCAGCAGCAGCAGCCAGCGGGGGATATAGCTCAGTGGTAGAGCGCATGCTTTGCATGTATGAGGTCCTGGGTTCAATCCCCAGTGTCTCCAGGGGCTTCCCTTTAAGAAGTCGAGCACGCGGAATGTCCTACCTGCCTGTTTTCCAAGCAGCAAAAACTCTTGCCAGGTTAAAGGTCATCCTTTGTGAAGCTCCCTCATGTGTGAAGGTGGGTGGGGAAAGGGAGGGGCATGGTGGCCAAGTGGTAAGGCGTCTGTCTCGTAAACAGAAGATCGCGGGTTCAAACCCCGTCCGTGCCTGCCTGTTGGGCGGCGTCCGCCCCATCTTAGCGATCGCGGGCAGCTGTGTTTTGCGTGGCGCCTGCGTCTCATTGAGAGCTGAAAGAGCAGCCCCCTACACGGGCGCAAGAAGCGATTCGCCCGAGTGCCTGCCTACAACGGAAAGCGCGCGCCGTACGCCTCCGCTACAGCTACGTTCCGCTGTCGAAGCGGCCGCTGTAGGAGGTCCCGATTCTTACCGGGGAAGCAATGCGAGAGGCTCAGGAAGCGAGTTGAAAAGCCAAGCTACGCTACCTCCTTCGGAAGTCAGGTTTCGGAAATCTTCGCCGCCGCGTGTTGGCGGGCGGTGACCACGCTGCCTTTGTCGGTCTGTAGCTTCTTCGAGTGCCGGCCACCCGCAACCGACGCAAAGTATAGCGAACGCCGCCGATTTCGAGAGAACAAGGCGTGCTTTCGAGGAGTAGACCTTTACCTCCTGACCGCCAGCAGCACCGAGGCAGGGGAGGGGGGGGTGTAGCTCAGCGGTAGAGCGCGTGCTTTGCGTGTATGAGGCCCTGGGTTCGATCCCCAGCACCTCCATCTGCTTGTATGTGGAGAAGCTCACGCGCAACGGGTCGTGCGTGCCGTTGTCTCGATTAAGCCAGCGGTTTCTGGGTGGGGCGGGCTTGCCGTGACCTGTGGCTTTTCTTTCCCCCATTCCACGTAGTTGGCGACAAATGGCGAAACCAAGGCTGGGCAGGCCAGCAGGGGGATGTAGCTCAGCGGTAGAGCGTGTGCTTCGCATGCATGAGGCCCTGGGTTCGATCCCCAGCATCTCCACGGGGCTCACTTTAAGACCCCAAGGCCCTGGTTTTCTTGTGTTGTTTTCGATTCATTGTGAAAAATTCATCACAGAAACAATATGTTTTCCACTGCTAATGGTTCAGAATATAAATCTTTTACCTTAAAATCCTCCTAGAGTACTTTAGTTTCTTGACCACATGCTACATTTTTGGGCAAGTTATTATTATTTATTTTTTTTTTTACACTATTCATTTGTCACTGTTGTTACTGCTTGCACTCCTGCCCCTGATGGCATCCCTGTCCCCAATGACAGCATCCCTGATGACTGCGTGCCCAGCGACTGTGCACTTGGTGACAATGAGAACCCCTAACCCCTGGAACGTACTATCATGCACTCGCTTCGGCACACCTGGGTGCAGAACTTCCAGCTGAGAAACATTCTCCTCACCTATCTTCCGAGGCTCGCCGTTCTGCTCTCTTCTCTGGGTTCAACCCTGTGTGATACAAATAAAGCACCATAAGCATCAGCATTTGAGTCTGGTCTCCTGATCAGCCACTCTCACCATGACATCATTTTAGTAAGTTATAAAAGTAATAGTTCTCTTGTACATATATCACCAGAAATCAGGTCGCATCTTGAAGTTGGTCGTAAGTCCTCCCAATACATGACATACAATACAAGCTTGATGATGCAGCTTCAGCCTTCAATTTATTCACAAGGTAGGTACTAAAGGAATCAAATTTTGCTGAAACGAATGGATAATTATATGTTTATATTACAATAATTTGGTATTCCAAAATCATGTATAATCATATACACTCTTCTGGAAGTTGTTGGAAAGTGTTATGTAACATACCTGTCATATATTTTAACTTTTTGATCCTGAGCCCTTCCCCTATGCTTGCAGACATATTTCCAGTTTCTCATTGTACAATCATTACCTGTGTGCTGCGACCCAAAACCAATTTTAAAAAGTGGTAAAAAGTCTGTAGTGAAAACATAGTCATACCCATTTCGGAAGAGACCTGACAATCATAAGAAAACAAGTTACACTGGTACTGTGGTACATCAAGCAGACTTTGACACAATGATTTCTGCTGTAATTGTCCCTCGGGGGGTCGGTTGAGGAGCTGCGTCTGTCCGCAGTGTGTGTCTGTCAGCAGAGTGTCGAGTTTGAGAGAGACTCCGAGCTTTTCATATGGAAATGTGAGGACTTTAGCTCAGCTTTTCACTGCACTACTGCTCATGGTATGAAAAGGAACCATCTGTGCAGCAGTAACACACGACCCTCCTAATGGAGACGTGTGTGTTTCTGATCCCGCGTGTCCTTGCCCACCCCTTTCCCTGTATCCAATCCAGCTGTCCAGTCTCAGTCTGTCCCAGGAATGACCAGCTGTCCCGGACACCGGTGCCTTTTGGTGCCTTTTGGTGCCTTTGTGGCCCCCCACCCCAATGCCACCAGATCAAGTTCTCCACATCTCATGGCTTGGTGGTGAAGAAGAAAATTACTCAGGAGAAGCTTGAAGATCTTTGAGAGGCAATTTAAACGCTACAACTGAATTTTCATATAGAAATCTGTGAAGAAGTCCTTCATCCCCGAATAAATGAGTCTCCGTCGTGACGGAGACGCCCCTCCCTCGACGTCGAGGGGGAGGTTCGGCTGAACTTCGCCGGCAAAAAGCGCCGCTGCAGTGGAGCGAGTTTACCAGGGTATTTTCACTACGATCTTCTCCATCATAATGACCATGATCACCAACTAACCGCGTCGTCGGCACACCAAGGTAGGTGCCTGACAGGATGTTAACTATTTTATTTTAAACACGAATAATAATAATAATAATAATAATAACTGCCTGGCCTGTGTGAATTAAAAAACATGTTCGGAGACGCCGGTGATTCTCTTTAGTGTCACAGGTGTGTGAATGTTGCTTCTTTCAGCGCTCTTCGACTACTATGAAACCCACTCACTCAGTCTTTTAAAATGAGCCGGCGTCCTGGTCCTCCTGTCTGTAACATGATATCGCACATTTGCAGTGTTGACTTGTTTATGTACTTTGTAGTTTGTTTATTGCCCGCGCGCTGTTGCCGTTAGCGCGAGAGTTCTTTGTTTCTACTAGTAGGAAATTATTTATTGTGCACTTGACTTGTGTACGTCACATTTCTTTCAAACAACTTTCATTCCCGAGTTCTCCTGAGCCGGAAAAAAATGGATTTTAGCAACAAAATCAAAATCTCTGACTGTCAAGGGTTTCAGGAGATCCGGTTGTCCTGCTGCTTCGCACAGCATAATAACTCCTTATTTCCTTTATTCTTTTATCTATGAAATAATAATCTTCTTTTCCACACAACGCTGGTTTTCACACACCGCGCAGGAGTCGTGGCGTGAAACTTCTCATGGAGCAAAGTAACGGTTTCACTCACTGCCAGGCTTTTTTACTCGTGTAACGCTGCTGTTTACCCTGCGCGACGTGGGTTTGGCTGCACAACGAACGACACAGCGTAACAACACGGACCTTTAATTAACATTAAAATACTCTTCATTACCGCTAATTTCCTCATTCATTATCATAATGTACCGATCTGGCTAGATCCTCACGTCACGTGTATTCCAAAAAAAGCCGGTCGGTCACTCACGGTGTATAATAAACCCAGACGGACACGGACGGAAGAATCAATGGAAGCTCTTCGTTTAATATAATAATCTCGTAGGCAACTATGGGTGACTTATTATACTTCACACAGCTGTGTCTTCGCGATAAAATAAAGAACATTATTAGTCATTAAACTCCAAAACGCGCGGGGCACAAATCACGTGCACACGAACAAGTATAAGAGGCAGCGCGCGCGCGGGCGGGGGGCGACAACCCTTCGGTCTCCACAGTAATACGTCATCATCACAATTATGAATTAGTTGAGCTCTTAGGAAATAATGAGGCTCATTTCATCCGACATTTAAAGCATTTACTGACTTGACCTGTTTTTACACACGATCCAGACATGACAATGCTTCGTAAGAACAGTTTGCCGAATGAAGGTTATTATATGAGAATTACAAAAGCCACATGTAAGGCTTGTCAGAGTAATATAGTAATGTCATTTTATGCAATATGGAGTGATGAGGTACTGTGCACTGATGTGCACCTATAACACTTGTAAGTGTAGGTGCAGGAAGTGTGTGTGGAAGACCACGTTCTGCTCAAGCTCTTCCCCCTGGGTTAAGAAGGTCCAGCAGCACTGGGTGGACATGAACTTCGGGAGAGACGCTGCTCGCTAGTACTGGAGTCTGATGGCATTTTGTATTCGGGCTGGTGGAATTCTGGGGGATCGGGAGGGTGCGGACGGCACTGCTCTCTGCCGTTCGTCCACTCACGCAATGGGAGTGTGCCACATTTCATTAACAGTTTATGGTCAGTTTTCAGACGACCATGAGTAACATGTGGATTCCATTTCTGAGTACCTGCCATTCCTCCATCTGTTTTCACTGACACCTACAGTACCGTGCAAAACTTTCAGGCACTTGGGGAGAAAAGCTGTAAAGTGAGAATGCTTCCAAAAATAATGCTTTTAATTAATGAACTTTCTACAACGCTTAGTAACCATCCATTGTGGCCAGGTCCCGCTCTCTGGTGGGTCTGGGGTTCAAGTCCTGCTTGGGGTGCCCTGCAATGGACTGACGTCCGGTCCTGGGTGCCTCCCTTCCCCCTTCGGCCTTGCGCCCTTTTTTGCCGGGTTAGACTCCAGTTCGCTGTGACCCCACTTGGGATAAATGGTTTCAGACAGTGTCTGTGTGTACGTTCTTTCTTTAACGACATACAAAACCTTTAATACTGTAACTTTTCGCAAAAGGAATGCTTGGAAATCTAAAATATGCTCTTTCCCATTGACACTAATGCAGAAGACATTGAATAACCGTATAAAACAAATATTTCAAGTGCCTAAGACTTTTGCATAGTACTGTATGAACTTTAATATGTTAAGTGTTTATGTGAGGGAGTCCAAATCCCATATGAATACAGGACCCTCTTGTGTCTTCTTCTTCTTGGGATTCCACCTTAAAAACCTGTATTCCTGAAACCTCTTTCTCGCAGCCACTCGTCTAATGTACACTAGTTTATACCGTGGTGACAAATGGACTGTAGTCTAGAATCACGTGTCTGCATCCAAACCTCTCCTTCTGTTGATGTAATGCACTTTTTGTATTGTTCCCTGAGATGCACATCACTTTGGAGAAAAGCGTCTGCTAAATGAATACACGTAAACCCACCTTCGTGAAATGCTCCATCATTGGGTTCAGGTGTGCAGTGTCAGGAATGTTAGTATTTTTCTGCCCGAAAGCTAAATAGTACAACATTACAGTGTTAACTTGCTGAGCAAATATTTTTACCAGGATTTGCTTGACTCACTTGTGGATAAGGAGTCACGTATTGAATCCATTTAGGTGCCTTGTTCACTGATCTCGGTCTAGTTTCTTAACCACGACACCACCGAAGTGTGAAGTGGGAAACAGTAGGGCTGTTCTACCTAACAAAGCTGGTTATTATAGCTGCCAGTCTGTTTCACTACCTGTCCTCTGCTATCACACCTTATCTCACACACACAACACACACGGAAGAGCCAGTGTATCTGCTGTCGACTTCACCCTGCGCACTAAACAGGAACAGACACAACCGGCAGACTTCCTCATGGCACAGATTTAAAAGGAAGCTTTAAGGAAAAGCACCTCCTTGCCACTGTGACAGTCTGGATTCTTTTCCAACTTCAAAGACACTTTTCTTCAAAGCAGCATACAGCTGCACAGTAAACAAAAGTGCATTTCGCCACTGCGATACGCACACAAGGTTATAAAAGGCCAACTTTATCAATACTTCCATTGTCACAGCACACAAATTCCATCAGCCACATGTTGAAGTGACCCATGGACATGAAAATAGGTAGATGAAAAGCAGCAGGCAGTGAAGGGCTCGTTTATGAAGATTATGGGACCTCAGGAGTGAAATGAATCAAGAAGAGCTGGGTTTGGGTGCCTCCTTTTGGGGGTGTACCAGGCACGGCCAACTGGGACAAGACCCCGAGGTCGGCCCAGGACCCACTGGAGGGATTATATCTCCCAGTTGGCCTGGGAGCGGCTGGGGATCACCAGGCTGAGCTGCAGGAAGTTGCGGGGGACAGGGGCGTCTGGGCTGCTCTGCTCTCCCTGTTGCCACCACGACCCTAGTAGGACAAGCAGGTAAGAAAATGGATGGATAGATAGTTGAATGTATTCATTTTTGAGGCACTTTTCTCCAAAGCGACGAACATCTCATAAAAAGTACAATGTGTTCATTACATTAGGAGAAAGAGACACTTTGATACAGATGTGTGATTCTTAAGTACGGTTAGTTAGTTTCTTTCCACCATTTGAACCAACGTTCATCACACGAGTAGTTGCATAAAACTTTATCAGAATATCGACGATTCCTGATCACATTCCTGGTCGTTTTTTCGTTTTTAATATATAAACATTTACAGTACATTACAGGAGTAGCTGCGTGAAGGTTTTCTGTTTTTAATAGGTATGATGTCAAAGTTATAGTGCATGAACAGCTGCAGGCATTCAGCAGCTCTGAGGAACACGGCGCTCATTCTGCTACATCTTCTCAAGAGTCAGGAGAGTCTGGATCTGGACTTTCCCTCAAAGGTTGCAGGCTTAGATCCCATGAAATGTGGCCATGATCTAGGTATTTAGTGTAGAGTGTCCGAAAGCAGCACTAATGGGTGGGGGGTGTACGTTTTTTGGCTGCTGGTCCAAATTATGGTGCTCTGTGAGGAATTTTTTGGGCTCTGCCAAAATATGAAGCTGGTCCTACTTTTCACGGGATTTGAAAGTTTACATTTGTTAAGATGTGGGTTTTCTGAGTGCGCAGTGAGGGGGATGCAGTGGTGCAGTGAGTTTGGCCAGGAGTTGATGTCTGGTGGGTTGGGGGTTAAAGCACTTCTTGAGGTGCCTTACGATGGACTTGCGTCCTGTCCTGGGTGTGTCCCCTCCAGCCTTGCGCCCTGTGTTATCAGGTTAGGCTCTGGTTTGCTGCGACCCCACTTGGGACGAGCGGTTTTAGATGATGTGTGTGTGTGTGTGTGTGTGTGTGTGTGTGTGTGTGTGTGTGTGTGTGTGTGTGTGTGTGTGTGTGCTGTGAGCACAGCAGGTGGTTGTGAACCAGCACTTCCTGGTTCTGCAAGTGTAAGTGGGCCAGCAGGCTAGGTTTTAAATGGGGGGGTGGATAACAGGAGACTGGGGGATATTTGCTCACCACAGTGATTTGATGGAAAATTGTTTCCGTCACTCTTCTTGAGCGCACACACGCACCCTCGCAAAAAAGGGGGTTGTGTCAACAGAGATCCACACCTTTAAAGAAGCTTCCAGTATTTTCCACCCTAAGCGCTCTTTCAGGACTCCTGTGGTGGGCTGGTCAACCACATGCTTCTCCCAGACAGAAGCGAGGGGTTCATCTGTTGACAGAGGAGTTTAGGAATCTGAAATTGGACTGCAGGGGGGCTCACCTTTGACCCTGTCCACCTCCACATTCCTGCCCTCTGATCCACGCCTGCTCACAGAGCTCCTCATGTGCCTGTGACAAGCAGCATCCACTGCACAAAACCCACCATGGGGGGTTCTTTCTTTATCTGGGGAGGGGGGTCAGCCTTTGTTGGTCTGCTTCAACAAGTGCAGTGCTCACTTCCTTTGTGTACCACTCCCCCCTCCCAAAGCCAAACCCCCTTCTCACCCTCATACACTGGCGGGAGGTTTCCATGGAGATACTGGGGGGAATCGGAACCAAATAGACTTTGAAATTCTTAGTTCATCCAGTGGATTAGTGTGAGTCAATAGCAAACATCCACAGTAGTGTGTGTCCCACTGCAGTGGGGTCCATCTGCCTGTTTCTACACACACACACACACACACACACACACACACACACACACACACACACACACACACACACACACACACACACACACACACACACACACACACACTTGTATTCTGCAGCAGCTCTCACAACATATTGATGGATAAATCAGTGTCAGAAGCTGCATCCAGACTTCCTTGGAGAAACGTGTCAACTGGAAGCTGCTTTGGAGACTGTATGATTACTTTCCATTACACTTTGAATTGGAAGTGGGATTCAAACCTGCAACCCTGGGGTCCAAAGATAGCAGCTCTAGCCACTATGCTACCATCTACAAGCTAAAGTACCCAGCTTGGGAAAATTTAGTGTATCGGTTAAAGAATCACTAAGAGGGTAAATACCTTGACCAGGGCTATTAAAGCAGGAGGTAAATTTTGGTGAAACCCAGTTAATTCAGACTCCAGGGAAAAGTGCATCCATGCTTCTGACATCAAAGCACAACTTCGATCTTGTCATCTTTTTGGATGATTATTGGAGCAATGAGTGGAGACATTTAGGAAACAACTGTGCGTATCAAACTTTCCTCGAAAATGATTATTCTAGAATTCCAGAGTCGTTCCAAAGGCAAAAATGAAATGTTAGTGCTGAAGGCTTGTCTGTCTCAGACACAGTGCACTTATGAGTAATAAACTGCAGTAAAAGAGCAGAAACTGTGTGTCCTGTGAGAGCGCCCTCTGCTTTGAGCCCTTTGTTGGACTGCGGGGGGTAGTTGTACCGGGGCACTCAGTGGGGATGGGGTGTCGGGGGACAGAGCGGGGGCAGCTGCCGCAGCTGCTCCAAAAGCCATCTGTTTCCGTGGGGGTTCGACGAGTCCCGGCTCTGCACACACCTTCTGTTCGGGGCCATTAAGCTGTCCATTCATCTCCCGGGCGCCCGGATTCGCAGCTCCAGCAGGTGGAACTGAGTCCGTGGGGCACTGGGAAAAGCCCCCCTCTCAGAGGGTGCAGTAAGCAGCCGAGCAGATGGGGAGGAGCATCCCTGTAACGTAATGCAAAATGTTCTGAGACAGCGTGAAAAGCAGACACCTGGGGAAGGAAGGCAGTGTGTGGAGGCTGGAGTGGGATGGGCTGACGGAACAAACACCAAAAACACGCAGCGTGGAAAGCATTTTTACTACGCTACTGTCCTGTCTGTACTGATCGCTCTGTGATTCTCACTCTGCCCAACTCCACCTGTTGGTCTTCCTCAAACAGTGCCAGTGTTTCGAAGATGACCTCAGTCAAATAATATTTGTGCAAATAAAGACATTGTGTAATGCAGGCTTTATTCACGTAACAACGAGCCCCTCGGTTTGTCCTCTGCTGACACTGCGTTCCCTGGCCCCCCTCCACGTTTCCACCTCCTAATCACGTGATGCTCTGCAGGGAGTGACAAGTGCAACCTGTGTGAATATGAAAACGCCCATCCCTGCAGAGCTTTCGCATTCCTGCTGTTTATTATTATTAGTATTATTTTACAGGGTGACTGACAAGACTTCTACCAACTACCACACATATATTCAGTTTTTAAAATGGACTCTTTTTTTTCAAAGTGCACATTATTAACAGCGTGTTTTTCTACCCGGCAACTGACTGGCGTCTTGTCCAGGGTATTCCCGTCTTCAGCGTTGCACCCAGTGATTCCGGGATAGGCTCCGGACCTCCCCAACCCTGGCCAGGGCTAGCAGTTACTGAGAACGGATGGATGGATTATTTGCAGTATTGGTACCTTTTGTTTATTTGCTGTTATAATTTTACAATGCAACGAAGAGGGAGCGATTAATACAAGAAAAAAATGCTTGCAGCTCTAAATGCCAAAATGTTACGGCTGTTTCATATTAAGTCACCTCTGGTTGGACTCCCAGGTTTAAACTGTAAAATAAGGAGTTTCTTCTTGTGCACCACAGGCTGCATGAAAAGGCTGCATTGTTATTATTAGCTGTATTAATGTGAGGGTTGTAAGGGCAGGTTTGTGGAATTCCCCACATTTCAGAGAACACGCTGGTGTGACGCACTGTAGAACCTGTCTGTCCGTACGCTGCAGAGGCAGAGCCTTCTGGGAAAGCAGACCTGCTTCCTCCTGCTTGCAGCTGCAGCAAAGAGCAGAAGTGCAGCACTGCTCATAGAGTCCCAGCTCAGCCTCTTCAGCTTGGTAAGTTTCATATACGTACCTACGTGTGTGTGTGTGTGTCAAGGTTTTAGTGATCCTTGCTGTAAAACAGCGTCTTACTGGTTACCTGTGTTCAAGTCCCACTTCCTGCTGCAGTACCCTAGATTAAGAGGTTTGCTGTGAATTTGTACAGGAAAAATGACATTGCTGCACTGCTGTACAAAAGGGTAAATCACTGTAAGTAGCGTAGTGCTGAAATGTCACGCTGTAAGACGTCCTGCAGAAAAGTGTGAGACGGACACTTGTCATCACTATTTCAGAATGGACCACGAAAGAAAAATCTGAACTCATAACTGATGACACTGCCCATGTCTCACCTCTCTTGTTGGACGTGTGATTTCTGGGAGCTCCGTCCTCTGTCTCTCACCCCCTCCCTCATGGTCGCTCTCGGGAAGTTCAGCTGTGGTTGGAAACCAGTGTGACCTGGTGTCCCCACCACCACCCCTCTGCTGGTCTCACACTATCAATATGTGTTCATAAACACACACCACTTGTGCTCTCCAGTTCAAAGGAATGAACACAGCATGTTAACACTGTTTTCTTGACCTGTAGGCCACTTTGAAGGTCTCCTGAGGAAGCTGCTGCCCACCCTGTTATGGACAACAAGGAGGAGACGAGCGATGCCGACAGCGGGATCATTCTGCACTCAGGTAACCACCCACCTAATGGTCCCATGTTACAACATCACCAGTTCCGTGTTCTACCTGTGCTGCGGTAACTGGTCACCTATTCCCTCTGTTACCCAAAGTGTGGCCTGTGTGCTTCCCGTACTGTACTTAGTAACAATGGGAAGTGATTTGCAGCACAGGAACCTCAAGAACCTCACCGTCTCTTTCAGACCCACCTGTGAATCTAACAATGGCTGCGTGGCACTTGGCCGGTCTGACCGATACCAGCACATGTTTGCCGCAAACATTCTTCAGCGCATTCTTTACTAATCACAGGTGGAGGCCTGTCCCTTTACATAACAGGCCTCGGGTTCTGCCTCTGACAGCGGTAGTAGCAGAGCTTGCAGCCAGATTTCCATGGGTCTCTTGCCCTGTTAGGGGGGTTCCTCTATGGCTGCACAACACCCAACTCTATTTTTAAAGTTTATATTGCATCTGCATTTCTTTATGGGTAGCACAGGGGCACAGCAGCACAGTAAGCAGTGCTGCTCTGTTACAGTGCCTTTGGGGGGTGCAAGTGGACGTGGGTTTGATCCTCACTCAGTCTGTGTGGGTTTCCTCCAGGTGCTCTGGTTTCCTCCCACTGTCCAAAGATGTGCTGTGCAGGTTCCCCATAGTGTGTGAGTGACAGAGAGAGAGTGTGTGTTCCACTGATGTATGGATGAGTGACCCATTGTAGAAAGTAGTGTATCTAGCAGTGTAAGTCACCGCGGTGAATAAGGTGTGTGGGCTGATAACACTACATAGTATCCATTGTAAGTTGCTTTGGAGAAAAGTGTTTGCTAAGTAAATAAATGTAATGTAAATTTATCAGACACTAATCTTTACAATGATGTACAGCTCAGAGTAAACAAACATCCCTCAACAGCAAAGAGCTTTAGATGCAGACACAGGACTGTGGATAAACAGCTTATGTGGCTTACATCCCTCCAGTTGCCTCTATATAAAGTGACATTCAAATAGTAAATACATAGATAACTATAGCAGATGGTGTTGGACTCATTGATGGAGCTGTCAGGAGATCAGCAGAGAAGTGGCTGTCAAAGAGATGTTCAAGACTGTGGCAGGGATTCAGCAACTCCGAGAGACAGAGGGAAGTTATTCCACCATACTGGGGACTAAACCGGCAATGTACAGGGTTCTGATTTTGGACCCTTGTGAGTGGGATCACCAGAGGTGGAGGAGCACAGTTTAAGGGAGTTTGGGTAAATGGGTAATCTGGGTCTTGTCCATTGTAATGGTAGTAGGATGGTTGATGTGTTCCAGGCCCAGACAGCCCCGCATCCCCAATGAAAGAGTTGACTGGCCACACGCGGGTGGTGCGACTGAAACACAAGGCCCTGGAGGACCGGCTGGAGCGATGCCTGCAGGAACTGAAGCAACTGTGCATTCGGGAGGCGGTGAGTTCTCGTGGGCATTGGCTTTGAGGCTCTGTGCCCCTTTGTGGCAGTACTGTAAGAATGAGCTGTTCAGTTCCATTCAGTTTACAGTACATCCATGTATGATTGCATGACTGCATGTTGGGTAAACAGGTACTGAAGTAACTGAACTCTCTAGTATATCACAGTATTGTTTTTTAATGCATTTTCCTGAATTATCAAAAAAAAACTGAAAAAACCAGCAAAGTGGAAATCAGTAAATTTCAATATTTAAAGGGCTTTTCAAGCATATAACTCTCAGTACAGAACATTAAAATATTTTAGGGATATGACAATGGGAAGGAATCATTGTGTTCTTTGCAGCAGAATCCCCCTTTCCAGTGAGGTCATTGGTAATTGGGCAAAAGGGAACACAGGCTGCAAAAAATACCCTGATTTCAATACTTCCGGTGATTTGCAAGTGTACAGCTTTAAATGGACAACAAAATATATCCCATTAAATACAGAATTGATAGGGAACTGTTGTGTACTCTGGTGTACAGTGTAATATGAGGAAAAACCCAGTTCATGATGAAAGTAGTACTCTGGTAGTGCGGTCCATATGAGGATGAACTGAGCCACCCTTCATTCATACTCTATTGTCTCAGCCTGTCTGGCTGCATAGCAGTAAGCATTGCTGTCTTTGGACTGAAAGGTTGCAGGTTCAAACCCTGCCTCTAGCTGTAATACCCTAGAGCAAGGTACTTACCTTAAAATTGCCTTCCTGTATAGACAAGTGACTAATTGTAAGGTGCTTAGCATTATAAGTTGCTTTGGTACTTGTACCAGGAAAGTGTCAAGTAAATGCATAGCAGAGATTTATGCAAATTAACTCACATTGCTTAAAGCTGTTTACTGTTATGGTCTTAGATGGTTATTGAATCCAGTTCTGTACAACAAGCTAACCACCAGGCCCCTCACTCTGTGCTTCCTGCCCCCCCGGGATCAGTGAGCAAACTGGACCCTGTTTCCAATATGTCAGGTGGCACCACAAATCGGGAGTTGTCCTTGTTGTGGGAGTTTGGGGGGGCTGGTGTGCGACTCACCTGAGAGATGTCCAGGGCAACATGTGATGGTGGTGCTGCCCAACCCAAATGGAATGTAATATTCTGGAATGTCTCAGTGAGCCAAGAGCATGTCGGGAATTCCAGAGTGGACTCACCTGTGTTCACAGCCCCCAGGTGCAGAAAGTCATTCTAGAACATTCCAGAGTTAGAAGACTAGAGAAACAGGTACCAAGATGTATGCCCTACTGTGATGTTGTGAACAGCAGGTTCGACTCCAAAGACCTGGTAACTGTTGGGTCTGCAGTTAAATGATGTCCAGTTGGTGAAAGCACAGAAAACCCAGTTCTCCAGTGCTGTTGATCAAGAGATCTAGAAAAACTAACTAACCATGACTTTCTTTGCCTTTGGGTCCCTAGGAGCTCACAGGGAAGATCCCACGAGAGTACCCCCTGCAGCCAGGAGAGACACCTCCTCTTGTGCGCCAGCGTGTCGGAGCTGCGTTCGTGCTGAAGGAGGAGAATGTCTCGCAGGAAGGAGAGGTACCAGGCTCTTCTGGAGAACAGATCATGGTCACATCTTTGCGGATATGAGTTCTCCTGCCTTGTCCCACCTATGATCCCCACATCCCTCCTGAAGGACATGGAGCTGACATCCCTAGAGACAAGTCTGGCTCTGCAGCAGCAGATCTTAGAGGCGGCCCGCAATCTGTGCCTTGAGGAACACCCAAGCCGCTCAGTGAGGAGGAGTCGACTGCAACAGTGTAAACGCGAGGAGGTGAAGCTGAAGAAACTGCAGCAAACCCTGTCTCAGCACACACCTCTTGGAGGTGAGCACCCCCTGTTGGATGTCCTGCAGCACTGCGCTTAAATACCAAGCTGTACATCTACATTTACATGTTCATTTAGTGGATGCTTTTCTCCAAAGTGGCTTACATCTCACACAAAATAAAAATGTGTGCGTTACATCAGCGGAAAGAGAGACATAGATACAGACATGTGATTCTTAAGTACAGTTAGTTTGGTTCTTTCCACCATATGAACCAATGTTCATCACACGAGTAGCTGCAAAAAACTTTATCTGAATTTCGACAATTCCTAATCACATTCCTAATATTTTTTTTTTGCATATAAACATTTACATTACATTACAGGAGTAGCTGTGTAGAAGTTTATCCGGGCATTATCTCAAAGTTATGGGTCATGAACACTTACGCTTTACATGAGCTTAAGAGATGATGGGCGAAGTGAGTCTGTAAGAGGTGAGTTTTGAGACCCGTTTTAAATGTGGACAGAGATTCAGCAGTTCTGAGTGAGAGGGGTAGGTCGTTCCACCACAATGGAGCCAGAACAGAGAACCTCCGTGCTTCACCTTTCATGCTGTGGGACCACCAAGCAAGCAGATGTGGAAGAGCTTAGCAGTCTCCTTGGAGTTTAGCACTTGATCAAGTCTGGTATATAGCTACGAGCAGTTCTACTGATGCTCTTGTAGCCATAACCAGGGTCTTAAATTTGATCTGTGCAGCTATAGGAAGCTGTAAAATCTTATTTTTTGTCATTGCGTGTTATAAAAGTCCCTGTAAATAGAAAGGTCAAGAATATGAATAAGCAAATTTGTGCCTGCCGATACGAAAACGTTAGATAAGTGCACCATGTGTGATGCAATGGTTCACGAGGAAGGTGAATACAGGAGGATCCCTGTGCCCCACCACCAGACCTCTGCCTGTTGTCACGGCAAACGACCCAAGTGTGAATGATGCCTCTGGAGGCCTCATGCTCCGTAGATGCTGGTTCTGAGTGGATGACTGATGCTCTTTCCCTTGCTCTGCAGATCTGGTACGCAACCAATTGTTCCTGATGCCCTTGGACCCTCTTCCTTCAGCAGGTTCCCTTCAGCCTCCTCTTCAGAGCATGAAACCATCCCCTCCGCAGACCCTGGAGTTGCCAAGGCAGGTGCAGAGAACCAGCATGGGTTATGAGCACTCCCCTATCCAGAACTCCCCCTGGAGCGAGTCCAGCTTGGACCAGCCCTACCAGAAGTCCAGGAAGCCGCACTCTGCAAGCAGCAGCCGGTCCTGGTAAAGCATCGTGGCTGTTGTCCTGCTATTGAGCTATGAGAAATGGCAACAGCTTCCTCCTGTTAGTGCTACATGAAACAACAGTGACTGTCTGTTCAGGTGCACTGGGAGCAAAAGCCTGTTCATAACTCATTTTGTTCATAAATCCAAAGATACTCCTACCACTAAGTTACAATGACTAATAACTGTGTTCTGGTCTATATTTTCATTGATTCGGTTTTGTAAAGACCTGAGATGAAGGTGAAATGCTGATTTGTGACCGATCTCATAAACAAATGCAGCATTCCTCATCTCCTGATCACCAACACATAGGTCAAGGTGGTCCTACTCTAATATTCTAAGTGAAGAAATTGCAACTGAAAATAAAAAGTAAACTAAACAATGTTTGTATCTTTGGAAGTTCATAACTCGAGTATTCATAACAAGATCAGACTGAATTTGTGACTTTTGTGACAAAAAAGAGCAAAGAAAAGGCCATATGAAATGTGTAATAACAGGACTCGAATGAAAGATCTGACACGGAGCTTATGTTTCATCAAATGCTTGAGATCCAAGCTATTGTACCCTCAAGAAGAAGTGCTGATGTTTTTAGGGGCCTTTGAAGGAAAGAGACATTCCTGTGCTGGTTTTGTTCAAACAGGTGCTGTGATACACCTGACAATTAGGAGTGTCTTCCATGTGCAGTGACCAACAGCCTAACAAGTGGAATTGTGCAGTGTTTATATTGGCTCTACCGTGTTTTCTCATCGCTGCAAGAATGTTCATAGTTCATAGTCTTTACCGTAGTAAAATCCTAAGCATCATCTTCAGTAAAGGCAAAAAAAACTGGAATGTATAAAAGCATGGGTGCAAATCTTAATAGTGCCAGATTCTTTTTCATGTCCTTTTTTGTTTAATACAGTTTGAAATATGAGCATGGATGCAAAAAGGTAGTAACTGGCTCCAGGGAATTAGTCCTTCAACTAGCTATAAGAGAGCATTACAGTGGCGTGGCAGGTAGCACTATTGTCTACATCACCCTCCTCCTGCATGGCACGTGTGTGTTCTCGCTGGGTGCACTGATTTCCTTCCACAGTTCAAAGGCATGTTTCAGGTGACCTGGTGACTCTAAATTTCCCATAGCAAATGAGTGTGCATGTGCCTTCAGTATAGTGGACTGGTGTACGCTGCATGTAGGGTTTTCAGGATAGGCTCTGCACTGCTGTGACTCTAACAAGGAAAGGCAATCAGTGAAAAAGAGGGTGTGGGCAAATACTTGTGAAAAGTATTCACCCCCTTGGACGTTTTCATATTTGGTTTTACATCCTTGAATCAGAGTGGATTTCATTTCTTCACACTAATCAACAGAATAATACTGTAACTGTACTCAGGTGATCGCCATTCAACTTAATCAACTGGCTTCTAAAAACAGTTGTACCGCAGCTGATTTAGGTGTGTGTAATAAATGGTGTGAATTCTCATGCCCGCAGTTATTTTGGGTTTCATATTTGCAGTTAAATCCAAACAAGATATGTGTTTTTACTTTGACATTAAAGAGCATTTTTCTGTTGATTAGTTTGAAAAAACGGCTTATTTAAATCTACTGTGAAACAAATACATATGAAACAGCCCAGGGGGAGTGAATATTTTTGTATGCGCTGTATATGGTCAGATCAGTGAGTGTGTTTGTGCTTACTGTGTGTAGCAGCCCAGCAGTAACGCCCAGGTCCACACCTGTGGACCCCTGTTTGGGAGACACGCCTCCCGTAGCCCCTCCAACCTTGGGCATGGCATTGGAAGATGGACAACCTCACAGCGCCCCCTGCACTCCTGAGCTGCACCAGCGCCGGACGCACTCCCAGTCCACGGCGGGTCGCTGCTGCCCAAGGTATGTGTTCTTGCTCTTCTACCTCCGGAATGTGGTAGGCTCAAGTCCCAAGGGTGGGTGCTGTGTTGCACCGTAGAGGAAAAGTATTCCAGTACTCCCAGAAGGGCTCTTTGTACTGGTCATAAAAGAGCGATGCAGAGTCCAGTTTAAGGTTTGTTTGGTGTTTTTTTTTGTTTCTACTAATAATTTACATTAACAGTGACCTGTACAATACAACAGAGAAGGGATTTGTTCAAGATATACAGTACACAATATGATTGCATTAATTTAGTTTAACCATCTGATTTCTTTTTCACTTCCCAGAAAATAAACTCCGCACTGTACAGAAGTCATAGTCAAAGTCACCTGTATTGTCATTCTGCCTATGTGTGAGTTACACATACAGGAGAACGAAATTCCAATTTTTTACGGGACCTCTGTGCCACACAAAACATGCAGTGGACAGGCCAACGTACGCAATATATAATATACAGAGAAACGGATGCTACGTGTAGCGCTGTACAGGTTGAAAAGGTGAATTGTGTTAAAAAAACATGGTGGAAGTGATGAAAGTTTACATTACTAGTTATACTTGCCAAAAGCTGAATAAATTCCATCTATGTTGGCTTTTACTAAGGGTTGAAACCTTATATGGAGGTGAAATCATGAAAAATTCAAAGAGCACAAGCACTTTATAGACACCCTGTATGTCCAGTGTCTGTTGAATGTATTACTGAAAAATGTTTGTGTTTATTATGTACTTTGCAACAGGCTTCCCAAATACGAGGGCTCCATGGTGACAGATGACAACATGGGATGTGCCCGGTTGCCGCGAAGACGAGCGAGTGATTTTTCAGGGAGCTCACCACTGTACCCCTCGAGCTCAGAGGACAGCGGCTCGGAACACTCATTGCCGTCCTACAGTGGCTCCCCCTGTCGTGAGGGCCCTGTGGTGATGCCAAAGCCACCGCCTCCCCCGTACAGGTACCACCTTCTGGCTCGTCGCAACAGCCCCTACACCGACGCGGCACGTGTCATTGGGCATCACAGCGACGGTCACCACCACTACCACAGTGGTTTCCATGGCAACAGCCACCAGAGCAACTTCCCCCACGGCAGGCATTACAGCAGGCATCAGAGTGGGGTCCAGGCCCTTGCTGGCACAAGTTTGGGCAAACCTCCTCAGGTGCAACGCACAGCCAGCAGTGGGTGTGCTGGAGGCAAAAGGGTCCACCCAGCTGACCTGAACATGGGGCATCTGTACTTTGGAGTGCCCCCCCCTCCATTCCACATGGTGCCCCCATTCTACGAGTACTGGCAGGAGGACCAAGAGGTGCCCAGGGCTCTGCCCCTACATGTGCGTTTGGCCCATGCCCCCTCCCTCAGGGAGTGTTCCCCGCACTACGGGGGAGCGCTGCCGCAGGTGCAGGTGCACAAGGAGCTCCGCAGCTGGAAGCAGCACTCTCAGACCCGTGAGAGCCGCCGGCCTCACTCCCTGGACCGCCTGGGCCCCGGGAGGGAACATAGGCACCAGCCAATGTGTGTACAGGTAAGACACACCGCGTAACAAACACGATATACAACATACATCTGAAGGGCAGTGTGTGTCCCTCGGCACAGTCAGTGACCCTACCTCCGCTCTGCCCTCCTGCAGGCTCCCCAGCGACAGATCCTGCAGAGGGCCCCCGACGGGACTCCGGTACAGTGGTTTGAGGAGCAGGACCGTGAAATCGTGAGCCAGGTGTAGTTCAGGTGCCCCGGTGGCCCCTTCTGCACCTGACCCTCAGGAAGTAGCAAAAACCCGGACTCAGTCTATGAAACCTTTTACATTCAAATACCTCGTCACTTTACACCGTGTGCACAGACCAGGGCATTTTACTGCTTGGAGGCTGAAAGCTGAACCCTACTGGTCACAGATCCAACCGCTCCACACAAACTCCTTCTCAAACCTGCAACCTACTGGTCTCAGATCCAACCCTTTAACACTTGACTCCACCTCATCTGTGGTGCTGTTGAAGGTTCTTTAACCACAAAGCAACATTCCCAGCTGCTGTTAACCACTTTGCTTGAAGCAAGCGTGACCCCACAATGTAAGGCTGTACGCCTCTCTACTACTTTTAACTAAAATACGCCTGAAATTGTTTTCTCTACAGATGCTTCCTGTTGGAAATGAGCTCGTTTTTATTTGAACTCGTCCAGTAATTATTGTCATGTATAGTTATTTTTGAGTGAACAACAAGTAGAACACCAGAGTGCTGTACCTGGGTTTTACTTTACTAAGTGTCTGATCTGCTTCTCCAATATTGTACTTGCAGTATGTTTTGCACACAAGTAGGGAAATGTACAATATGGCAGTATTTTCTTACATGCTTTGCATATTTATAGTAAAGTATTTAAAGTATGAAATGTGATGTGTTCTGTGTTGCCCTCAGATGATGACAGATGGAAACTGGACAGGAAGTGTTCAGGTACAACCCTGAAAACTGGTGTATAATTATTATTTATTGGGATTTTTATTACCATTATATGTCTTATACTTTTCTCCAAGGTGAGGTTTGCACACTGAGCTACTTACACTGATTTACCTTCGTAAAGTCATGTTCGCCCCTTTATTTGTTATGAGACTGTATTGATAGGCCATTTGTGGTTGGTTTGCAATCGAGCAAGCATCTACCACTCCCCTAATCAGGCTTAAGAGATATTTTGAATGAAATTTTTCCCAGTCACAAAGAGCGAACAGTGGACAGCTGTTTCGTCCATGTTGGGGCTCATCAGCACTGCACACACCTAATTCAAACCACGGACTAACGGATTGGCTTGGATTAATATTCCAATGCTCTTACCGCTATTCTACCACAGCACGGCGAATGGGTATGTGAGAGGGTGTTTTTACGTTTGTAAACTCATGTTGGCCCCCTTATTTCCCCATTTACTGATTTACCCATTTATATAGCAGATTATTTTTTATTGTATCAGTTGAAGGTAAGCACCATAATCAAGAGGACTAGAGCAGGAGGTGGGACTGGAACCCCTGTTCTTCTGTGTCCACAATGCCACCTGGTGCTTAGTGAATCATCCAGTTTCTGTGGTGCTTGCTTGAACTGAAATGAGCTGGAAAACTGCTGTGAATATGGAACAAAAATGGCTTTATTTCTGTGAAGTGTGGAGTAACGTTGCGAGAGCTGCACAGTGCTGGTCATTTTAATGTTGTCCCTTCACTCGGATGGGGAGGGGACGTGTGAACGCTGCTCCCCAAAGTCTGCAGGATCAGATCCAGAGGACAGGGCCTTGCACACACCAGAGAAACACACCAAGCAGCACCACGCAGGACAGAGCTCCGACATAGAGCCAGAGCAGGATCCAGCGGCAATTAGACCACCCGGGCAGCAGAGGGCGCTGTTTGTGAGTCACCGAACACCTGCCGAAACATGTAAGGTGTGTAGTTTAGAGAAGGGGGATAATGACCCACACAACAAGCAGGAGAACTGCAGCAGCACTGTGCGGGTGAGTGATGTACAAGTGCGGGTGTGCGCCCTCCTCGTCGCGACTTGGCTCTTGCTCTCCAATCCCCGACGCACTCCAGTCGCCCATCAGGGCCCCTTCCTTCTGCCTTCGACTCCGCGGCCTCCCGCACATGGTATCCTGGGACGCACTGTGGACACAGGAGCACATTTCACAGAGCGTACAGGTGTTCTGAGAGCAGAGGGCTGGACGCAATGAGAGCCCCATGGCCATCTGGGACGCCACGGGTGAACCAGGGACACGCAGTGAAATCCTCCGAGACCAGATCTAACTGGGGATGGGATAAGAGGAGCCACCCCGCACTACCTGTGGAGTGCAAACACTCGAGCTTTGTCCTCAGGGCTCCGTGCAGCTGGAGGGGGTGCGGCCAGTGCAGTCAGGAGTCGACCCTCTGACATGACTTTTGTTGGAGTCTCGGGTGGCCTACAGAAAGAGTGTGTTCACAGCAGGGTTCAGAGCCCCTCGCGGGAATGGACATCGTAGCCGAAACCTCTTTACGCTTCAAACGTGGATGAGCATCAGCTCTTCTATATGGAGGAGCAATCAAAGTTGGAGCCCCGCTGTGGTGATTTAAGAAAGTACATTCTACTCAAACACTTTTTATTACACAATTTATACGGCATTGTTCATCAAATTCTTTGACACGAAAAGACTATTTTTGCATTAAAAATCATGAGAAACCCAGTTTTATACAGGATTGGTCTTGCAATTAGATGACCTGTCAGACCAGGTTTGACCAATCAGGATGCCTCCTTTTGGTATTCGCCGGTACCTGCCATCCTGCTGCCCTGTACCCGCCCCCCCAGCAGCCCTGGGGCCCCCGACGCTTCTCTGCTCTTCGCTCTGGGGCTGTGGGGGAAATGGTGGCATGAGCACTGTCCTCTGGCTCCTCCATCCAAAAGCCCTTTGTCTCCCACTCTATGAGCGTGTGTGTGTATGTATGTGGGTGAGCATTGGTGTAGGTGTGTGAGCAGCCAGGATGCATGCAGGTGTGTGTGTGTGTGTGTGTGTGTGTGTGTGTGTGTGTGTGAACATCACATTGGTATGTGAAGGGAAGAGAGAGAAAGACAGGGAGGGGAAAAGGAACTCACCTTATTTGAAGTGCAAAGCCAAAGTACATCATAGCACGTCACTAACGCCCCTCGGACCCCCAGCGACCGGACGCCTACCTGGCTGCTGGGAATGATGGCGACGCTCACTCTGCGACGGCTTCCCAGCTGCCAAGGCACGAGCCACACGATGATAATAATAACACGTTACAGTTGTTGTAACATGTAGCTATTACATACTGTAGTGCAATAGATCACAATATTACAAATGCAGTCGTCACTATCTAGTTATTCTCTATAACCGGGGTCCAACATGAGGCCCTTTTCTGTAATGCTGAGCGGAAGAACACTACGGTAAGCACTATCAGTTCTATCGAATCACACGATAATGACGCAATAGTCAGAGATCTTGAGCACAAAACAGACCTATATAAAATACAATGGAATAAATAATACTTTGTCCATTTTGATATTTACGATGCAGCATGTCACAAATGTAATTTTTCACATGTGCGGCCCTTGAGCCAGTTCACACCAGTCACTGCGGTCCTGAGCCAGAAGAGGTCGGACACCCCTGCTCTACAATAACGTTATCACCTTCTTGCCAGTAACGTGTATTTCACCCGTGAACAGACTGTATCGTAACTGTGTGCAGTTTAAGGCCTCCGTGCTGACAAACTCAGTTTTTGGCATGTGGGTGACGAGCTTTACTGGAGCCACTTACCTGGACGGGTTTAACGAGTTTCTGCCTCATTTCTCCTTCGTCTGCAAAGAGATCTCAATGAGAGCAGCGGTAACAAGTCTCGCTTTGAACCTAATCGACCAAACAGGTCGGCGCAGCGATGGCTCTCTGCTTGCGGTTGTTCTTGCAACACACACGTCTCTCCCTGAGCTCCTGTGTGCATTTAACTGCTGCTGAGTGTGTGAAGAGGGGGTGCGGTGGCGCAGCAGGTTTGGCCGGGTCCTGCTCTCTGGCGGGTCTGGGGGTCGAGTCCCGCTTGGGGTGCCTTCCAATGGACTGGCGTCCCGTCCTGTGTGTGTCCCCTCCCCCTCCAGCCTTATGCCCTGTGTTGCCGGGGTAGGCTCCGGTTCACTACGACCCCGTTTGGGATAAGCGGTTTCAGACTGTGTGCGTGCGTGCGTGCGTGTGTGTGCGCGCGCGAGAGTGTGTGAATGAGAGCACGGCCCACCCCCCACTCGCTGAACAATGAATTCTGGATGTTGCACTGAGTCCTCCTCACCACACGGGGGCAGCACTCACCCCTGGGGTCGCTGAGCTGCCGGGAGCAGCCGCTCCTCTGTGCCAGCCTCCTGGCCTCCTCCAACTCGGCCAAGTCCCTCACGTGTCGCCGCTGCAGGTTTTCCACGTGGGCCATCATGAGCTCTACGGCCCGGTTCACGCGAGCCTCCTGGTTGCCGTGGATTCGAACTTAGATTCAGCAAAGACAGCAGTGCAGCCTTTTCGAATTTAAATGGCCGTGTCCATTTTATTGGAACGCCCCCCGATTTCGTAGCCATTCCGCTCGTCCCACACACTCACACACGCGCACACAAACACGGTCCTCGTGTACCTGATGCACAGCTCCCAGGACCTCTGCCGTGCTGGAAATGCGCCCTATGGTGCTTGCCAGGATGTTCAAGCAGAGCTCCAGCCTCTGAAGGATCTGGGCACGCTTGCTGTCCAGACACAGAGCCTTCAGCATCTGCTTTACACACACAGGTGAAGAGAATAACCTGGATTCTTGAGTTACGGACGAAAGAGTTGCTAAACGTTCGGCTCTTTTGGCTGCCTTCCTATTTATTGTCTTATTTCACATTTCCTTCATGTGTCTATTTTCTGAGATTCCTGCCGCAGAGTAAATAACCTGTTTTTAAGCCTCCAGCCGTTAGATGCCAGTAAAGAGCACTAGCAGAACAGCAGTGTGAGGCTGGCTTAATTCAGCTCCCTTCCACAGTGTTTACAGCTTGTGTCCGGTGTTCCTGAGTGTCGGTGATCAGCAACAAGACAAGGACTGTTGCGCATCTTTATGGGATGAATCACTACTGAGCTGGAAGTTAATTAAAAAATCATAAAAAGCATTTTTTATTTATTGTAGCTGTATCTGAGACCTTTACGGTGCCAACCATGTACAGGCACTCCTCACTTAACAACCTACGTGTTTAACGACCGCGCGGACTTACGACCAGCTCTCCGACCAGTCAGTATCGTACGCTGTACGAGAACTTTTGTCGTGGAAACGGCAGCACGGCATCTCGGCGTCAAGCATCTCATCTCGCATTAACCTTTCTCGGTCTCAGTCTCGTTCCCACAGTCGGTCAGTATTCATTACGCTAGCGTTCGCAATCTCCAAGACTACCTATTTCGTCTAGAAATTTGTACTTTATTGTGCACCCCATAGTACAAGATGTCGGCAGAAATATACTAAATATACTATAAATATACTAAAAATGTTATAAATGGTGCAAAAGTGACATAAAACAATATCTAAAGATGGATGACACAAACCCACTACCGGTACAGTATGCTTGAAATATCGGTAAGGGGCGGCTCCTCGCTTATCGACCAATTCGCTTAACGACCTAGTCGTAGGAACGGAACTCGGTTGTTAAGTGAGGAGTGCCTCTACATAAACAAGGGCGTGTGTGTGTGTGTGTGCGCGAGGTTGTTACTGAGTGGTGAAGCCGATGGAGGGGCCCAGGCGAAGGTCGAACCTGCAGAGCATCGTGGCCCTGCTCCAGCTCTTTATGTACGTTCCTCTCGGTCAGGTCGCGCGCGTGTTCCTCAGCCTGCAGTCGCCGGCACAGTGTGTGCTGGTCGCAGCGGAATGCCATTGCCAGCTGGACGAACGCGTTCTGGGGACGGGGTGATGCCAGCGAGCGCTCAGAACCCTCACAGAACCCAAAGCACAAGTGCGATATAATAACTGAGCTGCAGCACAAGGTACAAGTCAGCAGAGTGTTCTGTGAGATCACAAGACACTGTGAAACAACCTGGACAGCAGGGAATTTTGGAGGAATGATCTCCACCACTGATGAGCAGACGTTCCCCTTTCCGCACCCCTCTCACCGGAGGGCTGCCAAAGTGACACTCGAACCCGAGAATTCGAAGCATCTCATCCTGCAGGTTGAATATTAATTTATAGCTGATAGTCATCCAAGAATCTGGGTCCCACCTGCATTTCTTCCTCAGTCATCACTCCACTGAAAGACAGGAGAAAGAGCTAATGAGACACAGTCATCACTGATCACTGCCCTGCCTCTCGTCAATACAGTCATCGCCGATCACTACCTCATAAAAAGCACTACCTGTTGAGTCCCAGTCTGTCCAGAATGCAGAGGTCGTCCGAGGTCGCGACCGCTGCGTCCTCCTCGCTCAGCTCTGAAGGTCACAGTTACACAGTTACATGTGCTCATCACCTGGAGCCATTCGTTGTACCAGTGGCCCACAGATGTATCTCATTATCCCACTCCTACCATCCACACCCTGGAAAGAACTGCACCCAATGACCCTCATTACCCAGAAATTGTGCCAAATATCTCTGCCTTGTTCAGCATTTGTCCTTTTTGCCTTTGTTCAGCTCACACTGTGAGAAGAGCACTCTGTAAAAATGAATTGAACTGAACTGAATTTAGAATCCCTCTGCTCAGTGTCCTACACTGACCGCACCTGCCCCTTCCGCTCCAACACCCCACCCACCCACTCTTACTAGGACTGCGCCTGGTCCATATTTTACCGCACCTATCCGACCAGGGCCCCTCAAAGAAGAAGGACTCTCTCCATCCCAGTGGCTGCACTGTACCTTCCTCACTGTGCTCCTCGCCGGTCTCCAGTTTGCTTCCACTCTCGCTCGGCTCCGCGGGTGCCGCGAGGACCTGGAACGGATTGACGGTCAACGGTCACTTCCGGCTGTGTGGTTTCATTAGACGCCGTGGTAAGGGGGAACTCCACGCTCACCTGCTGGCTCCACTGGGGCACCACAGGGAGTGCAAACCGAACTCACCTGAGCGCTCGAGTTACTGACCAGCTGCTCCGGGGACACGAAAAGAGTGTGACCGTGACTGCAACCTGGGAGGCACAAGGGACACAAGCGCTGGGATCGAGTATAGAGCTGTAGGGCGTTGTCATGCTGGACCGCAGCTCAGCGGACGTTCGCATACCTGGTGCTCTCGCTGTGAGCGTGGACTGGATGGACCACGGGTCACCGGATGGGCCAGGTGTCTCCTGAACCCCTGCAGAGCTCTGTGACCCCCCTTCACTGCAGCACAGACACAGAACTCCTCAGATTCACACCGCTTCCCTCATGGAGCACATATCTGGTCTCACCATGTTTAAATCTGTCACATCAAGGCACTGGTGGTAAAGATGTATGGCTGGTGAATCAGAGAAATGCTGGTAAACCAGAATGCCAGTATTACTTTAGAGCACGGGTATTGCGTCAAAGCGGTGGTGTGCCGAGAATGACACTCGAAAGCCAAGTGCCCAGAGGATCTCGACAGTTTTTAGGGCAGCTGCCTTGCACTTAAAAAAGTATAAGTTGGTATATGTAGCTTAGAAGACAAACGGTCTATACTGTAAAGTATAAAAAATAATGATAACAACCGTTATTGCGTGAGTTTTGCAGTTGGTCAGAATGTGGGTTCGGGGGGGAGGTCACCTGTTATAGCCATATATGCACATAACTGATCGCACTCAGCACTTTACCATGAGAACGGTCTCTCTGCTTTCTTCTCCTCCATCCTCAGCCTCTTCTCAGAGGTGAAACCCTGACGAGACACAGGTTCGACAGAGAGGCTCAGTGGGTCTGGCATCTCATGAGGACACCAGCTGACCTGCTCGTGTCCTCTGGGATCGAACCCTACATCACCACCCTAGACGTGAGAATACGAACAACAGCAAGCACTCCTGCGTGCCCCGAACAGCATCCCTGGATCATGATCGGTGGCGGGGAGTCGTGGGATGCAGGCAAGATGAAGCTTGATCAGTCCATTTCCATATGGTGCCCCTGTTAAGAGGGTTCCTCTACGCACATAGAGAACCATTTGCGTTAACTGCTGCTGAAGTGCAGGGAGAGAAGGAAGAGCACTCTTGCCTAATAGTGATCCCATACAGCAAGAAGGTGAGAGAGCGCTGGCGAACCGCTGAACTTGAACGCAGAAAACAGGTGAGCTGCTCGGTGACAGAGAACAGGAACACTGCTAAGGAGTAAAATTCACAATAAATAATGAATACACGAAAAACAAAAGAAAGCGGGACAGTGCCACACTGACCAGCCAACCGGAGCCCTCCGGGAGCTCAGGGTCACAGTGTGTTGGTGTGACGGTTGAGTTCGGACAAACTGCCGTTCCAAACGGCCGACTGTCTCTGAAAACAGGGCATGCTGGCAAAATAATGCAGAGGTTCGATTCTCACCTACAGTGAGGGTGACGAGCAGAGGGCGGATCGTGGCGCTCGGCTCTCTGAGGAGCACCGTCCGGGTGCGGGACGGGGTGGCCTTATGGCTGACCCCCACTGCGCAGTCTCTCTCACACACACACTTTTTTTTTCACAAAAGTCCCCTGAAGGTTTAGAAAACCAAGGTCACACAAACACACACACAACCTGAGGCCAAACATCTGGCCATTTTCCCACCAGCACCCTTCATTCACTGTAATGTATGCACGCACGCGCGCACACACACACACACACACACACACACGAATAGGGTTAGGAAAATGTAAATGCATGGCCGGGCTACAGGTGGTGAACAGCCCTTGAGATTGAGGCCCTAGGCTTGAACCCCACCTCCTACTGTAGGACCCTGAACCGATATAGTACAAATTTCCCTGGGAAAAGTGACTAAGCGAGTGAACGCGACTGAGGACAAAAATCACTAATAATGATACGTACATCTCCGAGACCTGCACAGAGCTGCAGGGGTGTTGGGTCACCGCCCGCTGAGGAAACACTACGAGACCTTGAGCGTATTCTCACTGAACCCGGCTCTGTCACATGTCCTTCTGAAATCAGATTGTGTGTTTGTGAACCGCTCCAGGTTCACAGCAGCGGTGACGGCTGGGTGCGGGATCCGATCTGCCGCTCAAATCTGAGACTCACACCCCAGAGCGGGTCCTCAGCAGCGCTGGACTGCAGAGTAACCTGGCGCCTGGGAAATGAACAACGTTTATATCCCTGGTGTCCCTGAGCTCAAAACCTCGACCACCAGGAGCGAATCCCACCCATCTGCCCAACTCAGCGATCCCTCGGGAAACGGAGAGGAACCATCAACAAAAGCAGGGGAACGACCCCACTCACCTTCTGGTGCGTCACAGCCACTCTACTCATCCCTGCAGCACCGAGGATGGGATGTTAATCCTATTAGCAGCAAGAGCGAGGCTCATTGGCCATCGTCGCAGACAACACATCTGACCTTTGATGGAGCAAAGGGATCAGAGCTCAGCCGAGCCTGTGGTTCAGGCCAGAAGGCACGAAGGACCAAGAGCTGCACACCCTTTAATCATGGTGAGCTCATATTTACTTTTCTTGCTGAACTTATTTGCTATATCAGTAATGTGTTTCCTCACATTCCTCAGAGCTGCCAAATCCCTGGCAGCATTCAGGAAGGGCCCCAAACCCAGGTCTTTGAGAACCACCTCTCTCCTGATGTCCTGACAGCTCCATGAATGAATCCAACACCATCTCCTATGATAATCTCTGAATATACTATTTAAATGTCACTTGTATAGGAGCTACAAGGATATGAACTGGCGACATGGTAGTGTCAGGTACACAAGGTGGGTGTCCGTAATCCTGTGTCAATCTAAAGTTCACGTGCTGTTGATGGACCTTAGTGAGTTGTACATCAGAAAAAAACCTTTTAAAGCAATAAATGTGTTGTCAAAGTACCATTAAAAAGTCCAGAATGTGCTCAAACACCATAGCATGTACCCTGCTAGATACACTTCACATTGTTAGCAGGAAAACTGTTTGTCTATCACCCATGGGACACCAGTGCCTTGCAGAGTAAGTGTTCAAATGAACTTCAGTGATGGGACTTTAGCACAACTTGTGTTACCTTTCAGCTTTATCATCATGTCCTCTCTGTACAATTACGATAAAGTTTTTCTTCATCAATACTGGTACGTTACAGTGCTGCTGCACCTTTGAAAGAAAAAAAGTTTTGTACAGAGAATGACTCATGACTGAATTATAAAGTACTGAATATGGCGATGGGCTCCAAACAGCATTGGGCCGTAGGGCACACCTGACTTGCATGAAGTAGGGGGGATGAGGAAAATCGAACTGAAGAGAACAGACAAGAGGGTCACAGATTCCTCAGCTTTATTGGCACACGGCAGCCCTCAGTACAGCCTCTGTGGCTTTCCCATGGTACTCTTGATGTATAGTGCCCGCACATTCTGCCAGTTCTTCTTCAGCAAGGACACCAAGAAGTTGATGGCCAAGTGGATGTTGTACACAAGCTCATCCTCTGTCATCTTCACGTGTCCCACAGCAACAGCAAGGCACAGCACCTGTGCGGATCAGTAGGGGGGAATCTGTTTAGTCTCCACATGGATGGTGAGGCACAAGCCCATTATTATTGTCATCACTAGTAATTTAGCTGGCACTTTTCTCTGCAGTAACCATGTCACATTTATACACAAGGCTACTTGCACTGATGTACCCATTTACACTGCAGGGTGACTAAGTTTTACTGTATCAGTAAACTAAGCACTACACTGGGATTTGCCACAAAAATGCAGGAGAAGCAAATACTAACAGGACACCAAGTGATATTTTAAAAACTTAAATTACAAAATCTCATAATAAGACTGCTACATATCAGGACATCTTTATATAATCACACAAATCACCTTTACTATACAATCAATAGGGACAGCAGTCAAGAATTTCTACTTGACACCTTAAGGTCGTTGGTTCAAGTCCAGCTACAACTGTGGTACCCTTGGTTAATATACTACCTTGAATTACCCCAATAAAATAGTGGAACATATACAGTGTAAATAAAAGTTTAATGTAAAAGAATCAGATTAACATTATCATACGCAGCACTTAGAATGAAAACAAAAGACACACCAAGACTTGGGATCATTTCTGCTTATTACTGACAGAACATGGGCTCTTACAGGTACCAACAATGATGGCAAACAGCAGCTCTGGACCAAAGGTATCATGAAAAAGTGAGAATTTAAGCCATATGCCACAGTTTGCCGCCCTACCTTCTTCATCTGGAACTTTATGGTGGACTTGACCTCATCCACTTTGGTGACCAAGTTCTCGTTGTGTGTGAGCAGCGAGGGGAACTTGCCAGCCTTGTTGAGGCCGGGGCCCAGGATACGCGGGATCTGCTTGATGAGGGACTCAGAGGCCAGGAAGGCATCGTATTTCTTTGCTGCGGGACATGAGGTGGCCAGTTCAGTCCCAACGCGTAAGAGTACAGCAGCGGCCTGATTAAAATACTGGGGTCACAGCAGCAGGCTCAAAACCCTGTCTAGCTCCAACCAAACAAGGTGTCTGAAAAGGGACAGTTCAAAGGGAGCAGAGCGGTGCACATTTGCAGACACCATGGGCAGACAGCGATGACGACAGCAGATCAGCGGCAGTCAGACACACTCTAAGCAGAGTACGCACCGATGCACCACGCTTCCAGAACCTACCGAGTTTCTTCACAAGCTTCTTGTTCTTGTTGAGCTTCTTGAGTGCCTCAATGTCCATGTGTGGCAGGTCAGCAGCCTTGGCCTCATCGCAGTGCTGCTGGTCACCCAGGATACACACAGAGAACTTGGGCCTGGGAGTGGTCTTCAGCCTGCACAGGGGGAACACGGCGGTCAGTGGGAACAACTAGGGTGAGGCGGGCCTCCTGCCAATCCCCCGAGCCCACCCCATGCGTCTTACCAGCAGCCCCTTGGCTGGCTTCTCGAGGACTCCACCAGTGATGCCATTTCTACAGTAAAATG
This sequence comes from Scleropages formosus, assembly GCF_900964775.1. Classification (NCBI taxonomy): domain Eukaryota; kingdom Metazoa; phylum Chordata; class Actinopteri; order Osteoglossiformes; family Osteoglossidae; genus Scleropages; species Scleropages formosus. The sequence continues at coordinate 42,516,321 of NC_041807.1, read as the reverse complement.
GTCGGCGGTGGACGAGATTAGGGTACAACCCCCTCGCCTGTTGCCTCCCCTCATGTTTTAAGACCCAGGGTAGGGGTCCGCCCACTCTGTCTCCCCACCGTGGGGGACTCGGTCAGGCTACCCAAGGCTCGTCTGCAATGCCTGCCACAGGCCCACTTGCTAATCATCCTCCCTCCCCCAGGGGAACCTCAGAACTGGGGCAAATGCAGCCCCCATGAAGGCAGGGCTGAGGCAGGCAGCCAGAGGAATGGGTGCAACAGAAAGGACTCAAACCTGACAGTGCCCGAGAAACGCTTGTCCTTCTGTGGGTCGTAGTTCTTCAGGCTGATCTGGAGCTCCACCGTTTCCAAAAACCTTTGGAAGACAGAGGAATTGGGACCATGAGCAAGAGGGAACACAGAATACCACAGTACAGTGGAGTAGCAAATTCCACAGGGACAGACAGAAAAAGTGAAAAGATCAACACATAAGTGGTTCACCACTTGGAATTTCATAGGACGTACTAGTTCAACCAAAACAATACCGAGATGTTTCACATGTGCCACTATTTATTGAACTTGCTTAGAAAAAAGAAAGAAGATCCAAAAGAGAAAAAAAATACAGCATATATACAGCATACATATATTACAGCTTCAATAAATGAGAAGGACTCATTGTAACTGGAAAATTTTTATACCTTCAAACATTCATATAACGAAAAGCCGGAGTAGACTACCTACAAAGTGATGGCGTGGCTCTGCTGTGCTTTACAGACTATTGTGTGAAGCAACACAAGTGAGAGTGGACCAGGCCTGGGATGGACTCAGGTTGTGTAGGGGGGTACGGGGATCATAGCCACACAGCAGGCACTTACTTGCGTGGCTTGGCTAGGGAGCCCTGCTGGACCTCACGTACGGCCTCGTACAGCGTATCCCTGGAAACCTTGCTGTGTACAAGATGAGGCCATCAGCCGGGGTCAGAGGTCACCGCAGAGAACATTACTCGCCTGATTATATACTGAGGAGGATCCCCCACCACAAGCTTACAATAATCACACCTAGAGGCAACAAGTGGGGTGAATATGTAACTTTGAGAAACTCAGAAGTGTTAACTCGTAACCGGGCTGAGCTCCGGCTGCCACACACACGCGGAAAATGAAGACAAGGAAGGAGGAGCGGTGAAGTTACCAGTCACTTAGCCTAGCCGCTCAGACATCGTATCAGTAAAGGGCTCATATCTAACAGTTACAGAAGAAATAAATGGAAATGTCACTCAATGACGTTGAGTAAAAAAATCACCGGCACATTATGTCATTTCATAATGTTGAAATATGGCTCGATTGAAAGAGATTGCGTTCAGAGAAGCGGTGGTGGAGGCCGGCTAGTCAGTCCTCTCTCCACAACTCAAAATACCGCGAAAAATTAACTAACTCACGAATAAAAAAAAGTCTCTTCGGAGGCAAACAGACGGCCATTGTGACATATAAAATGTTCAAATAAAACACTTTACTACACATCTCGAACGAATATTTTTAGAAATCGGACTCACCTCATCTTGTCTTCACGTTTCGCACTCGGCAGCGCTGGAAAGAGAGAGAGGAAGTGGAAGTGAGGTGTTACATATATGTGCCGTGACGTCACGCGGAATCGGCTTGTCGCCATGTTGGTTGTGTCACGGTGCGGTGGAGGGGAGAGGACGGAAGGGCGGGGGGGCTTCACAGCGTGAAAAGACCGCGTTAGAATCAGAATCAGAATCAGAATGAGAACGAGAACGAGCTTTATTGCCAAGTATGTTCACACATACAAGGAATTTGTCTTGGTGACAGGAGCTTCCACAGCACAGACAGAATGACAGTGCCAAGATAGATGAGAAGAGAATATGTGAACGAAGGATAACAAAATATATAAAAATATAAAGTACCCAATATACAAAAATAGTCACTAGATACAAATGCAAGGGAGTGTGAGTAAGACATATGATGTGATAAATAGATATAAATATAAATAACGTTGTTTATTGCACCAGTTTACTCCCTTGGGGGCATTTAGGTGTTCATGAGGTAGATGGCCTGAGGAAAGAAACTTCTTGTGCCTGCCTCTCCTGGTGCTCGGTGCTCTGTAGCGCCGGCCAGATGGCAAAGGTTCGAAGAGGAAGTGGCCTGGATGTGAGGGGTCTAGAATGATTTTGCCAGCCCTTTTACTGACTCTGGACGAGTGCAGTTCTTGGAGAGCTTGGGGGGGGTGTGCCGATGATTCTTCCAGCAGTCCGAACTATCCGCTGTAACCTTCTGATGTCTGATTTCGTAGCTGAGCCGAACCAGACAGTTATAGAAGTGCAGAGGACGGACTCAGTGACTGCGGAGTAGAATTGCATCAGTAGCTCCTGTGGCAGCTTGAACTTCCTCAGCTGGCGAAGGAAGTACAACCTCTGCTGGGCCTTCTTCACAATGGAGTCTACGTGGGGCTCCCACTTCAGGTCCTGTGAGATGGTGGTGCCCAGGAACCTGAATGACTCCACTGTTGCCACAGTGCTGTTCATGATGGCGAGTGGGGATAATGCTGAGGTGTTTCTCCTGAAGTCTACAGTCATCTCCACTGTTTTGAGTGTGTTCAGCTCCAGGTTGTTATGACTGCACCAGACAGCCAGCTCTTGGACCTCCTGTCTGTAAGCAGACTCGTCGCCATTCCGGATGAGGCCGATGAGTGTGGTGTCGTCTGCAAACTTAAGGAGTTTGACAGAGGGGTCTTTTGCGGTGCAGTCGTTGGTGTACAGGGAGAAGAGCAGTGGGGAGAGCACACATCCCTGGGGGGCTCCAGTACTGATTCTGCGAGTTTTGGATGAGAATTTTCCCAGCCTCACTATCTGCTGCCTGTCTGTCAGGAAGTTGGTGATCCACTGACAGATGGAGGTGGGCACAGAGAGTTGGGTTCATTTGGACAGGAGGAGGTGTGGGATGATGGTGTTGAAGGCCGAGCTGAAGTCCACGAACAGGATTCTCGCATAAGTCCCTGGTTTGTCCAGATGTTGCAGGATGTAGTGCAGTCCCATGTTGACTGCATCATCCACAGACCTGTTTGCTTGATAAGCAAACTGCAGGGGGTCCAGCAAGGGTTCAGTGATGTTTTTCAGGTAGTCCAACACCAGTTTTTCAAGTGACTTCATGACCACAGACGTTAAGGCGACAGGTCTGTAGTCATTAAGTCCTGTGATTTTGGGTTTCTTTGGAATGGGGATGATGGTGGAGCGTTTGAAGCAGGAAGGAACTTCGCACATCTCCAGTGATCTGTTGAAGATCTTTGTGAAGATAGGATAGGGCACAGCTGGTCAGCACAGGTTTCTAGGCAGGCTGCTGAGACACCGTCTGGGCCTGGTGCTTTCCTTGTCTTCTATTTGCGGAAGACCCGACACACCTCCTCTTCGCAGATCAAAGGTGCAAGAGGGGGGAAGGTGGGGGTTACTGGAGGTGTTAACTGATGCATGGGGAGGGGGTCAGAATGGGTGCGGGGTGTGAGACAGGGTTTTTCAAACCTGCAATAAAACTCATTCAAATCGTCGGCCAGTTGTTGAGTTGACACGGTGCCGGGGGGTGGTGTCTTGTAATTGGTGATGTCTTTCAGGTCTTTCCACACTGATGCAGGATTGTTGGCTGAAAACTGTTTCTTCAGCTTTTCAGAGTAGTTTCTCTTAGCCACTCTGATCTCCTTTGCCAGTGTGTTTTTGGCCTGTTTATACAAGACTCTGTCCCCGTTCTTGTAGGCGTCTTCTTTGGCCTGACCAAGCTGTCTGAGTTTTGCAGTGAACCACGGTTTGTCATTGTTGTATGTTAGATGAGTCCTGGTAGGGATGCACATATCCTCACAGAAACTAATATAGGATGTTACAGAGTCTGTGAGCTCATCTAGATCGCTAGCAGCAGCCTCAAAAACACTCCAATCGGTGCACTCGAAGCAGGCTTGTAAGTCCCGCTCTGCTTCGTTAGTCCATCTTTTAACAGTCCTTATTACAGGTTTAGCTGATTTCAGTTTCTGCCTGTAGGTCAGTATAAGATGAACCAGGCAGTGATCAGAGAGCCCCAAAGCTCCCCGTGGGACAGAGTGATATGCATCCTTTATTGTGGTGTAACAGTGGTCCAGTATATTACTGTCTCTGGTAGGACATGTAATGTGTTGTCTATATTTTGGCAGCTCACGGTAGAGATTTGCTTTATTAAAGTCCCCGAGAACGATTACAACAGAGTCCAGGTGTTGTTGCTCTGTGTCTGTGATCTGATCAGCCAGCTGTTGCAGTGCTGCGTTCACACACGCTTGCAGTGGACTGCAAACACTTACAAGAACAAACAAGGAAAACTCCCGCGGCGAGTAGAAAGGCTTACGGTTGATGAAGAGCGCTTCCAGATCGGGACAGCACATCTTCTTCAACGCTGCTACATCTGTACAGCACCTTTCATTGATGTAGAAGCATGTCCCACCGCCACACGATTTCCCCGCCGATTCTGCATCGCGATCCGCTCTGAACAGCTGGAAGCCCGTCAGGTGTAACACGCTGTTCGGAACGGCTTCATTCAGCCAAGTTTCCGTGAAACACAGAGCAGCTGAGTTTAACAAGTCCTTATTTTTTTGGGACAGGAGAAGAAGTTCGTCTATTTTGTTGGGTAGGGAGCGGAGATTCGCCACATGGATACTAGACAGCGCTGTTCTAAGGCCGCGCTTTCGGAGCTTGACAAGCGCGCCGGCTCGCTTTCCGCGCTTGCGCGTCTTGGAGCGCTTGAGCAGCGCCGCTGCACCTCCGACTACAATGTCCAGCAAAACGTCAGAATAGTCGAAAACCGGTAAAATGTCGGGTGGTGTGTACTGCGGACTGTTCAGCAGTTCTTCCCTGGTAAAATTTATTGTAGGAGTATAACTAAAGACAGGGCAAACTAACAAAAACAGTAAAACAACTGCGGCGCTCCACACCGAGGCGGCCGTTCGCGGCGCCATCAGTAATAAAGCTTTGCAATAAAGCTCATTCACATTTTATTGCAAATAAAAATCAGAATGAGTTTTATTGCAAAAGTATGTTTACACATACAAGGAATTTGTCTTGGTGACAAAATCTTGATAAGACACAGATAAATAAAAACAGAATGAGTGAATAAAAAATTAAAATATTTAAAAATATAAAAAATACACAATAATATACAAAAAAGACACTAGACATTACGTACATTAATGCCACAAACTTTAACGGTACACATAATAGTAATCACATTTACCACAACATGTATTTCCTACTTTCTCCCTTCTTAATCTGCATAAATATAGATACAAAAGCACCTTTTTCATTTTTTTAATAAAGTCAATTACATTTCACAGAAGACATGTACTACAATGTATTTACATGTAATATTCTTTCATCAGACACTTTCTCTGCAACACATGAAGCACTTCAGACACAGGCACGGGGTCGTGGCCCCATCTGTGTGGTGTGTCTGACTCCGACTGCGTGTCAAGTTACCAGTACAAGGCTGTAGACAACACGATGAGCGCCAGTAGACGACAGCAAACGCAACACCGACACGTTGTATACAACTCCAAAAAGGCCGTGCGCTCCGCGCTCTTCTTCCTGGCATCCAGTAGCAGCTCCTTGGCCTCGGTGACGATGAGAGAGACCGCTGCCGGGCCACCTCTCTGTCCGGGGGCAAATCTCCTCTCGCGGGCGGCGGTGACGAGGCCTATGATGGCGGTGTGGAGGAGGAGCTCGGGGGGGCATCCGTGCTGGGGAAGATGCTGCCACGCACAGCTTGCTGAGCTCTGCCAGTTCAGAGGTCCGGGAGACAGCGGACGGGATGCTTCCGATGCTGGGGCACCTGGCCCTGTGCGCAAGCTCTCCTCCAGATGTGTGCGTCGTGCGTTTAAAGCACTGTTCGAGCCCAAATGCATTTTCACGCCTCCATTTCACTGACGCTACCGTTGCATCCATACACAGGACAACCAGACTGGAAAACAGCTTTTTACCTCCAAGCCATCAGCCTACTTAACAGCCAGTAGTCCTTCATCTAGCACCGTGACTCTTTACTACTAACTCTTCCGGACCCCTATATATTTACCACTTATTGTTCTACCTTACTTATTAGCACATCTTATTTAAATATGTGTTTGTTCATGTCTAGTACATGCTTGTACTGTCAGTGTCTGAATCTGAGCCTCATCACAAGCATTTCGATGCTTAGCATACCCAGTGTAACTGTGCAAATCAGAAATAAATGACTGACTCCCCCCACTATATATGGCATATAAAGTACATGAACAGATACAAACCTGCACTCTGAAACACAAAGCAATTCTTTTATGCCCATTAACTGGAGGAAAAAAACTGTACCACACAAGGCACGACTGTACAGGGAACCATGACTCTCGTCTTTAATAATATTCAGGAAACCATAAGTGCACCACACCTGTGGCTGTTTCCATGTTCGCTGCGTCCCTCCACGCAAACCGTCATTTACAGTTTTTAACACTCCGCTAGCTCGGTTATTACAGCCACATCTTCTATACGTTGAAAAGAACAGACAGAACACCAAAACCTGGAACGGATGGATGGAACAGAATGTGTCAGTGACTACAGGTGGAATGCGGACACTCGGCTTTTTTCCACTCTGTGCAATAAGGCAAACGCACATCACCATTTCACCGTTAATGTTGAGGAAAATAATAACATCTCCATTTCAGCAGCACCCTCAAGCAAAGCCCCAGTAGGTCCAATGTGTCCAGGGGGGTACAGCAGAAGGTCAGAGCTGCCATGTCCTGCATCCCGTGGCTCGGTCCACCCCAGAGGCGTCAGGACGGCTGGATGCGCTTCAGAGCGGCCAGAAGAGACTTCTTGAGAAAGGAGCCGTGGGAAGACAAGCAGCAGGAGAGAGAGCGCTTGTGTGCGGGGCTCACCTGCACAAAGACACACAGTCCGATGATAGTGGTGAACGAGGGCCCGTCCCAGAGCTATCACAGCGCATTCACGCTGCCCGTGACATTACGGCGCTTGAATTGCTTTTAAACCAGCAGCCCAGCCAAGCTGGAACTCTCATGGCCCAAGAACGCATTTTTTATCCTGCCCATTTAAATGGATGCGAATGAAGAGTTTGTTTTACAAGAATCCATCTAACGTGTGTGAGAGGTGAAGGCAGGGCCTGTGAGGGGGGCAGGGCTTCACTCACATGGCTCTGGTACTTGGTGAGGACAGCAAGCACCATCTTGGCAAACTTCACACTCGAGCTGAAGTGGGAGGCCTGCTGGCACGTAGAGGAGACAAGCTGGGAGAAGAGCTCCTGGGTGAGTTCTAGCTGCGAGACACACACACACACACACACACACACGCGTGCGCAGATGTTATTGGCGCTGAAGGACAGAGGGCAGCATGGCACTGGGAGTGAAGACGAACTGCATACCCTGGATTCCAGCAAGGCGTGGATCACTGACAGGAGCTCATCGCTCCACGGAGCAGTAAGGGCCTCCCTAAGTGGCAACAGGAGTCTCCATCATCATCAGTCATCAATAAAGGATGTAATAAAAAGTATATGCCAAGCACCTAAAAACTTGTGCTATGATTGGTCAAGTTACGAATATTCAAACAGACAAACACTGACAAGTTTGTTGATCTATTTCAACTGTCTGGTGTTCTTGAGTGTTGGAGATCAGTAACATTGCACACGTTTATGGGATGGCTCAGTCTTCAGGCAGCGTTAAATCAAAGTTTGTGGAAAGAAGGTACTTTCATCTTCAGTCATTGTAGTTTTTATTTTAATGCAGCTTAGAGTTAAAATGAAAAGTCAATGAATATTTCTTTTTTATTTATTATAGCTGTACCTGAGACTTTTACAGGCCAGCAGGTGAATAATCTTATTATTCTATTTCACTCATCGCTTCATTTCACCAACAGTCTCTGATGAAACCTCACTTGAACTGATGTCCATCCTAAGTAGAGCTGCTGTATTTCTTTATTACATTCCACATGGACCTACATTAGGTCAGACTACCCCTCTTTTCCAAACAATTACCGCACAAAAAAAACTCACTTTTTAGCATTACAGCTTTTAAATCTGTTTACATTTCTATTCATTGAACCGACCACACAACTGCACTTTATCCCAGTGTTTTTAGTTTCGTGGTCAGTTATTGAGAATTGTACTGCAATAGTAATAGTACATGTTGTATACATTGTCCTCTATGTGACACCATAGTCCTGGAGAACACCGTTTCACTCCGATGTATGTTCCAAAAATATTGTGGAAGTGACAAAGTTCACTTTGACTTTAACTGCAACTTAAAAGTGACTTTAGAGTTACAAACAGAATGAGTTATGAACAGACCTCTGGTGCATTTGTACACTGAGAAGTCAGTAAAGAACCATGAAGGACGAGCTCTTCCACTGGCTGTCTGACAGCAAGGAGAGGATGTGGGCAGTAAATACCATAGTAAACACGTACCCAAGGACCAGCAGCCGATGCTGTGGCTCCAGGGCGTCCCTGGTGAGTCGGCACAGCAGTTCAGCCTGAACTGCATCTGGACATAGGACACACAAAGTGATCAGTCACTACCATGGGGGGACAGAGACGGGCACTCAATGCCTCCGTTTATTACATGCGCACCTGAGCACGGACGTGTGTGTTCATGTAGCGTGGCACGGTCCATACTTCATTCGCTGTCAACATGTTTCCTTTACGTTATCCATGCTAACGTGACACAGTTAAAACAAGGTTCAATACCACGAGTGCTCAGGAATATTCTACACTGACCTGAAATTGCCCTGAAAAAAGTTACAACGCAAATGTCTTCACTTCCATAATACATGTGGATGAAGACAAGTGGATTTAGCAAGTGTATTTCTATACAAGACAGTCATTTCAATACAATATTTTTATTGACAGAGATGCTAAAATGAAACAGCTCACAACTGTGTTAAATGCTTTAGTCAGTCCTGGCTCTATTAAACAATACAATTTTATGCATTCTTAAATAAAATTTATTTATTATTAACATAATAAATACTGGTGTCAAGGCTACAACACAACGGGTAAAAAAGTCAGATTGTGGCATTGTAAGTGTAAATGTAATGCTTTACTGCCTTCTTCAGTGTGGACACATAACCAGGGGCCTAGTAGTTTCACTACTTGTGTGTGAGGTGTAGAAAGTTCCCAGGATGTGAAACAGCAGGGGGTGCAGTGGTCAGAGCTGCCACCTTGCACCGAAAGGACCCCGATTCAAACCCCAGCTCCTGCTATAACACCCCCGATCAAGTACTTACCCCACTGTGTAAATGGGTAAATCAGCGTAAGCAGATTAACAGCGTCGTCACATAAAGGAGTAAACAATTACAATAAATAAGCAGTGTTGCACTCACTGAGCCGACCCGCCTGCACCACGGGGGCAAGCAGGGCACCGCAGGCTGGCCGTGGGTAGCGACCACACAGCGACATCATCACGGAGACCAGGCAGCGAGAGGGCGGGTCCAGCAGGGAGAGAACCTGTGGGACAGGGAAGTCGGACAGAGGCTGCCACACTTGTACGGTTCCCAGAGAGCCCGACGACGTGTCGGTGAGCCACGGTCAGAGACGCACCCGTCCGAGGAACAGGCTCCTGATGAGAGCGGCGGCGGCGCTGTGGCTCAGCTCGACGGACGGCGCCAACACGGCCGTGCACAGTTGCGGCAGGAGCTGCTCCGGAAGCTGGGACAGGCGCAGCGCTTGGCACAGCAGCTCTACCTACAGGAGGGAGGAATCGACCAACACATATTGTCCATGACGCATATTTTTAATTCAACTTTTTTGTACTGTTAATTAATTGTTGACATTTACTGAACATTTAATGAACCACAATGTTTTTAAAAAATACTATTTTATACCTGAACTGCAGCTATTAAAATCATCAACATCTGCTTTTACAGTGCAGGGTCACGGTGATCCAGGGCCTAACCTGAAACCACAGGGCACAAGGCATGTGACACACTCACCTGGGATGGGTCACACTCATTCAGCACTTGCAGGACTGAGGAAGCGTCCTGGTCCCACTGGTTAAGGAATAAAAACCAGGGTCAACCCACCATCAGCCATAAACATGCACTGACATTTATTATTTACTATTTACAGATATTTTTCTCCAATGTGAGAACAAGTCACGGTAAACAACAGGGTATCGGCAACCGAGCACAAGGAGAGAGTAACATACACAAAAAGCAGATTGCTAATATTCCCAAAGAGATCCCCCAGGATGGAGAAACCTTCACTTTCATTCTGACCTCTGTCTGCATGTCCAACAGCTCCCGGATCTTGGGGACCACAGCCTGAGGGACATGAAGAGAAGGTGGAGGAGGACAGTGATCGCAGTGGTCCGCGTGGAGGCACAGACGACAGAGGCCCCCGAAGGCAGCAGCAGGTCTCCTCGCTCCTACCTTTATGTGCTCGGGTACTGCGGCCTGGGGGTCTGAGGGCTCCTCCGAGCCAACGCCCTCCAAAGTCGGGGGCGACGGCCCCAAGGCGACGTCTTGGGCGTCCGAGGGCCACTGCTCCCCATCCCCGTCGTCCTCGCGGGGATCCAGGCGCCTCCTCTTGCTCCGACTGCCCTTTCCCTCCTCGCAGTCCTGCTCCAGCCCAGCAGCGTCGCTCTTCCGCTTCCCGTGCGCTTCCTGCGGCTGCGGGTGCGAGCGGATGCTGAGCTCCGACGGCGAACCCCGGCACGGCTCTGCGGACACCCCAAAGTCGAAGGCGGCCACGAGAGCGGACGGTCCGTCGGCGCCACCGAACTTGCCGCGGAGCCCCCGCAGCCTGGACTCGCACCGCGGGGACACGAGCTCGGGCGCCCGGGGGCCGTCCGGCTCCAGGTCGCGGCGCAGCTGAGCCAGCAGCGCACGGATCCAGGGATCCCGGCAGGAGGCACCGTCGAGGCGCTTTAGGAGAGCCAGGAGGCTGGAGCGCGGGTGGAGAGGGGCGGTCAGGTGGAGGAAGGACAGCAGGCCGCGCTGCAGCGACACGGGCAGCTGGCACACCACGGGACTCCTGGGGAGAGCGAGTAGCGCACGAGCAGAACGCATCACCAGCCAGGTTTCCATGACAACGACCTCCCGTTACGCCGGTTGCCACGGCAACGCGCACGGCGCGCACTCACAGTTTCAGCGGCCCGGGGTCCCCGTCCTCGCACAGCTCGTCCTGGATCAGCGCTTCGAGGCAGGAGCGCAGGGAGAAGTCGGGGTCGCAGCGCCGCTGACGGAGGAACAGCCGCAGCGCGTCGCCGCTCCCGGACAACCCCGGCAGGAGGGCGCGGAACAGCAGGCGGGAGCGGCCGTCAAAGCGACGCAGCAGGCGCTCCGGGACCATCGTCGTACGTATCGCGGCACCGGCCAGCATCGGCTGCTGTACTAGTATTCAGAATCATGCGAGTAGAACAAGTAGATCGGGAGCCCAAAGCGCGTGCTGTCCGTCCGGCGGGTCACAGCACGTCCCGCCAAACTCTTGAAAACAGACCGCCGGCCATGACACCGGAAGTGAGTTGAACTTCCGGGATTTTCCGCTGAAGTAAAAGCGCTGCGGTGCAATAATGTAACCTTACGGGAATCATGGAGCCGAAATGTATTCATTTGAGTACCATTATTTTCTCTTTTTCTTAAAGAATTTAAGCAGTACATAAACACTACAAGGAGTGTAATAACAATAAGGTCATTAGGACTGTACATTATTGTAAGATTTTTAGGTTTTGATGTAATGTCTCTGGTTACTGGAGTGTTTTGCAATTTTTTGTGTATGTATTTTTGTTTACATTTTATTTCCCCCTGGGTAGGTTTGATTGTTATGGATTAATGCTCTTGTATGAATGAATGAATGAGCTTTATTGCCAAATATATTTACACATACAAGGAGTTCGTCTTGGTGACACAGGAACTTCCACAGCACATTCAGGATGACAGTCTGATAAAAGTAGAGTGGGCTAATAAAAGATTAAAAATAAGTATTGTGTTTGAATTGTTTATCATTATAATAAACTTTTAGGTGGTGCACGTTTATGCTCGTTAAAGTGCGTCACAAAATCCGTAGCCTCAGCTTTGTGACGGATGAAGAACTTCTCCAAAGGTTTCATCTTGAAACATTTTCCTGGGTTCGGCAGGAAGTGGGAACGCGTTTCCGGTCTCGGGCAGGGTGGTCGCGCGGCTCCGCTTCCTTTGGGGGAAGTTGCAGGAACACTAAATGCAAATGCCTATTTATTCATGCTGTTTCTGTGGATTTGTGTTTATGTAATGGCTTTTTTTTTTTTGTGATGTCTGAGGTAAATTGATTGCTGAGCTGGTGAAGCAAGACAAATTTCTGTGCAGACCGACAATAAGTGTTATATCTTATTCGGCCCCAGTCGTTCCAGCTCGATGCTCAAGGAAAATGAGCTTTAACTGAGACCGGGCTCCGCACCCTCATGGCATGTGCTGGAACACGGCAGCACTATAAATACCCGGCCCTTTCCTGTATGCAGCACCGCTTGTGTTTACGTTTATTCATTTAGCAGCAGAAGTGACTGAACACTGTCAGCGGCATTGAGCCCACATCTTATTCGCCCCATGTTGGACAGACTGCTTACGATGAACGGCTGAGTAACACACCAGTGATACTTTGTCTCTCTCTCTCTCACACACACAGGTCACTTTAGTGTTAGCAATTTACCTGAGTAGCATGTCTGGACTGTGCAAGGAAACGAGAGCACCTGAGAAACCAAATGCAGACAGGCAGAATATGTCTGATCACCTACAGCTCAACCTGTCTGAAACAGATTCTTCACCTCCCAGCTAGCCTGTCCTCCTGTCAAACTCCCTCTGGACCACTCACTCATTTTGCTGATCTCAGCTAAGCGCGATCAATTGGTGTCGCTTTCTCAGCACCTTAAAGCCACAAGCCGGACCTGCAGATCTACCCTTGCCTCACAGCTGACTAGTTGTCCAGGCCATGATGACATCCCCTCTGGATACTGCAACTCGCTCCTGTGTGCCCTTCCTGCTACTGCCATCAAGGCAGTATAGCTGATGGAACTTGTACCGTGGTGTTCTGTGTTTGACATGCCAAAGCATTCCCCTGTATCTCTTCCTTTCTCTGTACTGGCTCCCTATAGCTGCCCTGATCACATTTAAGACCCTGGTTATTGTCTACAAATATATGGAGTTGCTCCTGGATACTTACAGGACTTGATCAACCGCTACACCCCTGCACCTGCCTGCACTGTGATCCCACGCACAAAATAACTGTACAGGGGGATGTGCCGTCATGGTGTGGTGAGGGACTCAAGCATCACTGCACACTACATGTCACTTAGAATCATGAACACAATTTGTGGAACAAGAGTTTTTATTTTTTCCTTAAGTGAACAATCTTGTAAAATATAAAATGGACACTCCATCTGTCATGTGACCTAGTGGCACCACACGAGGGTACGACTACGGCTCACAAGCCAAGAAGCTTCCGGGTCCCACAGAATCCGAGACCAGCCTAAAACAGCAGCACGGGGGCAGGGGACATGGAGCAAACACTACACTTCAACCATAAAATAAAATTCACTGCTGACATTTTTTTTTTTTTTTTTTTAAAAATACTGATATTCTACTTCTATGGTCTACAAGTGATCATACAAACAAGGCCTGGAAAGACTTGAGTCCAAGATGGAAATTGTTTCTACTCCCTTCATAATCCCTATAAATAGATAGAAAACTTATATTTAGTCAAATACATCTTACAGAAGATTCATATTCAAACAAGCCACCTGAATGAAGTGGTCACTAGCTTTTACAAGCCATTACAGTTGAGTTGACCTTATCGGCCCAATAACATTCTATTGCCATCGAGGAGACGCATCCTGGCCTGAATCAGGAAAGGAGACCATTGATGTTCCCTTTATGCTACTTTAGGCAATACAGGAGCAGCATTTTAAATACATGTAAATCAGAGTAACCAAGTGGCTGTTGAGCTAGTATACAAGTTCAGGGGTGTTGGTGACCAACCTGAGAAGGGGGGCCATTTCAGTGGCCTGGGAGAACAAGGCAGAGGTAGTGATCAGGATCAGTGTACCACACAACTCTTCTTGGTTGCCATTTCTACACATGGAACTAAGCATTTCATGAAGGACAGCCATGAACTGCACCAGTTTGGAGAGAGCAGCTGACCAGCTCAAAGCAGGTCGTCATCGTCGTCGTCCTCTAGGAAGAGGTGGAAGTCATCGTCCAGCAGGGCCGCGGCATCATCCTCCAGGAGGGTTAGGGCAATGATGTAGTGCAGCAGCTGCAGGCTGTCACTGTCCAGGTCCTCCAGGCGTCCCCTATAGGGCTGATGAGAAAGGAATAAGGGTTCGAGGGCACCAGGAACCCTTTTGTTCAGCAAGGAGGACCATCCCAGACCAAGTGCTCATTGAGAAGTTCACCCAAATGTGAACAGGTTTCACTGGTGAAAAAGCCAATGAAGCCCAGTCAGTCCCTGTGCTGAGGGCAGCCTGACTGCAGCCAAGACCAGAATTTGTCACCGACCCAGCGCAAGTGCAGGAGCCCACTGAAGTAACATGATCTTGGTTTGCTTTATTAATGCAGAATGAGATGCTGACAACTTCCAGCTGACCTCACCTCATTTACTCATAAGGAATAAATTGCAAATAGAAAAATGGATGTCACCTTTACTTTAGACCTTTTGCCCCAAAAGGACAACAGAATACATTTATTCTGTCAGCAGACACTTCTCCAGAGCAGCTTCCAATGAACTCGCTGTAGTGTCATCAGCCCACACCTTATTCACTGTGGTAAGTTCGAGATACATTTACACTAGGTCACTCATCCATACATCAGTGGATGATACACTGTCACACACACTATGGATGAACCTGAACAGCATGAAGGAAACCCACACAGACACAGGGGGAACATGCAAACTACACAGTGGGGACTGAACCCACATCCTCTCGCACCTCAGCAGCACTACTCGCTGTGCCACCCACAGAATACAAAGTGCATGTAGGATTGATAGAGGATCTTGACAGATCATGTCACAAATGGAGAGCCGTGGCTCTGAAACATGGGTTCGAGACCCTTCATGGAGATTAGGAATGATTCAGTAAATGGTCTTCTGATGCTCGAGAATGTGATCCAAGAACATGTCGGCTTTCCCTTTCAGTCCTTGTATGTGGGGGTGGGGCCCACCAAATGAGAACATGTAATGTTAAGGTGCTCTTATCTTAAATGTCCTATTCAGAGGAGTAGGAAAACTAGTTGTTGAACTAGTAAGGCACAGGTGTACAGCCATCATTAAAATGATGGCCTACAGGCAGTCATTTATAGACCTAGTAATGGAGAAGCAGCATAGTTTCACAGCAGGCAAACCTGGTGCCTCAGTTGCTGACCTCCTTTAGAGAAGGAAATCCCGCTCAGTGTGGAGTTCACATGCCATGTTTGAAATTGCTACACATGAAGGCACTTGTAAGCCACACCTGTGCAAGAGCCAGTCACTTCCACCCAATAAAGACTGATTCGTACATAAAACACATTAACGTCACTGCAACAAAGGAGGAGTTTTTACCGTTGGTGAGCGGCGCCTGCGAGGCTGGCAGCTGTTGGGCAGCTCGTGCCGGTAGATGCACTCAGATTTGAAAGGACAGCAGCCATGACGCGAGAAGAAGCTGCACTTGATTTTGCTGGGGGGGGGGGGGGGGGGGGGGGGGGGGGGGGGGGGGTAGACAGGTTTGGGATGAGCTGTCATTGATGGAAAGCAACATCTACCCTCAAAGCATGGACTACACTGAAGGTTCAAGTCAACCTGGTTCTCTCCTTGAAAGAAGAGATTAAGGTCTGCTTTGGTTCCCCATCACAGACCCAGTACTTGCTGGGGATGTAGAAGGATGACTTCACCCTGCATTGAGGGCAGGACCTGTGGGATGGACACATTGCCATTTTTATAAAAAAAAAAGTTCACACACCTGCTTTCCCCACCTTGGGCAGACCAAGGACTTTAGACCCATCAGTCTAAATGAGCCCCATCCCACCAGTACAAGAGCTGTGGGCCTCTGCTCTAGCACAAGCCATTTGCATGTCTCACTCACTTGATAACCTCCTCTTGGAAGTCCCTGGTCTTCCTCCAGGTGACAATGCAACTCAGGCAGAAGGCATGGCAGCAGTTGGGCAGGATACCGAAGCGGCGCTCCTGAACATTGGGCTTCTCGTAAACCTTGTCCATGCAGATACCACAGGTCACATCCTTGCTCTGTTCATAGGCCTCCTCTGGCAGAGACCTGCTTGAAGATGCTGCTGCACCACTTTGCTCTGCTCCCTGCTGGCTGGAGTCCTCCTGTGACCAAGCAGATAAAGCCTGAATGGCTCAACTGAACTTCCATTCCTAAATGGAATTGAAAGACCACATTGCAAGTAGGCCACATGTCTGAGTGGATTTTAACATGCAAAAGCAATCCATCACATGAATGTTGACGCTGTAGAGGAGGATATTGGAGATTGGAAACGCCCATCATTTCCACAAATACTGCTTTCACAGCTGAAAGCTTGCAACACACCACTGGTTGTGCCTCAGCCCTCGGTGGCTGTAGCTGCTCCTCCTTGGTGGCAGCAGGACCTGCTTGGGCCATTGCAGGGTTGGATGTGAATGCTGGGGGAGGAGCACTTCTCCACATGGTTCCAGAACCATCCAGAGAGCTAGGGCCAGGGGAGATGCTGAAGTTGTGGTCCGACGACTCGTGCGCATCAGCTGTGTTGGGGGGGGGGGGGGGGGGGGGTCGAATACGAGTCACAACTAGGACATGCTTTCACCTGGCTGTTACTGCAGTTACTACAGAGGTAACTTGAGGGCATGGTTCCCAACTCATTTCAACCATGACCCATTACATTCTGGTGTCAATGTTCATGCGCTATAACATCCTAATATAACAAAGACATTGCATTTCTTACAAGCTGTACGTTTTGGAGAGAAGTGTGACTGATACATGTAAATGCAAGTTCCCACATTACCATGTGGTTCAGGAGGCCTGGGTGCTGCCTCTCCAGTCCCTTGCTCCTCCTCCTCAGCGATGTCCATGGTCAGGCACTCGAAGGCAGGCTGCAGGGTCAACACGTCCGTCTGCAACGGCTCGGAGCCACGGCGCCCCAGCGGCCTCGGCAGCGAGGGCTCGGAACCGCGACGCCCCGGTTGCGCACGGCCGCGCCAGGAAGGGGGGTTGACCGCTGGTACCGAGCCCCGTCGACTCCCCGAAGCAGCCGTGTCCGTCTGCAGCACATGCTGGTACCTGGAACCAGGTGAGGGCACGTTGGACCTCCACATGGAACTGGATCGCCATTACAGTCCATTTCTATTCCAGCATGTCCTCCTGAACATGTCACACCCTTGCAGCGTCTGCAAATTCATTGCCTTTATACTTTTACCCCAAGTTAGTAAATCCCGAACCCACTCGGGGCAGTTATTTCTGCTAAGAGGAGTCACAGTAGGACCCTTTCCCAAGGTACAGTAGCAGTGTGTGGCACTGACCCAGCAACCTCCTGTTACAAGAAGTTTGTTCCTTTACTGAACAGCAGGTGGCACAGCAGTTTAGGGCAAGTGGAGTATATTAATGACTCAAGTGTGAAATAGGCGATTGTGTTTCTCCACACACACACGTGCACTTTTGACCACATTTAAGGTTCCTGAGGTCAGCCATGTACCATGGTACTGTACTACAAGTACTGCGCTGCACACTTCACCTCTGCTCAGAAAGCAGCACTGGTCAGATTTTGAAGCAAGTAGCCAAGTTGCCTCCAGCTAGTCAGTTAACCCATAACCCACCCGTTCGGAGCACCACGATGAAATGAGGTCCCACCTGCAGCGGTCTCCAAACCAGCAGAAGCCTTTCTGGAAGTATCTGCAGGTCTGGACTGGAGGCAAAGCAGGAAGCTCATGGGAGAAGTGACAGCTGGAGCCAAACCTGCAGGAGCCATTCATGAACTGCCTAAAAACAAGAGCGTGACAATGATGAGGGAGGAACAAGTTCTCCTCAGGTGAGCAGCACCGCTACCTGTGCCAGGTGACCAGGTCAGGGATGAAAGCCTTCGCGAGAGGGCAGGCAGCAGGAGAAGAGCGGGGTGGATCGCACACGGAAGCGTGGTCACCGACACTTTATAACACTCAAAGGGCCGACGAACGCATAGGAGACAGTAGCGAAGGAGAGGCGCGCGCGCGCTCCGCCCTGCGCGTCACCGCCAGCGGCTTCTGGAGAAGCGCCGTCCTGCGGCTCAGAGCAGAAGCGGAGCCGCTTTAGGCGCTGGAAGTACGTGTGCGCGAGTAGCGGTCTCTAGGGGGCGTGCGACGTCACGCCACAGCATCCAGGCACCCCGTGACGTCACCGATAAATAGAAGTTGAACTCGGGTGAACATAGTTATTCGTTCGTCTGGACACTTAGTTGAAAGTGTTACAGAGTGTTAAAGTACTTCGTTATTTAGCTACTTTGTTACCGCAGCAAATGAAGGCGGGGACCTCGCTGCAGCTAGAGCCGGTGGGATTCGAACCTGTAACCTAGTTTAGAAGAAGGCAGCATCTGATCTGTGTGTGTGCGTGCGCGCGTATGTGTGCACGAGCCGCCCAGTGGCCCGAGGGGCTTCAATCAAACGCTGTTCGGTTCCATATCGCCGCCGGTTGGGGATCACTTCAGGGAGGGGGGGGGCTGGGGGAGCGACTTTGAGCACGGGGTACAACGGAACCCGCGCGTAAACGCCGATAAGATCGGTCCGGGTTCGTCTCAGTCACATGGCTAGTAGTTCACGTGGAAAAACACGTGCGTCGCCGCAACCGCCCCACCGCTGTCCTCAGGAGGGCCGTACCTGCACAGCACGGTCCCGCGAGCGCCCACCGTCAGAGCCGAGCCATGCGCGCGCTTCTCCATCACAGCCTCTCCGTTCCGTCACGCTGATGTCCTCCCGCTCGTCTCCGCTCCGCCACCGAACTCAACGGACACGTGCGTCTCGTGCACATATATGTGAGCGGGGGCGGCACTTGCGTGTCCAGCTGGCCAATAGGAGAAGGAGGCGGAGCCAGGGCTCCAGCCAATAGGCGTGACTTCGGCGCGGCCATAAATGCGCCTTTTACAAGAGCGCCGCCCCGTGGCCCCTTTGTTAGTTCGTTGAACTTTCCACGAGCTGAGGTTGTAACACATTTATGTATTTGTGTTTATTCATTCACGTGATACTTTTCTCGGCGGTGACTTACAGTGTGATGTTTGTACACTGATTTACTGCAGTATATAGCTCGCAAGTGTTGCGCCACAGCAAGTAGCCCTGGTGCCTCGCAGCTCTATCCTTGTTGCTTGAGTTTCATTCAACAAACTGCTTATTTATCACGGATGGACTGAGTTGGAATTCTCTTTTGTCGACTTTAATGTTTTTAAAGATATCAGAAGGAATGAACAGTTAGTGTCTTGATCTAGAGCACTACAGCAGGAGGTGGGATTTGAACCCAGGACCTTCCAACAGCAACAGCAATACCCACCTGCGCTTTGCTGTCGCTTGACAAGATCTGGTGTGGGATGATGCCCGGCGCCCAATAAGAGCAAGGCCCGACCAGGCCGGCGCCCCTCCCAGGATTCTGAAGTATGGAGCTGGTGCCTTGCGATCAAAGGACCCGGGTTCAGATCCCACGTCAATGGTGTACAAATGTCAAGGTGACAATAAGTGACCTTGGAGAAAAGTTTCCGATAAATGAATGACATTGCTGACCGCTGCGTCTTTCTCTCAGTGGATAACAGAGGCGAAGAGCAGCAGAGCAATTAAATACAGATGACACAAAACAACAAAGGCTGGATGATAAAACTGAGGTTTATTTTTTTAAATTAAAACATCTGGGAAAATGCTCTGAAGTGTCATGGGACACCAACATTGCCCAGGGACAAGGACCATATGAACAATACAACCATTACAAAGAAGGAACATGTGTAGGAGTGATTTCCTGCTGCATCTGTAGTTCATGGATTGTTACATGTCTTCGGGGAGTGCTGCCAACGTTAGTGCGTTTAGATATGAACGCATACATGCACACACAGAGGATGCGTTGCCATCAGTTGGTGTAAAATACGATGCCAAACACATCCCCCAACAGTTCCAATGTTTATCTGAATCCCTGGGAAATGGATGAGGAAAGAGCTGAAGAACCAACTATAAACATATGTACACGGTCTCCTCACATAATATTCCAAGATACATTTTCCAGTTTATTGACATGTCCATTCTCTTGACCGTTCCACTCTAAAATCTGTCTCTAGCCGTGTGAATGTGATGTTTAGGTTCTCAAAGCGGCAGGTGGCAGTGTGGGAGTGTGGTACCGTCTTAATTCAACTCACTTCCACGGTATTTACAGCTTGTGCCTGGTGTTCCTGAGTGTGGATCAATAACAAGATGCAGAACGCCGTTCGTGTTTACGGGACGAATCGGTGACCAATCAGCCGCAGACAGAAGTTTATGGCAAAGAGATACAGGCGTTGAGTAATTTTAATTTAGTTATACTTTGAAATTGTGACCAAACCGAGGTACTAACCGATTATTCTGGTCCCGAACTGAGGAGGCGGTGTGCTGTGTATCCTCTCAATTAGTGCTGTGTTCAGCTGCACTGCTCTCCTGCTGCCAGCGGAGGCGCCGTGGCACCGCAGAGCCCTCGCTCCCTGTGTGCAATCCCTCACCTTAAAGGCAAAAGTGCTCAGGAACTGAGCTTCGACCCAAGGGACGTGTCACGTGCACAACGTAAGCCTTCGACGAGTTAAGGCTGGGCTGGAGGCCACGTGAGCACCCCCTGGCGCCTCCAAGGCGAACAAACAAGGGCGGAGAGCAACTCGATAACCATCAGGGACCGATGTCACTAGCACATCAGTAACTGTGTTTTTAGGTTCCTCACATGGACGAAGGTTTAGGGAGTGCAGACACAAGCCCACCTACTGAGAGCGAGGGACGTGCACGACGTGGTGACGGACAGAGTTCCAAAGAGCTGGCTGAGGGTGTGTCCAGTGAGGAGCCGGGTGAGCGTGGTATAACTGAGGTCCCACTTGTGCTGGAAGCATAGGGAAGGTCACTTGGTTCCATCCATCTTGGTGCTTTTGTTCAGCCAACTTGTGCTGCACGGCCCCCTCTGGTGGTGGTGTGGGGAGAGGGATTTGTGGCCGCACACCTGCAAGCACACATCTCCTTCATATGATATGTGCTGCTGAACGACATCTGCACGTGTGGCCATGCGTGACACCGCCAGTGGATCTGATGATGTGAGCACCTGGGGCAGGTACTGAGCTCTTTACTTCCCAGAACAAGTAACTCTGCACAAATCGACGGACGACTTCGATCCACAGCTACAGGCAAAGAGGAAAACTGTGTGAGGAAATGTGAGTGTGGTTGTGTCCCATGGACAGGAGGGAAGCACTGGCAGAGGTAGATTCACAGGGGGCTTTGAGAGAAAGCTCGTCACTCATGAGATGAAGCTCAGATTGGCTGAGGGGAGAGGGAGGACTAGCAACACTTGGGGTTAGAGGGTCAAATCCCACACGCCCGCATCCCGCAGAGGCCAAAAGGCATTGTTCCTTAGCGAAGCTCAACAGGAAGCACGGTGGCTGCCGCTTCCGCCGATACACCTCACTGCTCACCTCTCTCCTGGCGGGTCACAAAAACAAAGAGGCTGAAACATCCTATTGGCAGTGAGAACTTTGCCAAGGTTCGGGGTCCAAGGCCGAGCAAAACAAGAGCCCTGTCCCGCGGGGGACCGTAGACACGTCGAGGACGGGGACTGTGAGACGTACAGTTTACACAATGTTCTCTCACTGCTGCTGGGACAGCAGCGGCGATCTAGAACATACGTGACACCTAAACTGTGTGCGAGCAGAAAGGCCAAGCGGACAGCGGAGCGCCCCGAGGCAGCAATACTGAGTACAACCGAGAAAGACTGTAGAGTGACACCGACCGCGGCCGGGGTATACCTGGAAGCGTCGTGCGCCCTGCCCTCATACAGCCATGGGACTCTTCTCACAAGCAGCGCACACACTCAGAGAGGGGCTGTCAATGCAGCGCCTGCGAGAACAACAGGCGACCGGAAAGAGCCAACATTAGCCCACCCAGTACACACTCCACACACTCCGCTCAGCAGCAGTAAAGCAGGACGTTCGACTCCTTACTGCCAACAATCCTCAGCTATCACACAGGTGAAGCACATTCACAAACACACCTCTTTTTTGCGGGCAAGCGGAAGACGCCCAATGATACAATTTTCTGCGCCACTGTGTCCATCAACGAGACCACTTCTGCTCCTTGAGGTTTTACACAAAATAATAATCCTGCTGGCTTTTTTCCTAGAGGGCCAAAAAGCACATGTTCAAGTTCTTAGCCAATACCCCTCAGAACTGTGAAGTCTGGTAAAAGGAGTTCAAAAAACACACACAAGTGTTAAGTGGGTCCAGCCCTCGGGGCCTGAGGTCTAGATTCTTTTGTTGTGAAAAAGTAAAACACAGAAAATGTGTAACACTGTCAAAGCTCAGAACTCCTGGAATTAAGAGTTTCCCAAAAATCAAAGTTCTCAAAAAAAGCACTGTCCTTGGAGGTGACCCCTGAGGCATGCCTAAATTACCCTACAGATGATATTTGGTACGGAAACAAAGGGAAACACAGGGAATTTCTATTGGGAGATAATATCCATTGTTTTAAAAAAAAAAAAAAAAAAAAACCACACACACAAAACTCATTTGTGCAGCTTTGCTGTTGCAAAGCAAACAATTAATGCAAGGACAAAACAGCCAGTGTTGACCTGGGATGTGCGGCGGGAGGGTTAACAAAGGGGCAAAACCCAAATTCCTCGTCAGTGAATGCTTTTCTTTGACAGCTAAACTTCAGCACTGTAACTTTGAGCTTTAGCCACACCTTCGTAGTGAAACACTCAACAAGGCCAACGATGTCCAACAAGGGACCTTCGGCAGCTCCTCTGCTCACGGGTGACACGTCTCACTTCATAATAAAAAAATGGCCACGCAGGGATCACAGAAACATCAAAATGGCCAGAATCTGAAATGCCTTAGTAATTATTTTGAATTATGTACTCAAGCAGCTCCTGCAACAGCAGAAATGTATTTTTCATTAGTAGTTAGAGCGCTGTATCCGCGGCATTAATGACGACAGCTAGAGGGAGCATCGCGTCGAGGCCTGAAATTCAGCACTGGGTCCTGGTCCTCGAACCACCATGGAGTATGTTTCAGGAGGCGGAAAAACATCAACCTCCAATGTGAAGTTTGCTTCCTGTTCCTGACGGGTCTTTAAGAAAACCGTTTAGTCGCCTTTACCACCTGTGAGAGCTACCGTGCCGAGGATGTCACTGGCGCGCTTCCCTTCAAAGAGCTCCTTCGGGCAGCCCCACTTGTGCCACAACAGGCGGAAAAGCAGAGCCCCGTGCTTTCTCGAGTGGGTGGGGGCAGGGCCGACCCATTCTGAGCGTGTCAGCCCCGAAGGGATGTGGCTCCACTTCAGTCACACGTACACCCTGAGTGCTGGTTATCGCCACGGTAACGCGTCTCCGTTGATCACGTTGAACCCTTGACCCTCGTCTCCCTTGACCTACAGACACATGGTCACATAACTGGACCTGTTAATCAATTTCTACCAGCAGCAGCATGATAAACCAAAATACAGATTATGTGAGGGGATCACTGTAAAAAATATAATATATATATATATATATATACGTATATATATAAAACTCCATAACTGGGCTGATCTATAAAAATATCACTTATAAAAAGTGACGACTACCCGTTAGAAAGGGCCGAGGGCAGTCTGGGCCGCAGTGGCGGGGAGTGTTCTCCTGGAACAGCCCGCTCTAGAAAGATCCGGACCCCATCCCCTTCTCCCAGCGCGACACAGCTCTGTGTGCTACATGAGTCTCGCCAGTAACAGCGCTGAGCCCTCTTGGGCTTCTCACTCTCTCGCTCACACACACACACACACACACACACACACACACACACACACACACACACCTTTAAAAACATCATGTAGATGTGTATACTGTAGAGGTCTTTAAATTAAAGGGGGCTGCATTGGTGCGGAGCAGCGCCTCAGTACATGTCCTTATAGATCTCCTGCAGCAGCGGGTGCAGCGACGTCTCTGCCTCCGTCTTCTTGATCTTCTGCACGAGTTGCGCGTTCTCCGTGACCAGCTGCCGCAGGTCAGCCATCTTCTGCAGCAGCTTCGGGAAGAGGTGCGGTGTGTCCGAGTGGCTCGCTCGCAGATGCTGGTCCAGCGCTTGGAGGATGCTGTCCTGGATCTCCTCCACCTGCTTCACGTTGATCAGGCCTGGGCGATCTGCAACAAACACGCAGTAGAAGTCACTCCTCCACCTTATTTAACCTTACATTTTACTCACGTACGGTCAGCTGACATAAAAGACACACCGACACCGAGCATTTCGCTGGGTGAGCGCAAGGTCTGCTGCCAGACGACATCCACAACAGACGTTTGACAGCACAGTGGGCAGTGAACGTCACACTTTGGTAAGTAAAACAGAGTAATACCGCCCCAGTCATGGCCAGTGCCACAGCCTGCTGTTCTTCACATGAGCCAGGAGCTTCAGCTCAACACCTACAGAGCTCTGGCAAAATTTCATGCTGTGTGTAAACATAAAGCCACTTGCTGGCTCCTCAATTTACAAACAACTGAATTGAGGATTTTGAAAGGTACACATTCCTCTTACTTAAACAGACGTTTCTTCACAGATCTGATTGCTGAAATTGCAGCTTGTAGTGGAGGGAGTGCCACCTGTTTTTACCTGGCAGCAAAGAGCACCCCGACAGAACAGGAGTGGCAACCACTTTTATTCAACTCACCGCCGCAGTGCTCAGTATTAACTGTGTTGAGGGCCCTAGCGGGCGCCGAGTTGCGCCGAAGCAGCTCATTTCATGTGATGCGTCGCTCAGCCCACTCACCCCCACACAGGATGATGGCAGCCACGTAGAGGGCGAGATCGCTGTCATCAAGCTCCAGAGCGTTGAACTTGACAGCAAACTCAAACTTAGGTTCCATTATCTCGCTGAAAGGCTTGCGCAGGCTGCGCAGGAACTCGCGTGTCACAAAACCGCGTCCGTCCGCTACCAGCAAGCCGTCCTTGTTCATCAGCGAGGGCAACATGGCGAAGATGGCCTCGTGCACGCCGTATTTCAGCAGCGTCACCTGGAGGGCAGCAGCTCAGATCAGGTTTTAAAGTGCCCAGGAGTGCCCGGGTGTGCGCCAACAGGCTCAGAACACAGTCCCATAGGATGACAGGGCCACTTAACCAGATGGAAACGTTTAAACGTTCACTTGAAAACGTTCGACACACAGAGGACAGGGCTACCTGGTCATTGAGGAAGAGGTCCACGAAGCCGGGGATGTTCTTGGCGAACTCTGTGAGCTCACGCACCGTCTCCACCGTGGTGCACTGGCAGCGGTAGAAGACGTGCACGCCAATCTCCTTGTTGGTGGGCGCGCCGTTGATGAGCTGATTCCACACGAGCCCGTTCTCAGCCTGCCACAGCGACTCCATGTCGTGGATCACAAACGGCTGTGGGGGCAGGGGGGATACAACACAAGTGCTGGTGACAGTGATCAACGCGTGGCCCCTGTGGACAGCTCCCACCCCCCGTGTAGGTGGCTCTCTTTCGTACCGGGGTCGCGCTGGTCTTGCCAGTCAGGATACTGCGGGCCTTCTTCTTGGTCATGTTCAGGTTCTTCAGGTAGGCATCGTTCACATGCTTCGCCAGCGTCTTGAGGTCCGAGCTGCCGGGGCTCTGGGGGTCACATTCCCCCGCGAGCAGCCCAGCCACGAGCTTCCGCTTCTCCGCCTCCGGCATGCGGCCGTATCGGATCGCTGAGAGCGCAAAAACAGAAGGAACGAGGTTTGGACTCAGGTTTCCAGAAGGAGAGACTACCAGGGGGACAGCTGGTAGCGAAGTGGTTAGAGCTGTTGCCTTTGGACCCAAAAGTCGCAGGCTCAATCCCCACTTCTGGCTGTAGTAACCTTGAGCAAGGTACTTACCCTGAATTGTTCCAGTGAAGTTACCCAGCTCTGTAAATGAGTAAATAACTGTAGGTAGACTAACATTGTAAGTAACTTTGGAGAAAAGCATCAATTAAATGAATAAACATAAATGTGCTGCCTGACATGTTTACATTTATTTGTCTAACAGACACTTTTCTCCAAAGCAACTTCCAGTGAACTCTATGTAGTGTTATCAGCCCACACACCTAATTCACCGTGGTGACTTACAAGTGCTAGATACACTACGACCCCCTCGGTCTGAGGCACAGGACTGGAACCTGGTGTCTTCAGGCAGTATTGTTGTCTACTCGTGACCCCACAGTGCTCTCAACTCGTGTTCCTGCTGACTCTCTGTTTTGCGTCACTGATAATTCCATTTGCTCAACAGTCACACCTGTCGCATCACATTCACGTGATACTTTGCAGCATTAACCTACTCACTCTGATCTACCCATTTTCAAAGCTGGGTACTTTCCACTACATGAAATCAGGCCAAGTAACCAAATCAAGGGTACTACTGGTACCAGGAGGTGGAACTGGAACCCGCGACCTGCGAATCCAGCAACAAAAGGTACCGCTGCACTGCCTGCTGCCCACAGGAACCGGGTTAAAGAGCAAAGCTCTGCTAGTAAGCACACTTTGCCCAGTAAGCCCGTGATTGGGGAACACATGCCCTTCCAGGAGGTCCTGTGATTGGCACCCCTCTCGGTGCTCTTCGACCGCAGCATCTAAGGGACAGCAGCGTTTGCACTGCACACCTCAGACCGCTGCCGAAAGCTCCTGCTTTGTTGTTTCCTGTATGTGTGTTACATGCACTATTAATGTTATAATGAAACACTCTGTGTACACAGCGTGTACACGTGTGTGAGCTGTGCACAGCCAAATATCCCGGGTGAGTATTGTTAATGCGAGTTTTAACGGGGGGGAAAATAGGTAGCTATGGAGTCCGGTCCTTAGGGCAAACATTGCCGAACAGGGTCCAAGAGTGAGGCCTCAGTGACCGTGTGTGGCGCTGACCTCCTCCCCCCCTCACCATCGTGAGACATGCCTAGCGCCAGGCACTTCTGGAAGCGGCAGTACTGGCACTTGTTGCGGCTCTTCTTCTGGATCTTGCAGCTGCGCTCGCAGCGCTCGTACTCAAGCTTCATGCGAATTGTGCGTCGAAAGAAGCCCTGCGGGGTGGAGAGGGAGGAAAGAGGAGAGAAGAGAGGAGACCCCATGTGCAACAGTTCAACTCAAAGGCACACGCCCCGTGCCCCGCCTCCCCCGTGGCCGCAGCGGCTCACCTTGCAGCCCTCGCAGGCGTGGACGCCGTAGTGGAAGCCCGAGGCCTTGTCTCCGCAGATGCGGCACTCGACGTTGATCCCCGAGCCGGCAGAGTCGTCGCGGCCCAGGCGCAGCTGTTCCGACAGCGAGGGAGAGGATGTCTGCGAGAGGTCTGTGCACGGCCAGGGGGCATCACACAGCAGAAACGCTGTCAAGATCACTGTGACTTTTCACCATACACTTTGCAAAGTTTCAACCATGGGCCAAGCCCGGGGTCCAGCAGTAGGATCCTTCTGGCACTCGAACCTGTAGCCTCGATGTACCTCTTCACAGGCGAAACCCTCCGCTATCTGGCACTCAACTAGACTGGATACCTGTGTCATGAGCCACCACTGGATGCTTAGCGGTAAAATATAAAGTGGAGAATCTATTTTCTTTACTTGTGCATGTTCTAATATGTCCGTCTCCAGAGTAGCAAATATGTCCTGAGTTGACCCTCCAAGCCAGTAGATGGCACCAAAGAGCACTCAAATAAGAACTGGAATGTGGAACCACCTTAATTTATCTCACTGCCACAGTGTTTACAACTCCTGTTCTGTGTTCCTGAGCGGCAGGGATGAGGAACAAGATGAGAAAAATGCACATTTATGGGACAAATTGGCCAACAATCAGCAGCGAATAGCAGCTTGTCCCTTTTACAAAGGATTTATTTTAGCAAAATGCAACATTTTTATCGGATGTAACCGCTAAATAAACAGAAGGCCACCTGTATTAATAAACTTTTATTCATTATCATTATGATAGATAGTGATCTCGGAGCTATGCGCACACAACACAATTTAGGAACACAATGAACGTGATTGCCGCACCTTTGGAAAGGCAACCAGGCAGGAGAGATCGCCAGCACTATGAGGAGGCACACGAGCGGCTTGAGCACACTGAGCGCGCTCTAAATTATGGATAATAATTACAACAATACATGTAGACTCTGTGTCCCCAGATGACCTGTCCAAGAGAAGAGAAGCTAAACAAAGCACATACTGGTGACATCAACGTCACTGGCATTTAACGCAGTCACGTAACCGTCTAGGTTCCTCACGTAGGGCTGTGTGTAGGTCACGGGTTCGAGGCACCTCAGCTGCCGTCTCAGAGGGATGGGAAGGGGGTTGAGGGACGTGATTGGGAAATCTCCATGGAACGTTTCTTCATCTTTTAAAGTGGAACAGGAAACCAGGCAGATATGACGTCTTGCCATAATGAGCACAGAAGATCCCGTGAAAGCTAGAGGCTGGTCCAAAATAATCCACTGCTTAAAATGTTTCTATTAGCTCCCAAACACATACGCATGCGCGCGCGCACACAGAGCGGCCCTTTCTCCTTTACAGGGCCTTTGCTACTGACGAAGACACGGCGAGAAGGACGTGGACAAGGAGCACAGGGCAGTAAGAACAGAAGCCTGTTCATAATTCCGTTTGCTAGTAACTCCAAAGCAACGTCCATCTCTAAGTCACAATCGGTAAAGCAAGCAACAATAATACTAATAATTATTATAATAATACAATCTGTCCTCAAATAGTTTTCAGTTCAGATGCAATAAGAATCTTGGATATCGTTACTAATAAAAATCTGGAGGACTTGAACATTTTTATTAACTTCAAGTTTCTTCACCCACTTCCACTAACTGCTTGTCCTGGTCAGGGTCGCAGTGGTCTGGAGCCTATCCCACAATCACCTGACGTAAGACTGGATGCCAGTAGCCACACTCACTCACTATGGGTGATTTAGTGTCACCGGTTCAACTGGAATGCATGTCTTTGGTCTGTGGGAGGAAACCAGAGCACCTTGGAGGAACCCACTCGGACTGAGCCGGATTCGAACCTCAATATTTCATCCCGTAAGTCCCCAAAATGTGCAGCTTTCCTCATCTTGTTATTGATCACCAACACTGAGCGACTCCAGACAGGACCTGTAAACACTGTGGAAGTGAGTTGAAGTAGAGCAGCCAAACAACCCTATTTATGTGGGTTTATTAGAGGGAAAACAGGTTACGTTCTCTCTAACACGGACACAAATTGAATAAAATACAAGTAAAATGTTTAAAACATTATAAGTGTACTGTTAATAAAAGAAAGGGTCAGTGTGCAAAAGGGTGTTCGGCAAGTGTCTGGGCTGGATGATTCCGGAAAAGTTGAGATCCAAGTTTCTTTCACACTCTAGTAAGAGGATCAGCTAAGCAACCAAAGTATGACATTAAACAGCATGTCTGCGTACCACAGAACGCATGTGACCCTGCTCACTCAGACTGCAGACTCTTCTGGAAGGAGTCAGCAGCTGAAAGGCACACACTGATGACACTGACAACGGCGAGGGCTCCAACACACACCCTTCTCTTGAGCTCGAGTTTCTTCTTAGACCTTTATTGACACACGTGGTCGATGTCTTTCAGCAGATGAAATCTGATTTGCCAGCGGAAGCGACACTTGACAGTCATGTCTCGCACCTCCCGCTGACGTGCGGCTCTAAGCCAGTTAGTACAGCCATGGAAACCACTCCCACTAGATCATGAGTGGTCTTGTCTCACACACACACACACACACACACACACACACACACACACACACCATTTCAAGCACAAACACCTTGATCGAATGCCACGATTAGGGAAGCAGTCAACAGGTCAACTTATTTCACACTTGTACAGTCAGACAACTGTTGGTTTAGGAAAACACTAAAGAAGGGAGGTGCTGAACACACTAACTCCTTATATTAATTTTGCAAGATATAAGATACAAGATATGCTTGTGTACTGTTTCAAATGTACGCTTGGGGTGGAGCAACCGCGACCAGCGTTTATGCAGGACCACCCTGGAGTGCGGCACTGCCTTAATTCAACTCTCTTCCACAGTGTTTACGCATCGTGTCTGGTATTCCTCAGTGTCAGTGATCAGTAACGGGGTGACAGTGCTGCGAGCATTTGCACAACGAAAGAGTCAGCAGCGAAAACTCCACTGGACATGGTGGATACAACTTACAGTATTATCAGTAGTAGTAAAAATATTTTCAATAAAAAGTGCCGGAAAGTATTTATATTTATTATAGCTATACCTGATATACCTACGGTTTCACCAGGTCTTAAGGTAATGGTAACTAAATCAACGGACGTCGCCTTTATCAACCTTTTTAATAATTCTGACTTACTGGTCAAAGCAACAGATACACAAACAAGTCAAGTTAGGAATGGCTTCGTGCTCCTGGCTGTGTGCACGACACGACAAGCTGCTGAACACACAGCGCGTGAACCTTTACGATCCTGCGGCTCCTCTCACCCGTGTAGCTGCTGGATGCCGCAGGACTGCTGGTGTCCGGCGTGCTAAAACTGCTGCTGCCCGGCTCCAGTCGCACCTCGGGCCGCTCCACGTCGTCTTCCTGGGAGCTGCCGTCCCAGTGCGGGGTGCCGGGCGAGGCCTCCATTTCAGTGCCGTCCGAGGCCTCGCCCCCTTCGGGCTCCTGCTGCGTCTCGGGGCCTGTGCCCCCTGGCGAGGACCAGCTGCCCTGGGGGTGGGGCGCCGCTCCATCCTGTCCTACCGCCGTTGTCGCAGTGGACGCCAGCTCCTCTCGCTGCTCACTCTTCAGTCCCTCCATGGCACTGTGTTCGGCACCTAGAGCATGCCGGACGCCCTCATGCCACCAGCATCGCGGCCTGGGGAGGGAGATACAGAGAGAGCGAGAGGGAGGGAGAGAGAAAAACCCTTCAGATATGTATTTACTGGGGTAAACTCGTCTGCAACGTGTGCAGAGCACAAGAGAGACACTAAAACTATTTCACACCTCTTTATTTGAGTGAACACTGGACAAACAGAGCCTCCACCCCAGTCAGTGCACTTAGACACACGACCTCTAGGTGGCAGCCCCCCACAGACAACCCCCCACCTTCCTCCGATCACTCACCCCACCCCCCACCAGTGCGCTGGAGACCAAGTGAGAACAGAGCGTGAGGTCTAGTGGGGACTTCGCTTCATTACGTCGCCGGTAGTAAGTCATCAATAACTCCCTTCCTTCTCCAGTGTGCCTAAGAAGGGTAAGTTACACTGTTACTGCACCATCGCCGGAAAAATTAATAGGTGGGAATGTGCAACTCCAGTAGCATCAGCAAGAGTTATGGACTAAAAGGGGGGGCAGCAGTTAGAGCATATGTGTCAAACTCAAGGCCCGCGGGCCACATCCGGCCCGGCATGTAATTATATCCGGCCCGCGAGATCATTTTATATATTATTGTTATTAATGGCCCGGCGATATGAAGCGCTGGTAACACAATAAACTACAGATCCCATAATGCAGCGCTTCAGCTGCCTTGCCGAACATTTCCCGCGTTAATCAAGTCTAGCTTATGATGCTGCAAGTTATTGCGAAGCTAGCCCTCACGATGCCGAAGAGAAAAGTTGATTCTGAAAACAGAGCCTTTAAAAACCGATGGGAGGCTGAGTATATGTTTACTGACATTGCCGGTAAACCCGTGTGTCTCATTTGTGGAGCTAATGTGGCTGTAATTAAAGAATTTAATCTAAGACGGCACTATGAGACAAAAGATTCAGATGGAGCTGATTGAGCTGCAGTGTAATGGCACACTGAAGGCAAAGTACGACACTGCAGGGCCCGCACAGTTTATTCACTCCATTCCCGCAGAAATGCCCCAGCTCCGTCTACATGCGGCTCGAACCTTGTGCACGTTTGGTAGCACATATCTGTGTGAGAAGCTCTTCTCAGTGATGAAGACTAACAAAACAGCACACAGGAGTCGTCTCACTGATGAGCACCTGCAGTCCATCCTGAGAATCTCCACAACACAGAACCTCACACCAAACAAACGAACTTGTTGCCAAAAAAAGATGCCAGGCGTCCAGCTCTGATAAATGACATAAGAGCAAAGACAACTGAATGATTTGATTTGTTATTGCTGAAAAGCACAAATTTTATTTATATTTCCAGGTTTTGTTATGCAGCATGTTCATATTTTGAATTTGTATAATTTTGACAGGATATATTTTTATGGCGAGCAAAATCTTTTGGGATATTTAAAATTTAAGTTTATTTTTTATATAAAATGACATAAGAGTAAAGAAATTCGAATGTTTGTTCTTTTAACGTTTACTTTATTTCTAACTTGTATAATTTAGACAGGATATAATATTTTGCTCTCCATAAAAATATAAGTTATTTAAGGTTTGAGTTGATTTATTCCGGAATAATATTCCTGTCTGTTTTTATTCATATTTATGTTCAAAAAAGTTAAGTTTTAAAAGTTTAGTTTTAGTGTGTTCAATAAATGTTTATCCTGTTCGGCCCGCGACCTAAAGTGTGCTTTGGATTTTGGCCCCCTGTGCAATTGAGTTTGACACCCCTGAGTTAGAGCCACTGTCTCACAATCCAAAGACCTGGGGGGTTTGAATCCCACCTCCTGCTCTAGCACTCTTGATCGAGATGCTTACCCAAAACTGATATAGTACAAATGGGTAAAATAAGTGTAAATGGGCAAGGCTGTGGTGTCCGACCTGCTGAGTAAGAGGTGCACGAGGTGGTCCAGAGGGACTCACTTTTAGGACGTGCGTAAGCCGAAGGTAAGGGGCACCCTCCGTGGCGCCGTAGCCGAGCTCCGGAACCTTCTGCAACGAGCAGCTTTGCGGAGATTAGGGGAACCAAAGAGGCTATGAGCCCACCCCCGGCCCAGAAAAAGAGCTGATTAGTGTAAAATTAAAGAGGCCAGCGTGTTTAATCTGGGGGTGGGGTTGGCGCATCAGTGACAGCCCAAGAGCTTGGGCAAAAACTGAATTCATAACCAAAGTGCGGTTTGCATTTGTAACTCATCGATAATCGCTGTATGTACACGATGACCTCGCGTCTCTGTCCCTGCAGGATGGGTCACGAATCCTCCTCTGGTTGGTCGCTGACTGCGTTGTGGTGGTAGTTCAGCGAGAACGCCACAGACACAGCGCCAGCAGCAGGGCGAAACTCGAGAAATAGCAAACCAGAAAAGGTAGCAGACTGTTGGAAGAGCAAGGTGACCAATGAGTCCTTTCTTCTCAGAGAGAGGATGTGGCTCCAGCTTCCTGCATCTGCCCAGGCAATTGTTTCCATATGGGAGAGCGGAGCAGGCGACCAGGGTACGAGCTCCTCCCCGTCGTGCTCAGCCCATGGCTCTGGAGGAAACGGAGAACCGCAAGGACAGACGTGGGGCCTCCGCTGCTCCCTGGATGTCAGAGCGTACATGTGGAAGGGTGCCCCACTCACTGAGGTTGCGCTGTCCCACAGCACCAAGGTCCAAAGGAAACCCCGCCTGTGTGCGCGAGGACCGTGGGCTGTTTGGCTCCACGCACACCTCTCAAGACCATTCCATGGCTCTCTGGGACCAAAGGTCTGACCAACGGGTCTGAGGGAGAAGTCTAAATCCAGGGTAATCTGAAGATCCGCACCCCCCGTTCACCGCACACCCAGGGATTAAGGACCCGGCTGCTGGGGGGGGCGGGATGTGGGACTCGGAAACCACGGTAACAGATGCGAGTCCATCGTAATCCAGGGCAGCGGGGCTGAGAGCCCCTCCTCTATGGGCTGAGCTGCTGAGTGAGCGCTTTCCTTCGTGTCCAATGCGATGGTAATAGAGGGGTGGGGGTGGGGTGACCAACACAACAACAAGCGAGACCTTAGTCAAACGAGGGGGTGGAGCCACAGCACACAGTCACAGAGGTGACAGAGCGCCATTCACCCCACAGACAAGCTCCTGCAACCGAGCGCTGCTGCGACCCCATGACCCCGTTCGACCCCAGCAGCCCCACAGCTGCCCCTCCTCCCACCCCACTGCAGAGTCACGTTCACCTGAAACACGTCCTCGGACTGCCAGCGGGAGGAAACTCACACTACAACAGCACAGAAATGGAGCCACATTCGAACCCTGTGCCTGGCACTTCTTTCCATTCACGTTCCTGATGCCTGCTGTGTCATAAGACGTTGACTTGACAACTTGACAGGTGAGGCACACAAACACTCCTCAAAGCATTACTCACACACTTGTCCCCCTCATGGTGCAACGAGCTCCTTCAGTCCCTCACAGCTGCTGAATCCCAACTAATCACTCCAGACGGATCTCAAACCCATGTCTTTCAGAGCCACTTCTCTAAAGTCCTCCTGCAACCTTGGCTAGTCAGACCGTCACCACGCTTTTTACCTGCCCATGACATCGGCGTCCCTCGAACCCGTGTGCAGCGCTGCATGTCCGCCGTGACAGCAGTGTCACTTCACTCATCGTGTGTTACTACCCAGGGCCTCTGTGCTGCTGCACTTGTGTTTACTCTGAGCTGCATGATGTTTTGGAGAAAAGCATCTGGGAAATCCATCAATGTCAACGTGAAGCCATCAGCGCGCACGGCACTTGCCCTCCCTCCACATGTGCACATCGGTGCAGAGACGCCGTCCCGCCATGTCCTGTCGTGTCCCCACCACGAAGAGCCACATTCAAATCATTCCACATATTGCCATAAGTCAGCTAGCGATCCGGGTCACGGCACCGTGTCTGCAATCGCTCTGGGCTTGAGCCCGAGGTGCAAATCAGCGACCCCGAGGATGAGTTGCTGCCGAGCAAATGCTGTGCCATGCGGAGTGGAGCCGGCAGCGTGTGTTGGAATGCACGCACATACACACCTGCAGGCTGTGCACAGAGTGATGCAGATAAACCTCACAAGGTCGGGCAAAGTTCAACCTCTCGTGTGGGTGACACCTATTGTTGGCGCTAAATCAGCACTTCCAGCGTTCCAACCATGTGGAACTCTAACTGCACTTGTGTGTTTTATGTGTGTGTTCACATGCTTGGTACTCCTTGATGGTACAGCACGCATGGAAACACAGATCGTCTCCCTTCTCACACTCATCCCTGAGGAACCCGTCCTGCTGGTTCCTTCGCCCTTCGCTGAGCTGACCCAGGACGCAGGACGAAACCTGCAGTTCACACATGGGAGGGCGTGGCCAGGAAACACACATTCCCCCTCATGTGATTCGTCAATGCACATCGGCTGTTGCAGATCTGCTGAAGCCGAGTGACTCCGGTGCGGAACGGAACACTGTACTGCACACGAGTGGAAACACAGGGCGGCACGAGAAACGAGTTCAAACGCCACAATAGGGCAGTGCCGCTGCCGAGCAGGAACGCCTCTTTCCATCCCTCCGTCGTTAGCGCCTACCTGTCCGGCGTAGGGCCCCGGCGGTCCCAAGCCTATCGCGGAGGCATGGGGTGCGAGGCAGGGTGCATCCTGGATGTGATGCCAGTTCGATACACGCAAGGTGCGGTTCAGAGTGTGAGTAGTTCATGTGAAACGCGTCCTTGGACTGCGCCAAGAAACCAGGGAACATGGGGGACACGCAAACCGCACGTAGAGCGTCCTGCTAGACTCGCAGCCAGAGTCCCGAAGCTGTGAGGCACCGGCCTGCGGTCCCAAACTCCTTTTCATTTGACAAGGAAGCGAGCAAAGCCGTTCAGCGAGCGACTCAAAGCGGGCAGGAACATAGCGAGCGGTGCCGTCACGAGCGCGCCGAACACAACGTGCACACGCACACGCGTGCTCCGGCAACACGCACATCCCACGCTTTACCGAGCCTTTTGCCAACTTCCCATTTCATGCCGAGTCGCATCGCCCTTCAAATGAGCAACTGGGCCTCTCGCCGGCTCCGTTTTCCCTCCACGGCCTCGAGCCTCTAACGGGCCAACTTAGCTCGGGGTTCGAACGAGCTCAAGTGAATGCGTCAATGTCCTCCAAGCCGCCAGCAGCTGAAGAGGTCAGCACGTCGCTCGCCAGTCCACCTTTCCAGGAAAAGAGAGACGACCACGTGCCCCAGCTGGGCGCTATGCTGCAAGAGCTGCTGCGCCCCAGGTACGAGTCGGAGCAGCATCCTCTGACCGAACTCTACCGCGGGTCAACTACGATCCCACCGCAAAGCTGATCCATTCACCGCTCCAAGTTATTGGCTTCATGCAGACGCAAAAAGGACAGTGAGCGATCCTTGCTGTGCGGTTGTTTCAGTGCGGAGCAGCGCAGAGCAACCAACATAAGCAAACCCAACTGAGAGCGTTAACCAATTTAGCAACAATCCACAGGCTAGCGGACGCATCGGGGGACCAGACATTTGCTGGACCGGACACTTATCCGCCTCGCTTGTCCACCCTAACCCAACAAGATGACCTCGGACATGGGGTCAATGCCAACACTGCTGTGCGGAACACATGGTTAGCGGTTCGCGCTCAGTGGCTGCTCTCACCGCCGTCTAGAAGTGTCCATCGCTGGACCATTGCTGTGGTTCCACCATGTGGAGGAGTAGTAATCGACATGCCTTCAGCACACACATCTTTTACTTCCTACCACCTTTCACCTGTGGCTTTTGGGCACCTGGCAGCTACGTGAGCATTTGAAGTCACACACAGCAATGAAGTGAAAGTGGCCTCCTGCACAGTTCACCACCCCTTTACCGCTATATACAGACACCTGTCGCACCAATCACCCGTCTCCCGAAAAATCGCCCAGGAGAAGCTCGTCACACGACTCATGCCTGGCAAACATTATTTCATATTCTTTACAATCTGCACTGCGAGGGGGGTGCGGTAGTGCAAGTGGGTTGGACTGGGTCCTGCTCTCCGGTGGGTCTGGGGTTCGGGTCCCGCTTGGGGTGCCTTGCGACGGACTGGCGTCCCGTCCTGGGTGTGTCCCCTCCCCTTCCAGCCTTGCGTCTTGTGTTGCCGGGTTAGGCTCCGGCTCCCCGCGACCCCGTATGGGACAAGCCGTTTCAGATGATGCGTGAGTGTGTGTGTGTGTGTGTGTGTGTGTGTGTGTGTGTGTGAGTGAACATCCTGCACCATAAAAGAGAGCACAATCCATTTCACTGGGGCCAAACGCCACCTTCCAAGGTGCTCCTCTTTCTACAGCTTCCTTCTGGGGTACCAGGAGGTTCAGGTGCCCACATCACACCTGTGCTGGAACCCCCGCGAGGGTTTGAGCACTACACGGCATACACCCCTTCTCCACCATGCGGCCTTTGCTCATTCAAGCTGCAGCTCCTTCACGTCCTTCAAACTCCTCCATCCCGAAAACATGAAACAATTCCCTTCCATTCAACTGACTTTTACAGGTCAAAGGATCAACGACTCATGGCAGGAGCAGACCGAGGAGATACACAGCATACAAGCCTGGAGATACAAGGTCAGCTGTACGTTTCCTCACTACAGCTGGTGTACAAGGCAGTAAAGCCATACAGTAAGGCAAGACTGGCAACCGAGGAAAGGGACACAAAAGGGTAACAAGAGAAAAGCAATAAAAGGAAAAGGAACCTCCAAAATTCCAGGGAACCTCCTGGACCCACGTGTTGAATATCACTGATACACACTAGTGTGGTTTTTCATCACCGTACCACGATTTTCGCTGAAATTGCCCACGTTTTTTATACTAACTTTACTAGTAATGCACGCTGTGCCCAAGACGGTGTGCGTTCTGCACTCCGGGACTCTGCGCACTCACTGCAAACTCACGCATTTCCTCTACTTACAACGTGTGTGCTCTTTGACGCTGCTTAATTATCATTCGCCCTCGTTAGCCGTCTTGGTGCACGCATCAATCATCAATCAATATTCTCCGTTGTCCCTCTGGCTGCAGGGCGGTGGTAGAGGGAGGGAAGGAGGAACAGGACCCAAAGCCTACCTGTAAGCACCAGCACTGAGGTCCATGATGAACTCTGGTCCCACCTGAGTTAAAACCTGCAGCTCACCCAAGCTGATTTGCATGAAGGCATGTGCTAAGCTGCTGAGAGGAGTGGATTGGGGGGGTGTGAGCTGAGGCTCTCTCAAACCCAAGAGTGGGGGCATGTGGACTGTGTGTGGTGGGCACCGCGAGCGCCACACACACACCGACACGTCACACTCCGGCCCGTGCGCGTCGGAGCTCGGAGCCCTGCCGACCCGCAGGCCGACGGGAAACATAACGTTACCACGATGAAACGCGCGGGTCTCCGAAACTGAAGGGTCTAGAGGCCAACTTTGAGTTATGTTCCATAAGCGTGCAGCTCTTCTGCTGGAACAGCGCCCCCCCCCCGGGCCGGTTCCGAGAAACTCGCCAACGGGGTGCCTTATGCTAATGGGATGAAGCGAAACCTTGAAACCCACGTGAAAGCGACGTGAAATTAAGTGATCGCCACCCCCCGGACGGGGGAGCGGGGCACCGCACAGAGGCTCAGTAAACCAAGTTAGACCCCCCATCACCTTGAGCGTCCCTCGGTCAAACAGGGTCCAGCTCTACGGGACACGCGGTGTTACTGTACCTCACGCTGCCTCTTACCCCGGGCCGTACGTTACACTGGAACCTGGACCGTGGCGTTTTGCCAGCTCTGCGAAGATGCCACACGACAGCGGAACGAGCGACACACGGAGCTCCTCGAACCCGCGGCCAGCACCTCCTACAGCGAGCCGTGCATTTCCTCTGCGGGGGGCCATAGCCCGCACTGCCAGCGTCACACTCAGGGACAATGAGCGGCGAGGGCTGTAACACACACACACACACACACACACACACACACCGCTGCCCCTTTATCTCTTGTGGGGTAACAATGACAAACCACCACTGTACAAGGACACTGATACGGGGGGGGTGGGGGGGGAGGCATTAAACATCATTTCACTGTTACTGTACATAAAGCCCCACTGTGTGCGTAGGGCAGTTACTTACTGTTAATAAAGCCCAGTGACTGAAGGGGCAGTTGCTGTAAGTCCCACTCAGGTAGTTACTGTCTGTCTGTATTATATTTTATGCCCACTGAAGCAGAGCGGGTTAGTTACTCGTAAAGTCTTAGACTAAGTTAGAGCAGTACTGTACTGTATTAATAATAATAAAAGCCCCGCTGGCGCTGCACCGACTGTAGTTACTACTCTGTACTCACTCTCACTGACAGTGTACCGTACGTCGTCGCGAGGCGCTCACTCACCGTCACCGTGACCCGGGCCGAGCTCGTCCCCGGTGGCGCTCGCGCCGCTCCTCGCGCGCTGTCTGTATGTCCCCAGACTGACGAGGAGTCAGGGAGGGAGGGACGGACGGACGGACGGACGCGCGGTCAGTTCATCGCCGCTGCCGAGCTGCCCTCTTCGGGCCGCGGCGGCTCCTCCTTGTCGCCGTCGTCGTGCGTCTGTCCGCCACTCCGCTCTCGCGCTCTTCCACCACAGTTCCTAGTCTGTTTACACGGAGTTTGCGCCGCCAACAAACTCTTCAAGGGCGGCGTGTGGCCGCGCTCTCTCAGCGCGCTCCTTCGTCTCGTCTCCAGCGCCGCCGCTGTCACAGAAGCTGGCACGCGCGGCGTGGCCTGTTTGTCACTCGGGTTCGTACGTAGCACGTACACATGACGCGCTTAAAGACGGGAGCGCGCACGCACTTTCTGTTGTTTTTGTCTACGGAACATGTCCGTGTGGCGAGACGTGACGTGACGTGACGTGCCGTTCCGTGCCGTGCGTAGATGACGTAACACGGCGTGTACGTATCCGAAGTCGCGTGCTTTCAGCCCTGGCAATGCTGTAGAAACTTACTCAGCACGTGGTTTTTAATGTCACGTACACATGTAGTAATGAAGCATTTTTTACACACGCGCGCACACAAGCACACTTTTTCCACCTCTTGTATGCTTTTCATTAAGCAAATAAAATAAGTAAATGCAATCTAATAAATTTTAATGTACTTTATGTGTAGTACTGTACTGTTTCGGGCTAATTGGTGACTCTGAATTGCCCTGTGTGTGTGTGTGTGTGTGTGTGTGTGTGTAAGAGACTGTCCTGCCCAGGATGTATCCCACCGTGGGCCCTATGATTCCGGGATAGGCTCTGGACCACCAATACCCTGAATTGGGCAAGTAGTTATTGATGATGGAGCAATTGATATTAATGATTATTTAAACATTTTGGCGACAAAAATTATATATGAAAAAATGTAGCAGACATCCATCCATCCATCCATCCATCCATCTTCCTCCGCTTATCCGGGACCGGGTCGCAGTAGTCCAAGCAGAGCCCCCCCAGACTTCCCTCTCCCTGCACACCTCCTCCAGTTCCTCTGGGGGAACCCCAAGGCGTTCCCAGGCCAGCTGGGAGACGTAGTCTCTCCAACGTGTCCTGGGTCTGCCCCGAGGCCTCCTCCCAGTGGGACATGCCCGGAACACCTCCCCAGACACACACACACATTTTCGGAACCACTTGTCCCATACGGAGGCCGGAGGGGGAGGGGACACACCCAGGACGGGACGCCAGTTCATCGCAAGGCACCCCCAGCGGGACTCGAACCCCAGACCCACCGGAGAGGAGGACTGCGGTCCAACCCACTGCGCCACCGCACCCCCCCCTCCCCAGACAATTAATTGTAAATCGACTGTCAGAAGAGACCGCTAGATGGCGCCACACCATTTGCCTTTTGCTCAATTCAGTATTGGTTACCTGTTGTCACTTTATTGACCTGTTGCTTAGTTATCCAACATGTGCGATACATACGGGTGTTGGTTTGAATCCCGCTCAGTCTGTGTGGAGTTTGCATGTTCTCTGTGTGTGTCTACATTCCATGTAGCATGGGGTTCTTCCAGGTGTTCTGGTTTCCTCCCACAGTGCAAACACATGCACTTTGAGAGGACTGATGATGCTAAATCGCCAGCTTCGTAGTGTGTGAATGATTGTGTTTGGCATCTCATGCAGGATGACCCCCCCCCCAATCCCATCGCGCTCAGTGATTCCAGGATAGGCTACGGACCATCGACCGACACCCTCGTCAG
Organism: Scleropages formosus; assembly: GCF_900964775.1. NCBI lineage: Eukaryota > Metazoa > Chordata > Actinopteri > Osteoglossiformes > Osteoglossidae > Scleropages > Scleropages formosus. The sequence continues at coordinate 42,475,218 of NC_041807.1, read as the reverse complement.
GATAAGTGATTACTTTAAATAGATGCATAGGTACACACACACACACACACACACACACACACACACACACACACACACACACACATTTTCTGAACTGCTTGTCCCATATGGGGTTGCAGGGAGCCAGAGCCTAACCTGGCAACACAGGGCATAAGGCTAAAGGGGTGAGGGGACACACCCAGGACAGGATGCTAGTCTGTCACAAGGCACCCCAAGCAGGACTCAAACCCCAGACCCACCGGAGAGCAGGGCCCAGGCCAACCCACTGCGCCACTGCACCCTAGATGTATAGGTAATCTGTTCAAAATCTTGTCACTATTCGTTGTAATGGCACGTGCCATTGTGTCCAGCAGGAGGCACTATGGGCTCACACCTGTGTGACGTAGTGAAAGACATTAAGGCCACACCCACATCAGTGCAAAGCCCTCCATTGGTGCGTTTAAAATTTCAATAAAGGAAACACATGACTCATTTTCAAAGCTCTTGTCAACTCAAGCAGCATAAAAGTTAAGATGATGTGGTTAATGGTCCTGTCATTTTTAATTGTGCATCTGAAATATGCACAGTTAGTTAGAAATTAGAAAGTAATTTTAAGAAATGATTAGAAGAATGTTCTTTGAATCAGAAACTGGCATGAGACTCCCCCAAATGTTTTCTCATCTTCAATCAAAGAATATTAATGTAAAAAATTATCATATATCAAACACAATTCCATACAAGGTGACAAAATGAAACTTTTAAGTTATTGTGGAAAATACACTGAAACTCATAAAGGAAGGTTTTGGTGGCCTAGAGGAAGGAGAAGAGCCATTTATCAGCAAGAAAAACTAGAGATTATATGGTGAAACTCTCTCCATCTCTGCATCTCTTCCATCCTAAGATGGTGACATTTGAGCGGGTTTGAGCAGCACACAGAGTGAGTGACAGGAAACAGGAAGCAGAGCGGCCGACCGCAGCGCCCTGACGTCTGCAGCAGCCGCTTTCTCTACACAGATCTGATGTGCGTTTGTGTCGGGGCATCGTCCCACCCTCCTAGCGGTGCGCTTCCGTTCTCTCAACAGAGCACACACACCGTGGCGCGCACACACACCTCGAGGCTTCACCTTGGTCAGCTCACAGTGGAGTGTGTCATTAGTCCTCAGTCGGGCATCATAGTCGTTTAGCAGAGCGTCTTACACTGATTTACTCATTCATACAGCTGGGTGATCTGGACAGATTGATGGGTGGACAAATGGACATACAGATGGATGGACAGATGGATTCTGTGCCCATATCCCACACACATTGTCGGGTGGTCATATCGAGTCATTCTATCATTAATATGATTGCAGTTATACTATTTAAAAGAGAAGCCACACAAACACACATTAATGGCCCCATATTTTAGTTTCTTCTTAGAAACAAACATAGAATATGTCCAGGGAAAAATCCACTTTATGTACCTTTTCTAGGAAGAAATATTACAATTACAGTATTCTTAAGATGATCTTCAGTTTAATGGGAGAATTATTTTGTAAAAAGGATTTACAGTGAAGTACAGTGCAACCCTTATTTAAATAGCATCAGTAAAACAGCATTATGAGCAAAGATTTAAAAAAACAGCAATGGTCTACAAAGTTTTTCAAAGAAAAAAATCAAGTTTAGACTCCCTTAGACATTCTCCATCAAGAGACTATTAAAAAATATTACATAATATATATATTTATGTTCACATGTTTGTGCCAGGTTTTATAAACTTGTTCATATGTACAGGTTTCCCTTGTATAATGAGAGTAAATCCTGAAGATTGTTCCTGAAGATGTGCTCATAATGTGAATTACTGCAAAAACAAACTTCTTTACCGTTGACTTAAAAGGAAGACAAAATAACGTGCTTCTGAGCCACGCATGGATGGTTTGCCTATTTTTCAGAAAACATGAAAGAACTCTAAACCAAGCACAGAACATCTGAACTGTTTTGGACACCTTTAAATCCAGACTTAAGACACATGTGTTTAAAACTGCTTATATGAAACACATCTGCATGCTCCTTTCCCCTTTCTCCTATCAGTATTTATCTTATTATTCTTATATCATCCTGTTGGGCGGCACAGTACAAATTGCATTTGACCACAACTTCGAATTCTCATAAAAGGAACCTCGTTACACAAGGGGAACCTGTATTCACCAAACCAGACGCATGTAATGACAAAAGGACGAAGGAAACTGTCAAGGAACACAACTCATAACATTGAACGCGTGTGGAAGTGCTGTTCTTCTTCAAGACGGACGTGTTGTCCAAGCTGACATAGTGGCCTCGCAGAAGGAAGTCACACTGGTGTCTCTCTCTGTCTCTCTGTGTGTGTGTGTGTGTGTGTGTGTGTGTGTGTGTGTGTGTGTGTGTGTGGTTTCTGTCCTGTAGAAAGAGGCAGAGATCAAACCTCTGGGAATCAGCCTCAGCAGGGAGCAGCCAGTGAGGAACTTGCCAGTTTGAATTCATGTTGGACTTGAGGGTCGCTTGGTCTCATCCAGCATGGACTCAATAAGACCTACAGTATTTCGTAAGACTTTAACCATTTTCACTGCTCAATAGTTCAGGAAAGCCTTTTGGGTCAATCACACTTTAAATGTGAACCTAAAAGCCTAGTTCCTTAACCACTACGCCCCCTACAGGCCCCACACAACCTGTTGTTCCTTATTGGCTGCTCCCCCAGCTGTCCATCTGCTGTAGACCTTCCTCTGAGACCCGCGTCAGGGTAGTATGGAAGACGACCCCGGTGCCCTCAGGACATATCCATGTCCCCGTTGGAGGCCTGCGAGAGGCGCTTGTCACTCTCACTCTTCTCCACGTTCTCCTTCTTCTCCGCCGGCTGCTCCTCGTTCTCGGAGTTCTGGCGCAGACGCAGCCCGGGGTCTCGCTGGGACGGGATGCGGAAGCTGGCGTTGAAACCCCCCACAGAGGGTCTCTTCTCTGGAAGGGGAGCAGGGCAAAGAAGCGCTCCGTGAGTCATGTCTCCAGCCAGTGAGCGGCAAGACAGTGAGACAGCGCGCTGTGTGGCCAGAGGGACAGCAGTGACACAGCAACGAGCGCCGCCACTCACGCTCCTTGCAGTCTTTCTGAACTTTAACTCCCACCAGGTACGAAAGAAAAAGCTGTTGCCAGCAGAGCCATTTCTTTACATGGAAAATAAGGTAAATAAGGCTGCGTTGATCCCGGTCTCTCTGACTGCACACTGGCTCCTCAATTTACAAACAACAAAAGTGGGAACAAAGATTACGGAAAATAAAAAATACACTTTCCACAAACTTCTATTCAGTGCTGCTTGCTTTTAGATTTGTCCCACAAACACGTGTGTCATTGATCAGCGACTCTGAGGAACAGCAGAACTGAACTGTAAACACCGTAGAAGCGAATTGAATGAAGGCGACTCCACACTCCTATTCTGTTTGCCTGCTGAAAGAGGAAACACGGGCTGCATGATCTCAACAGAGAGGAATTTTAGAAAATAGATGAGAGAAATTTAGCTGAAGTTAAGTAATTAAGATGGGAAATGTTTGTATCTCTGAATGTTCATAACTCGAGCATTCGTAACAAAAAGAGCCGGTGTTAAAGCTGTGCCTTCCACTGGCCTGCTGCACTGGGGACTCCAGTGAAGCGTTCTATCAAAGGTCACGGTGACATATAGCTTTAGACGCGAAAGTATGCGTCCCTCCCTCCGATGTCACTCAAAGCTCATGATTAACAAGTCCTGCCCATAAGCACAGAGCGTGCGTCAAAAACATACACCCCCCCTTGCCCCCAGTGTCACCTGGACAGTAAGTTTCAGCTGTGTTGAACAGCGTGTGGGCCGGACCCCAACTGGAAGAGAATGACCGTCACCAGGAGGGACAGTGGACAGAGGACAACTAAAACTATACACCTCAGTAATGATAAATTATTGCGTCAAGGTGGACGCTGCCCCTAGTGATGGTCAACAGCCAGGTTTGAGTGACGGTGGGCTGTGAGCCCCACTGGTGGACCTGGGCAGACCTCGTCCCCAGGTACCTCTCCCATGGTTCTCTGACACATTTCACATGTTCCGAGTGCCAGTGAGCCAAGTGCCCTGCGCTAGAGGAATGCTAATAAAAAAAGACGTTTCCCCGTGCGTGTCCCCGTGTGGGTATGCACACAGCTGTATTTGTGACCGCAGGAGTTTGTGTGTGTGTTTTTGAAAATACATTGATTTATCTGATGCTTTCCACCAAGGTTTCCACCAAGCTTTGTGTACTTACACTGACTTACCTATTTACATAAATTTTACTTTAATTTTTACTGTATCAGGGCAAGTACCTCCATCAAGAGTACTAGAGCAAGGCATTAAAACCTGGGTTTTGCGAGTACACGGCAACACCTCTAACCACTGCACCATCTGTTGGCCCACCTTGGCACTGTAGCACTGCATGTGTGTGAAGATGTTTTTGTGTGTTCTCTTGTCTGGTGGCATTTGTGTGTGTGTGTGTGTGTGCGCATGTGCGTCTGTGGCTGCGTTCCTCTGTGTGTGTGTGCATGCCGTTCGTGTGTGGGCTGCTGCTCTTGAGTCCCAGACCACAAGCTCAGCTCTGTGTCAGTGAACGGAGGAGAGAAAAAGAGCGCCGGGACCCTGCGCTGAGGTGTCCGACCGCAGGGCCAACGCCGCCGGGCGACTGCTGCCGCAGTGGCCCCATTACACAACACGGCAGGGCACCGACGGCCCTGCCTCTGCAGAACATGCGCCGTAACCCCTGCGGCTGCAAGCGAACCAAATTCTCAGAGATGAACGACACAGTCATTACAGGACAATGAGTTATGGCACATATGACATATTGTCTTCCTCTTCGTCAAACAGAGGTGACACTCGCACTGCACTTACTCCAGCCAGAAACAGTGTGGTGTGTTACTGGCCCCGTCACGGCTTATTTGTGCTCATTAAAGCAGAGGGGGTGAAAGGAGCGTGAGACGGAGGACGGAGGACGGAGCGATGTACCTCCAGGCCCGATAGGGTGCATCAGCCGGTTCATCTGCACGTTCCAGTGCTTCACATTGGTGCTGGCCTGGCGGAGCTTCCTCTGGGCCACCTGTGAGGAGAGAGGAGACACAGCAGGGACGCAGCTTTTAGTCCACAGCGGCAGCAGGAAGGAGTCTCTATCTGTGCTGCTGATCTATCAGTCACCTCTGAAACTGCGCATTACATCCCCCGCCGATCTATACGGTGCACGAAACTACACAGTACAGCAGGCTTCTTACACACAGCAGGCTTCTTACACACGGCAGGAGTGAACTTCCTTTCGACCCAAAAGCATAATTATACTTGTGGAAATGCATTATAACACTGCAAAATGAGCAGGAGTCAGTGCTGCAGAGCAGCTGGAGCGTTTGTCTCACTACAGAAAGGACGAGACCCGCACGGGATCCGACCCCAAATGAGACGTGCAGCCCCAGGTCATGACATGATTCACTGCCTACAGGGACTTCAATAATCAACTGCTGTAAAGCCTTCGTTTATTTAAGAGTGTTTCCAGTTTCTTCATTTTAAATTATTTACCGAAACCTGTACAATGTAAAATGCTGTCAGTTTACATGTATTTATTTAGCTGATGGGAGGTGCGGTGGCGCAGCGGGTTTGGCTGGGTCCTGCTCTCTGGTGGGTCTGGGGTTCAAGTCCCGCTTGGGGTGCCTTGTGATGGACTGGTGTCCTGTCTGGGGTGTGTCCCCTCCCCCTCCAGCCCTGCGCCCTGTGTTGCCAGGTTAGGCTCCAGCTCGCTGCGACTCTGCTCGGGATGAGTGGTTTTTGACAACGTGTGTGTTTGTGTGTGAATTTAGCTGATGCTTTTGTCAGTGTTAAGGTAACAATTATTTACCCATTTATACAACTGGGTAATTTTACTGGACCAATTTAGCATAAGTATCTTGCTCAAGGGTACCACAGCTGGAGGTGGGGCTCAAACCTGCAACCTTTAGAACCAAAAGCAGCACCTCTAACTACTACACTAGCAGCTGTCCCAGTTATGAGACCAAGGGATTCCAGCAAGTGTGCTTAAACTTTTGACTGGAAAGGCACAACTAACAATAAGTACAGCGAGAGCAATTAGAAGAGAAGCGAGAGCAGACCCAGTTCAGTGAACACACAGAACGACACAACTGCACAGGGGGCAGCAGCCACACTAATGTAGCGCATCGGTCAAAGTGGAGTCAGGTGTCACCGAGCGGTTCTTTGTTCACAACCTGAACATGCGATAAAACACATTAATAGCTGCTCCCCTTTGTGTGTTCGGCCAACACCGTTCCTGCAGTTACACAACTTGCCATGAATTCAGTGCTCAAGGGGACTACAGCAGGTGGCGGGATTCAAACCTGCAGTTTGTGAGTTCCAAGGCCGAAGCTCTAACCACAGCATTACCTGCCATTCTCCAGGGTGACTGAGAGACTGACTGATTTTGTACGGCTTTATCAACGATACGTTTGGCACCCTGATCACAACAACGCATCATTTCACTTCCCTGATGTGAGCTGTGGAGGACAGCAGCCTCACCAGAATAAGCATGAACAAGCGTCGCACCTAAGAAGAGCAACGGGGCGTATTGTCATCGCATCGCCGTGGACACACGTCCCATCCGTACAAAGAGTCGGCAGCGGTGCTCAGAAAGACAGAATAAAGACGTCCTGCGAAGAGCCTGAAACAGAGCTCGCTGAGCAGGTCCTCGTGATGAGGGCATGATGGGCTCAAAGCGTCCTGCAGAAGATCGGTGGGCGCGCTGGAGGCCAGGGAAGAGAACATGTCCACATGGCTGCTGATGGAGGTGTCCACCAGAGCGATGGCTAAACCCCGTCCTTAGTCTCTCACGTGAGCAAAAAAGAAAGAAACGGCCAAAACGCTCGTGCTCGTGCACATAGAGTGGCCCCAGAGTGTTATTTACTATTTCTCAGGTAACACTTACTGTCTCTCCGAGGTAGAGCAACTCAGCTACGTACACTGATTTACCTATTTATCCGGATGGGAAATGTTTACTCTACCAATTCAATGGAAGAATCTACATCAATGGTACAGCAGGAAGTGGGATTGGAGCTGATGTCCTACAAGGCAACGGCTCTAACCGCTGCACGGCTTTCTCCATACCCAGAAACGAGAGATGCAACGTGAAGTCTTTAAATTATTTGGAAGTGTGGATATTTTCCAGAAACTTCCAGCAAGAGAGTGGGTGAAGCGCTGACATGGCTCTTCCTCTTGGACCATCGACATGCGCTGTTTCATCGGGTTCAGTTCTGGGAGGACGCAGAACCACCTCAAAGTCACAGAACTACGTGAGTCAAGTCTTCTGTGTAATGTGTAATTCCACGCCACAACCCAGACCTGCAGATACGTTCTGCGTAACATCCGCAGGATCCGTCTTCATCTAACAACAGACTGCGCAACAACTTGTCCAGGCCACGGTGACACCCCGTCTGGACTATTGCAACTCTCTCCTGTGTGGCCTTCCTGCTACTGCCATCAAACCTCTTGAGCTGCTACAGAACGCTGCTGCTGCCCGAGTTGCGTTTGACTTGCCGAAGCGTTCGCATGTATCTCCTCTACTCGTTTCTCTGCACTGGTTTCCTATAGCTGCCCAAATTTATGACCCTGGTTATTGTCTACAAATGTATCAATAGAACTGCTTCCAGATATGTACAAGACTTGATCAACCGCTACACCCCAACCAGACTGCTACACTCTTCCACATCTGCTCGCTTGGTGGTCCCGCACACAAAAGGTAAAGCATAGAGGTTCTCAGTTCTGACTCCGTTTTGGTGGAACGACCTCCCCCTCTCACTCAGAACTGCTGAATCTCTGTCCACATTTAAAAAGGGTCTGAAATCTCACCTCTTCCAGATCTACTTCACCCATCATCTCTTAAGTTCATGTAAGGTGTAAATGTTCATGCACTATAACTTTGAGATAATCCCCGGATAAACCTTCACACAGCTACTCTTGTAATGTAACCTAAATATTCATATACACATATATATATATAAATTATTATCAGGAATGTGATAGGGAATCGTCAATATTCGGATAAAGTTTTATGCAGCTACTCGTGATGAACATTGGTTCAAATGGTGGAAAGAACTAAACTGTACTTAAGAATCACACGTCTGTATCTAAGTGTCTCTTCCTTCTAATGTAATGAACACATTGTATTTTCTATGAGATGTTCGTCGCTTTGGAAAAAAGTGTCTGATAAGTGAAAACATGTATGTGTAAATGTGTGGATTTCCTTCCAGAGATGTGTTTTTCAGGTTCATTGATGAATTAACCAATTAACCACGATAATGACTGTACTGTGTGTGTGTGTGTGTGCGTGTGTGTGAGACAGAGTCAGACTGTGCACGAGAGAAGAAACACTGAGCAGATACCACAACAGGAAGCTGTGACATGATTGTCATGGCAGCCAGGTCACATGGGATGGAAAGGGTGCCTATGAGCACACACACAAACACACACACACACACACACACACACACACACACACACACACACACACACACACACACACACAGAGCACTGTGAGTCCCAGCTACGTACCACCACATCCTGGTCCACCTTGTGCCGGTTGGCACGGACCTCCTCCAGCTGCCTCTGGGCCTCCTCAAGGGCTCGAGTCTTGTTCTCCATCTCCTGCTTAAGCTCCTGCTTCTCACGCTGGGTCTTCAGAATGTACTCCTCCTGCTCCTCTTGCAGTGTCATCAGAGCCTTCATCTTCTCCTCCTCCTCCGCCAGCAACCTTAGCCACAAGCAACACATTCCTCTTAATGCTTAGCAGATCATGGTGCAAACTCGCACTGATCTGCTCTGTCGGTCAGCTTCCGCCAGGTGGTCCGACAGAAGGTCCACGATGCTCAGCTGGTGTGTGTGGTGTGTGGTGTGTGGTGTGCTGCCCCCAGCATAGACAGCTCAGGTGCATCTCCACCGTTTTAGGTCAGACCATCTAAACATGGCCACGTGTACATCTACGTAAAGGAGGAGTCCGTGTGGTCAGTGTCTTTATGTATGACCATGCCTACCAGCTGAACATCTCACCAGGGCTTGTGAGAAGGCTCCATGTCTTGGACCTCCAGACAACACCTCCCGCTGAGCAAGGTATTTAGCCTGACAACTTGTACAGCAGGGTAATTTTCACAGTATGAATTCAGGGTAAATAAGTCGCTCATTGATACTATAGCAAGAACAGGGATTTGAAGCCCGGAGCTCTAACTGTAAGGTGACAGGTCTAACCAGAGAGAAGGGGAAAGGCCCAGTTCTGGGTATGGCAGAGACCTGTGAAATACCATGGTACTCAGGAACGATCACAAAGATGCTGAAAGATGTTGAGTTATGCACTTTTATATTTACCATATTTACTAAGTTCTCATAAACAAACCTTGCTACTGGATTGTGGGTTTCATTTTGCGTTGTTACAGTGAGAAAAGGTTACCCTGCTTTACCGTGGAAGAATGGTAAAGCTAGTAGGAACACAAATGCAAAGTGACTTACTTCCTCATATGCGTTTTCCTGTTTAAATAAGAGACCTGACCTCTGTGTGTGTGTGTGTGTGTGTGCGCGTGTGTGCACTGGGAGTGAACTGAGCTCTTGAACCTCAGCCGCTTATCACTTGTTTCAGAAGAACGTCCAGCCTTCAAGACGGTTACAAGACAAACGTTTTGCGAGAGACCTGGGACTAAAAAGTCTTTTACACCAACAGAAAATGACACGAGGACTTTGTGTGTGTGTGTGTGCGCGCGCGTGCGTGCGATCGTTCTTACCACGTCGTGATGAAGACCGCTGTACCTCCCTTAAAATGTGAGCCGCAAATTATTCTCAGTGCAGCGAATGTGTGCGTTACCTGTGGCAGGGTCACCTCGCGTTTGCGCTGGCCCGCCCGGGTGTCCCCTGCTCTCGGCGTTACCTGGCCTGAGTGTATCGGAAGGCCTCTTCGTCTTGCCGGGCCCTGATCTCCAGTTTGAGGGCCTCCTCCAGGCGCTGCTGCATCTCCTCCAGCTCGCGGATGCGCTTCCTCTGCCGCTCGGCCTCCGCCTCCTTCAGGGCCATCTCCGCCTGCATGCTGGCCCGAGCCTGAGGATGGCGTCAGTCATCTCGCGGTCAGGCGGCTCCGCACTCGTCGCCGTTACCACCCCACTGCGCTCGTTGGGCCACGCCCCTGCCGCACGCCCCTCGAGCCCCACCGCTCACCTCCTCAGCCTCCCGCAGCTGCACCTCCAGGGCCTGCTGCATCTGCTCGTGCTGCTGTCGCCGCCGCAGCTCGTCCTGCTCCAGCAACGCCTGGGCCTGCCGCTGCGCCTCCTTCAGGAGCTCCAGCTCCGCCAGCTTGCGCTCCTTCTCCTCCTGCAGGGCGCGCAGCCGCTGCAACTCCTCCTCCTTAGCCTTGCGCCGTCGCTCCCGCTGCTCTCGCTGCTCCCTCCGCTTCAGCTTCAGGTCCTTGTGCAGGGAGGTCTTACCCTCCACGTGCAGCCGGATGGCTGTCTGGATAGCTGGGGGCAGCAGGGGGCGCAGCGGTCAAACAATCTCTAACGCAATTTGTAACGGTAGCCCAGACGACGAGCCGTGACCACAGATCACGGCATGGTTTTTTGCGATTGCCAATTTGCGCCTTGAGTCCCCAAAAGGAACACGTCCAGAATGAATTAAATGACCTCGTTTCCAAAACGGGAAGAGGGGAAACGACAAGTGGGCGGGCGGCGTCACTGCAGCGTCACAGACCGGGACCGATTGTGCGTGGCGATGCAGGAGAGCCACTGACCTGCCGTCCACTCCTGCCGCTGCTTGGTGTCCGAGGCGCTCATCTCGTACGTCTTGGAGAGCGTCTTCAAGCAGAACATGCATCTCTTCCCGTCTTTGTCTGGGAGCACCTGCCAGAGGGAGGGCGCAGAGAGCTCATCGGCACCGGGAAGGTGATGACGACGCCGACGACGTTACCAAAGTCGTCGTGGAACAAGCGAACGCTGCCGCTACAGCTTCTCGTTCACACTCGCGTCCGACCTGATGGCCGAGCCCTCCCACATGGGCCCCTTTCGCGGTTCCAGCTCCTCAGTCCAGCTCCTCCCACACTCAGCCCCCGCATGCCTGGTGCCAAAGCACTCGTGAAGCCCTTTCACACCTTTCCCAGGGCCGATCCTTCGAACGACAGGCTCCACCCACCTCCACGCAGCAGTTGCCATCCAGCATGATGCTGCCCTTGCGCTCTTTGCGGTCTTCGCTGGCGAAGTAAGCTAGGGTGCTGGGCCTCAGGGTGAACCAGCGCTCCGTCCAGTTCCTGCGCAGCTGTCCTCTCTTCCACAGGTAGCCCTGGTGGAAATTTCCCCAGATGGAAATGAAAATCGGTTCGCTTGCGACATGGCTCAGATGCTGGGCGCGAGCAAAGTCGGTGGTACCTCTTTCAGGACATCGCCCACAATTTCGCGGTACACCTCCTCGATGGCCATGCTGACCGAATCCCTGCTGATGCCTTTCGTGAGCCTCCCGGTGTTCATCATGTCCAGGAAGGCCCAGACAGTAAACCCGTTCTGCTGCACAGCATCCTGGGAGATGAAGTCCTCCAGCTCCACATAGTTGAGCTCCACATTCATGGCCATGCAGATCTTCTTCAGTAAATACTCCACCTGGAGACACGAGGAGAGGGGACATGAAGGCAAGTTGGCGATTAGAAGGCAACACACATGTTGATCTTCTCATACACACATAATTTATATATATATATACATATATACATATATAGATATATACACATAAATTATATGTGTAGAAATTATATGGAGGGGGGACACACCCAGGACGGGACGCCAGTCTGCTGCAAGACACCGCAAGCAGGACCCACCGAGCAACAGGTCCCAGCCAAGCCCGCAGAGCCATTGCACCCCCACCCCATTATATATATTTATATAATTTTTAAAAAAAACCTTCTTCAATACCGGGAGGGATTCAGCAAGTGAATATAAGAACAACCTGACTCTTCTGAGTATTATTAACCAATTTGCGAAGCTGCTAAGAGCACTCTATAAAAATAAATAGAATTGTTTGTTTATTGATAGACCTGCCCGGCGACATCCACAGAAGACGCTCTGTGGCAATAACGTCGCGACCGGTTTCGCGGAGAGAGAAACACGTTGCGTTTCCTTAATCAAGTGTCTGCAGCTGATGCGCTTTGTCCAGTGTTTACTGTGAATGAATGAAAATACACGTCAATGGAAATGTACGCGTAAAGCCACTTGTGCAAATGATTCCAGTGGAGTCAAAGCGTTCGGAGTAACCCGACCCTCTCGTCCCTCCGGACCACATCTGTCCGGGTGTCACCCTACAGCACAGACAGTCCCCAAGACGAATTCTCGCTTTACTGAAATGACCTTTGACTCAGAACTGAACTTCTCACCATCACTTGCGGCAGGACAAGTTCTCACGCACGTCACGCGGAGAACGTTGTCTGCACGCGGCGAGAACAGGACGAGAACTTTCCCCCGGTGAGGGTGGATCGCAGCTACTGGGATTGTCCCTCCTGAGGCTGCTTTACACACACTGGAAACTTTGGAACGCGTCCTAGCAGAAATGTTTCTCACACTCTGCCACAGAGGGTGTAGCTAGGCTGAGGTAGACCAGCTCCACCCACTGCTACCACCAGCTGCTGTGCAAAAGTACGATAAAACAGGAAACGGGCAAAGGCGCAGTGAGAGAGACGCAGGGCCGAGAGAAAGGGGAAACTCCCGCTCCGATGCTCCCTCTTCACAGCTCCTTCGTCGGCTCTTCACAGAGGTTCTGGAAACTGAGAGCGGCCCATCAGTATTCCTGGAACAACCCTGAGAGGCTTCATCAACAGCGAGATGTCAGGTGCTCAAACTGCTGCTGATGCGCTGCTTTCAGAAATATAATGAAAAAAATGTGCGTGCGTGTGTGTGTGTGTGTGCGCGTGTGTGTGTGTGTGTGTGTGTGTGTGAGAGAGATGTGGACATGGCGATTAGCAGCAGAATGTCTATCTCAGCCAAGGATTTTCTCCGCCATGAACATAAAAGTAACCTTTTTCAGTGTTATGTTCATTCATTCATTTGTCTGATACTTGTCTCCGAGATCAGTTACGGTGTGAGCTCTGTGTACTGAGATACATACACTGATTTACCCATTTACTCAGCTGTGTCATTTTTACCCTTTCAAAGTAAGCACAGTGCGCTGACCAAGGGCGCTGCAGCAGGAGATGGATTCGAACCTGGGTCTTTGACGGCGGGGCAGGAGCTCTAACTGCTACATCACCTGCTATCTCATTTAGTATTTGGTGCTGAGTCAGTTACATTTACATGTACATTTATTCATTTAGGAGACACGTGCATCTCAGAGGACAACACAGAGAGTTCATTCCATCAACAGAAGGAGAGATTAGACCACAGAGCAACATTTTTTGGTTATTAATACAAATATTTATTGATTTCTAATGTTAGAGATAGAGATAATTCACTAGAGATGAGATGAATTGTCAGGATAATGGGTCTGTTCATTAACTGACATTGGTTCATAACGGTTTGAGTGGTTTGTGTTGGTTAGCACTGCTGTGATTAGTCCGCAGTTCTGAAATCAGTTCTGCTCGCCTGGACATACACAAGTGCGTGTGTGAACAGAGCACACGTGGGCCATGGGACACTACCCACCTCATCAGAAACCATGACCAGGGGGTACTTGTCCTCCGACAGGAAGTTGAAAAGGCACCACAGGCGGAAGGCGTCTTTTGGGAGCAGGATGTTCTTGCCATTCTTCTCTGGATGGTAGTTTTTCTTGGCCGTGAGGGTCCAGCACAGCTCATCAAAGTTCTCTTTCACAAAGGCCCCCTCTTCCACCTGGTGTCAGAGAGAAGGCTTGCAACCAATGTCCTGATGGAGTGAACACTGAATGCTACTGTCAACAAAGTTGAGGTAATATGGAGTACCTTATCCAGGATGTACTTGTTGAGGTAGGGAACGCTACTCCTACTTTAGTTGAGGTAATATGGAGTACCTTATCCAGGATGTACTTGTTGAGGTAGGGAACGCTACTCCTACTTTAGTTGAGGTAATATGGAGTACCTTATCCAGGATGTACTTGTTGAGGTAGGGAACGCTACTCCTACTTTAGTTGAGGTAATATGGAGTACCTTATCCAGGATGTACTTGTTGAGGTAGGGAACGCTACTACTACTTTAGTTGAGGTAATATGGAGTACCTTATCCAGGATGTACTTGTTGAGGTAAGGCATATAGCCCTGGCTGGACACGGGTCCGTCATCATCCTCCCTGAAGTGCTCCTCAAGGGCCACTGGGTCATGAGGAATGCTCAGGACTGTGCAAAGGTTGTGGGACAGCACCTACAGCATGGACACACAGGAGATCCACCACGAGAAAGACTTTATCATATGGATTTATCCAAGCATGCAGTTGAGCAGTTCAGGTTAGGGGTTAGGCTAACAATAGATTATGTTCTGGACACTTTGTGAGGGCATTCTTGTTATGTTCTCGAAGAAGAACACAATAAAGGAAACATGCATGCACAAAAAGCACTTGACATCTGTTGTGCCAGTCGGCAGTCGCACGGCACACTTTGATCAAAGGCAGGTCAGGGACAGGAAATGCAGAGGCTTGTGGGATGTGTGTAGGGCCTCAACTTCCTGTTCCCATCTTGTGAGAAAAATCAATATTTCTGTATGCTCTGCAAAGCTCATATGCTTTGAGGATATGATATTATTCAGTGCTCATGCCTTGTACTGCGTATATCTTTGACAAACCTTGTTCAGCACAGGAGACGGCAGGTGACTGCACCTCCTTATCGGCCCAAACAGAAATGACACACGCGCAATGGAACATATCCCATAATTACTTGTGTCTTGTTCTGTGTGGACGTCAAATTGAAATTTAAAATTGAAAATGTGCACATTTATCCGACGCTCTTCTCCAAGGTGACCAACAACGTTGAGTGACCTACTGTGATTTACTCATTCATACAGTGGGGTAATTTTCACTCTACCAGTTTAGGCTCGGTACCTTGATGAAGGGTGCTACAGCTTGAGGTGACATTCGAACAACGCAGAAGTGTTCAAAGTTGACCAGGAGTTCTGCAGGTGTTATTTTATTCGTAATGGTTCCATGTGGATGAGGCTCCAGGACAAAACCTGACCTGAAACCACGACTTCTGCAGAAGGAAACCACAATACAACCTGACCATAGAGCCAGGAAACTGGACAATGTGTTCACTCAAAGGAACGCAGCTAGTGTCACATAACCACCAAAATGAGTCTGGCTCCAGAGAAGGAAAGAGCTATTCTTGAGCGTTGCGAGTTACTCGAAATTAGCAGGGAACAGAAACTAACCACATAATAACCCAAGTCAGTTAAGTGGCTGTAGGACTGACTGTCATTACAGGAGGCATGAAAGAAAACATGAGTCGATGTGTATGATATTTCATACGTGTATGAGTCCTGTCGAAATATCAAACATACTGGACGTATTCCACATGCTGCCTTAGAAACACTCGTATGTTTATATAGGAAATGCTCACTTGGGGGCAGATTGTTCTGAAAGAGGCTGAAAAGGACTCTGCAAGACGTCCAGCGTTTGCGCAGCAGCACACTCTTCGGCGGTCGCAGTAAAAACTTGTGGAAAGGCTTGTGTGTCGAAGTGTAATCCCACTTAACGAGGATTTAGGAAGGAGCGAACGCAGCGTCTACGGCACAGTATTGCCACAGAGGCTGGATTTTGTTCCACTCGTGCGCCTCAGGCCTCTGTGGGTCGATGCCACTTTCTACCTTGGTGGGGTCCTGCAGTGGGTCTGCTAGTTCAGTGTGAGAGGCCACACTGTGCAGATAAAGCACGTCTCAGACGTAGGAGATCGACACTGATCAACGCTGGGGTTTGAGGAACATCTGCTGCTAGCAAATGTGTCACAATGTGTGGAAAAACCCCATTTTATGAATCTCAAACTTCAGTTGCTTGGAGCTGTTGCGTGGAGCTTCCTGGACAGAGTGGAGAAGGAGCGTGACAGCGGTGTCCCTCACCCCTCCGAGGACAGAACACTCCAGTTCACACTTCGAGGAGCTGACCACATCCCCCCCTCCCTCCCCTGCCCTTTTCGGGGACTGTCCAACACTGCGTAACCTGCTCAGCGTGATGCGGATTAGCCCCAGCACACGATCCGAGAGCCAGGTGGGCTTGGGGTGGTAGCGCTTAATCTGCAGGGTTATGGGTTCAGATCCCAGGAAAGCTGCCTGTTGAGGGTTGTCTGACCACTGCTTCCATTTGGAACTGACAGAGCTGTCCATTTCATTAGGTGGCATAGTGTTCAGGACCCAGGTTTTAAGCCCATGTCCTGCTGTAGTACCCTTGGGCAAGGTACTTGCACTGCACTGACACAGTAAAAGCTACCCAGCTGTTTAAAAGGACAAATCAGCTTGCAAAGCAGCTTGACGTTGTCAAAAGAAAGCGTCAGATAAATGAATAAATGTAAAAATAAAAAAGACTTGTAACAATGTTTTTCCAGTAGCCTGTTTTTACTGTTGTCCTCATATTAATATCTGAAACTGAGAAGTTTCAACACGGAAACAGTAAAGCCTCACAAGGCAGAAAGAAAAATCATTACAAGTAATTAACTTTCATGTAATTTGGTTTTAATTTTTCTCAGGCCTGTGAAGCAACAGCAGGTTTGGCTCCTTTGCTTTTTGCGAGTGCTACACATTAAACGAAAAAACAGAGTAAATACTCAAGTGATTTTTGGGGACGAGCAGAACTCAGAGGAGCTCAGGTGAACGACACAGAATCGTCATCCCACAGATCTTGCAGCAGGTCCCATCGGAGTCGATCGGAGGCTCCAGGCCGCGGCCGAGAAACCGTGTTGCACACCTAAGGGCCACGGGGAATCGGTCGGCACTGCTGGCTCTTTCCGAAATGTCTGCTCAGTGACAACTTTGCACAAGCCAGACGACACGCCACACTGCGTTTCTTCCACCTCTAGATGATGACACTTTCTACGGCGCTCCATGCTGCGGTGCGCGACGTGCGTTACGCTGCCTGGTTACGCCACTGCGCGCTAAAATGCATCGGGTCCCAGTGTGAGTCACACCAGAGAGCCAAGTGGTGCTCGCAGGAGGATATGAGCCTGACGGTGCCTGGAAATCTCCAAAGTGCGTGTGAGATCTCCAAAGTGTGCTCTTTGGTCACGGCCGCCTTCTGAGAAGCACGCTGTCCCAGCAGAGTGCCGAGCCTCCACCCGTCCACCTGACAGAGCTCACACTGTGGACCACAACACCCTCTCGGTTTCCAGTGTGGGGGCCGTCCTGTCCTCGAACCCGATCCACCCACTGGAACTGCGAACGCGATTTTGCCCCTCGTGTCTTACTAAGCTATGGACCCACCGCAGACTCACGGAGACAAGCGTCGTGCACATTTGCTGCTGCTTCAGGCCGTCGGGACGGCAGAACGAGCTCCTCTTCGGCAGCGCACGTCCAGAGAGGGACAAGCAAGCAGCACAGCCTCACCAGAACAACATGAGAGCATCAGCACGAGAAGAGCGGCGGCCGCTGGGAGAACGATGAGCCCGGTCGCAAACGTGGATCGCGGCTGAGTCTGGAGGCCCAGGTGTCCTGAGCCACACAGAAAACAGAGCACGTGGACAGACGGCAGCAGGCGAAACGAAGGAAAGCTCTTAATAAGGCATAGAAAAAGCAATTATTATGCTACGACTGTTATTGGAATAATGGATTGACTATCAGTGGTGAAATGTCACATCTCAACAACTGCGGCTGCCACACGTCGGCAGCGAGGTTTCCTGTAGCAATCAAACTCGTTTCAAAAATCGGAAGTCGCATCAACTGCCAGGAAAGCTGCACCTTCTGGAGTTTGCTTGGTGAAAAAGTCACCTGGCTTCTCTCTAAACACCTGCAAGACCCCCGGGAGGTGGGAGCGAGGGCAGCATCGGGGTGCAGGTGGGCTAATTTGGCACACGGGGGTGGGGTGGGTAAGGTGGGGGGGTGATCGTCGCAGCGTGAGCCAGGCGAGCCGAGCTCGGCCACGCACCGCTCCACGGGAGACAAAGAGGAGCCCCGTCCCAGGCGAGGGGTTCCGGTGCCCAACCGTGGTCCGGTTGAGCCTGCCAGAGGACGCTCGTCCACGGAGGGGGCAGCACGCGGACGCAGGGGAACCCCCCTCCCCACTTCCCGGTTGCGTCGCACCTCAGTCGAAGGATGGCTTTGCCCCCCTCCCTCCCTTCCTTCCCTCCCACAAAAGCTCCCCCGACCCTGGTCCGACGGCTCCGGCCCCCACCTTGAGCTGCGACTTGGACACCTTGCCGCTCTTCTCGACGTCCAGCGCTGTGAACGCGTACCAGATGGACTTCAGCAGCTCCGAGCGCAGGTCCATGGCTGCAGTAGCATGACTCTTGTTTTTCTGACGTGTTTTTTTTTCGTGTGTCACATTTCCTACCCCCTCCTTCTCCCGCTGCGTGTAGCCCTGCCTCAGCAAACACCCCCCCCCCCCCGCACTGCCGGCTCTGCACCGGGCTTCGATGGGGCCACATCGCCCTCTGCCTGCCACCGTCAGCAGAGTGACGGTGGTGGAGGGGTTCGGAACCCAGAGGCGTTCGTGTGCGCACAGGCACACATACGGACGCACATGTGCACGCGTGCCATTCATGCTCAAGGTAAACATCCAGCGTATGAAAGAGTGAAAAGTGGAATGAAAACAGAGTGTAAAAGAGTAAAAAAAGGGATTCCCAGAGTAAATGATTAGAAGGATGAGAGTGAAACAAGCTATTTCTGTTGTTCTTCAGAGATGGACCGACACACAAATGTATGATGTATCATAAAAAGTAATGGCTCAGAGTAACCCAGTAGGGAAAAGAGAAGATATAACTGAAATATTACTGAAAATGACACAAAAGGGACACAAAAGCCACAGTGAAAGTTTTCTGAGGTCATTAAAGAAAATAAAGAGAGAAATAATTGCTGCCAAAAACCTTGGGCCTCCAAGTCTGTTTGTGGGGGGCGGGGGGGTGGTACACAGGAGCAGAGGTGGAAGAGCATAGCAGTCTGGTTGGGCTGTAGTGAGTGATCATGCCTTGTCGATGTCAGGGAGCAGAATTGCTGATGGTTTTGTCAGCTGTGAGCAGAGTGCTGAATTTCATCTGAACAGCCGTAGGAAGTCGATGCAGAGAGACTGGGGGGAGGGAGGGGGGCTCCATGGGAACGCGTTGGCAGGTCAGACACAACTTGCACAGCAACATTCTGATGAGGTGCAATGAGCTTCCCCCTCTCACTCAGAACTGCTGAATCTCTCCCTCTGAAAACTCACCTCTGCATGTACATTTATTCATTTAGGAGATGCTTTTCTCCAAAGCGACGTACATCTCAGAGAAATACAATGTGTGTGTTACATTAGGAGAAAGAGACATGGCTGCAGACGTGTGATTCTTAAGTAAACTTAGTTTATTTCCTTCCACCTTATGCACCGATGTTCATCGCTCCAGTAGGTGCATAAAACTCAGATGATTCCTGATCATCTTCCTACATTTTTTTCTTTTTTTAAAAGGTACACAAACATTTACATACAATACAGGAGTAGTGGCTGTGTAAAGGCTTACCACACATGAGCTTGAGAGATGATGGGCAAAACGAGTCCAGAAAAGGTGAGCTTTCAGACCCTTTTTAAAATGTGGACAGGGATTCAGTAGCTCTGAGTGGGGGGGGGGGGGGGTCGTTCCACCACAACGGAGTCAGAACCGAGAACCTCGGTGCTTTACCTTTCAGACTCACTTCTCCCCTGATTTCATGAGTGAACGTAAAGGTGAACGTGTTTATGTTTAACAACAATTAGCAATATTATTTGTTTAATAACAAATAGCTGGTACTGTGTAGTGCTTAGAGCTACTGCCTTTTGCACCCAAAGGTTGCAGGTTTGAATCCTACCCCCAGCTGAGTACCCTTGAACAAGTTACTTACCCTACATTACTTCAGTAAAATTACTCAACTGTATAAATGGGTAAGTAATTCTAGGTAGATTAACACTGTCTGTAAATCGCTTTGTATTGTGGGCCTCAAAACTTTAAATAAAAGCGTTAAGTGCAGCCAAAATATACAAACCATTATAAGGCCACGGCGTTTAACTAGACTTGGTGATAGGAGCGTTTGCGCCAGAAACCTAAAATACATTAAAAAAAACATTCTCAACTTACCACCGAGGCCAAACTGTAATATAAAATGCTGTCTGTTAAACATTTGTTCACTAACAATTAAAGCTGTTCTAGAAAACAACTTAAAAACAAGTTACAAGTCTGGTCTATTCTTTCTACCAAAACCTGGCTCGGTGAGTCCGATACGATTCCGCTAATAGAAGCCGCTCCGGACGGATATGATTATTTCCATAAATCTCATTCTGTACGTCGCGGAGGTGGAGTTGGCGTTCTTTTCAATAATACATTAAAAATAACACCAAGGAATCATGATAACGTTACCTCATTGAAATTCTACAGCTAGATTTCAAGTCAAAACCAGAGTATTATAATTATATTCCTTATCTACCGTCCACCTGGACCGTACTCCTCTTGTAATGACCCACGTTACTGGTATTTAGAGGGGAAGATGTTTTGTGTAAATAAGTTGCATTATGGGGGATAATGTGAAATGAGCATGTGTAACCACTGGGGGCACTTAGAGGGAAAATGATGGGGTGACCGTGTTTCGTAGTATGTTGAGAAAAGAACCTGGGTGCTCTATGCAGGTGAGGAAGACTGACTATAGGTGCAGGTCCTAGAAGAAATGGGGTCTGTTTAGATGAGGCTCCAGGACAAAACCTGACCTGAAACCATAACTTCTGCAGGAGGAAACCACAATAAAACCTGATTATACAGCCAGGAAACCTCCTCATAACCTGTGGTGTAGATGTCCCTCATTTTAATATTATCCCTTTAAACGAGGCTATTTCTTATCATTACTTATTAGCACACACACACTATCTGAAACCGCTTGCCTCACATGGGTTGTGGGGAGCCGGAGCCTAACCCAGCAACACAGGGCAAAAGGCTGGAGGGGGAGGGGACACACCCAGGACGGAAGGCTAGTCCACTGCAAGGGACCCCAAGCGGGACTTGAACCCCAGACCTGCCAAAAAGCAGGACCTGGTCAAACCCACTGCACCACTGCATCCCCCCACTTACTAACCTTTGATCTATACCTGCCGGTGCCATCCGACCACAGTAAGACCAAAATCGTGGGGCATATGATGAAAATACTACTGCTAAAATTGTTGATTATATTAGAAGCTCAGATGTTGGAACGAGCGTACATACTGGTCAAAGGGATTTTCATTATAATTCAGTGGTAAAATTCGCCTTAGACTCTGCGGCTCCACCAAAAACGAAATTTATTCGAAGTGTAAGAAACTCGCCGTGGTTCAACGAATCAAGGTAGAATGTGGTAAATTAGAGTGTAAATGGCGTTCAACTAAAGTGAACTTTTATTATGTAGCATGGTCCGATTGTATAAAAAATTATAGAAAAGCACTTTTTCATGCCAGATCCGAATACTCGGCAAAGTTAATTGATGAAAAAGCCATAATCTCTTAGCTTTTGCAGAGTTGAGAAGATGTTAATTGATCTTTTGTAAATGTACTGCGTGGAGTTTGCATGTTCTGCATGGGTTTCCTCCCACACTCCGTAGACATGCTATTCAAGTTCACCCATAGTGTGTGAGTGACAGAGAGAGAGTGTGTTCCACCGATGTATGGATGAATGACTCATTGTAAGTAGTGTATCTAGCAGTGTAAGTCACTGCGGTGAATAAGGTGTGTGGGCTGATAGTAACACTACATAGAGTTCATTGGAAGTCACTTTGGAGAAAAGTGTCTGCTAAATAAGTAAATGCAATGTAGACTTGAAAACCTGGTTGGACTAAGGGGTACTGTCCTGAAGTGGTTTGGCTCATATTTAGTTAACTGTGAACAATTTGTACTGAAATGTGATGACTTCACTCCCTCCATCTCAACTACAGTTCAGTATGGTGTGCTACAGGGCTCTGTGTTGGGTCCATTACTGTTCTCACTCTATATGTTACTATTGGGTGACATTACTTGCAAACAAAATGTGAATTTCCATTCGTATGCCGATGACACACAGCTATATGTATCGTTTAAGTCTGATGATCCATGGCATGTGGTGTCTTTAGCTAATTGTTTTACCAGTATAAAATTATGTATGAGTAAAAGTTTTTCTCTCTAAATGCCAGTAAAACAGAGGTACTTGTGGTGGGTGGTGATACCAAAAAACTCATCATCACGGCAGTCTTTACAACAAATGGTATTACCTTCAAGCGTCCGGATTGTGTCAAAGATTTGGGTGTCCTGCTGGATGGAAAGCTGTCATTTGTATCGCATGTAAATGCTTTGACTAAATCGTGCTTCCTTCAGTTACGCCATCCCGGACAGCGCGCTACATCTGCCGGGCTTCCAGCTGTTCAGAGCGGATCACGACGCGGAATCGGCGGGGAAATCGTGTGGCGGTGGGACATGCTTCTACATCAACGAAAGGTGGTGTACAGATGATGCGACAGCGTTGAAGAAGATGTGCTGTCCCGACCTAGAAGCGCTCTTCATCAACCGCAAGCCTTTCTACTTGCCGCGGGAGTTTTCCTCGTTCATCCTCGTAAGTGTTTACGTTCCACCACAAGCGTGCGTGAACGCAGCGCTGCAACAGCTGGCTGATCAGATCACAGACACAGAGCAACAACACCTGGACTCTGTTGTAATCGTTCTCGGGGACTTTAATAAAGCAAATCTCTCCCGTGAACTGCCAAAATACAGACAGCATATTACATGTCCCACCAGAGACAGTAATATTTTGGACCACTGCTACACCACAGTAAAGGATGCATATCACTCTGTCCCACGGGCAGCTTTGGGGCTCTCTGATCACTGCCTGGTTCATCTTATACTGACCTACAGGCAGAAACTGAAATCAGCTAAACCTGTAATAAGGACTGTTAAAAGATGGACTAACGAAGCAGAGCGGGACTTACAAGCCTGCTTCGAATGCACCGATTGGAGCGTTTTTGAGGCTGCTGCTAGCGATCTAGATGAGCTCACAGACTCTGTAACATCCTATATTAGTTTCTGTGAGGATATGTGCATCCCTACCAGGACTCATCTAACATACAACAATGACAAACCGTGGTTCACTGCAAAACTCAGACAGCTTGGTCAGGCCAAAGAAGACGCCTACAAGAACGGGGACAGAGTCTTGTATAAACAGGCCAAAAACACACTGGCAAAGGAGATCAGAGTGGCTAAGAGAAACTACTCTGAAAAGCTGAAGAAACAGTTTTCAGCCAACAATCCTGCATCAGTGTGGAAAGACCTGAAAGACATCACCAATTACAAGACACCACCCCCCGGCACCGTGTCAACTCAACAACTGGCCGACGATTTGAATGAGTTTTATTGCAGGTTTGATAAACCCTGTCTCACACCCCGCACCCATTCTGACCCCCTCCCCATGCATCAATTAACACCTCCAGTAACCCCCACCTTCCCCCCTCTTGCACCTTTGATCTGCGAAGAGGAGGTGTGTCGGGTCTTCCGCAAATAGAAGACAAGGAAAGCACCAGGCCCAGACGGTGTCTCAGCAGGCTGCCTAGAAACCTGTGCTGACCAGCTGTGCCCTATCTTCACAAAGATCTTCAACAGATCACTGGAGATGTGCGAAGTTCCTTCTTGCTTTAAACGCTCCACCATCATCCCCATTCCAAAGAAACCCAAAATCACAGGACTTAATGACTACAGACCTGTCGCCTTAACGTCTGTGGTCATGAAGTCACTTGAAAGATTGGTGTTGGACTACCTCAAGGACATCACTGGACCCCCTGCAGTTTGCTTACCGAGCAAACAGGTCTGCGGATGATGCAGTCAACATGGGACTGCACTACATCGTGCAACATCTGGACAAACCAGGGACTTATGTGAGAATCCTGTTCGTGGACTTCAGCTCAGCCTTCAACACCCTCATCCCACACCTCCTCCTGTCCAAATTAACCCAACTCTCTGTGCCCACCTCCATCTGTCAGTGGATCACCAACTTCCTGACAGACAGGCAGCAGATAGTGAGGCTGGGAAAATTCTCATCCAAGACTCGCACGATCAGTACTGGCGCCCCCCAGGGATGTGTGCTCTCCCCACTGCTCTTCTCCCTGTACACCAACGACTGCACCGCAAAAGACCCCTCTGTCAAACTCCTGAAGTTTGCAGACGACACCACACTCATCGGCCTCATCCGGAATGGCGACGAGTCTGCTTACAGACAGGAGGTCCAAGAGCTGGCTGTCTGGTGCAGTCATAACAACCTGGAGCTGAAAACACACATGCACACACGCACACGCTTGTCCCATACGGGGTCACGGCAAACCGGAGCCTACCCAGCAACACAGGGTGTAAGGCCAGAGGGGGAGGGGACACACCCAGGACAGGACACCAGTCCATCACAAGGCACCCCAAGCGGGACTCAAACCCCAGACCCACTGGAAAGCAGTAACCGGTCCAACCCACTGCGCCACCGCGCCCCCACACTCAAAACAGTGGAGATGATCGTAGACTTCAGGAGAAACACCTCAGCATTATCCCCACTCACCATCATGAACAACACTGTGGCAACAGTGGAGTCATTCAGGTTCCTGGGCACCACCATCTCACAGGACCTGAAGTGGGAGTTCCACATAGACTCTATTGTGAAGAAGGTCCAGCAGAGGTTGTACTTCCTTCACCAGCTGAGGAAGTTCAACCTGCCACAGGAGCTACTGATGCAATTCTATTCCGCAGTCATCGAGTCCGTCCTCTGCACATCTATAACTGTCTGGTTCGGCTCAGCTACGAAGTCAGACATCAGAAGACTGCAGCGGATAGTTCGGACTGCTGGAAGAATCATCGGCACACCCCCCCCCCCCCCCCCAGCTCTCCAAAAACTGTACTCGTCCAGAGTCAGTAAAAGGGCTAGCAAAATCATTGTAGAGCCCTCACATCCAGGCCACTTCCTCTTCGAACCCTTGCCATCTGGCCGGTGCTACAGAGCACTGAGCACCAGGACAGCCAGGCATAAGAAAAGTTTCTTTCTTCAGGCCATCTACCTCATGAACACCTAAATCTCTCCCCTAGAGAGTAAACCAGTGCAATACATAATGCTATTTATATTTATAACTTCTATCACATCATATCTCTTACTCACACTCCCTTGCATTTGTATCTAGTGACTATTTTTGTATATTGGGTACTTTATATTTTTATATATTTTTTTATCCTTCGTTCACATATTCTCTTCTCATCTATCTTGGCACTGTCATTCTGTCTGTGCTGTGGAAGCTCCTGTCACCAAGACAAATTCCTTGTATGTGTGAACATACTTGGCAATAAAGCTCGTTCTGATTCTGATTCTGATTAAGAAACAGCTAAATTACGGCGATTCCTATGTAGACGGGATGCTGAGAAACTGGTTCATGCTTTTGCTTCCAGCAGGCTGGATTACTGTAATGCTTTATCATTGGGTTGTCCATACCAGACTGTATCCAGATTACAGTTGGTAAAAAATGCTGCTGCTAGAATTGTCACTAGAACTAGGAAGTACGACCATATAACACTGGTACTTAAATCGTTGCATTGGCTCCCGGTCGCATTTATAATTTATGGTTGTAAAATCCTACTTTTGACCTATAAGGCAGTACATGGCACTGCTCCGGCTTACCTTTGTGAGATTATTGACTCTTATACCCAGGACGATATCTTTGTTCATTAGATGCAGGTTATCTTAAAGTACCTGTTATCAATAAGACCTCAGTAGGAGGTCGCACCTTTAGTTATAGATCACCTAAACTGTGGAATAGTCTACCGGTTACTGTCAGAAATGCCCCGTCCGTCTTTGTCTCCAAATCCAGACTAAAGACTTAACATGTTTACTCAGGCATTCCACCTTGAAATGTAATTCCACCTGGCTGTGTTTGTTTTTAACCACCTTTATACCACACCTTTATACCAATGCATATTAAATTGACTTGTTAAAGTTACAAATTACTAACTATTTCTTCTTGTTGAGCATTGTATCCCTACATAAGACTTGAGGAGGCCGGCCAGTGGTCACAGACGCATCCCATGCCGACTGAAGATGATGACCGACTGCCACGGTGGATGAAACGTACCACGTTGAGCTGGGGATTCAAGATACCATTTAGCAACAATATCATTATTACTTGTAAACTGGTTTAGAAATCTTATTTAATCTATAATGCCCAGGAGGGTGGGCAACTACTGGACCGTGAACCTGCAGAGGTTTTTTTCTCTCTCTATTTTCGGTTGGGAGTTTTTGTTCCTTTCCTCCGTAGCAGTAGACATACTACTTATACTAGCTCTATAAAAGTACTATCATTAGTCAACTGTCTTCTTTGATGTATCTGTTTTTCTTGCCTTATGCATGTGTGCGTTAAAGCGCTCCGTGTCACTGCGTGAGAACAGCGCTCTAGAAATAAACCGAACTGAAACTGCATTTGGAGAAAAACACATTCTAAATTAATAATAATGTAAGTTTACTGGAGAAATCTTAGAAAACAGCTGACGGAACACAATATTAACACCTGAGCGCACGCGCTATGCCTCCACGCTGTTCACGTGTGTTTTGGGTGCAACTACGTCACAGAGAACATAGCCAATCGTATTCGTCCCCTGTTTGAACTCAAGCCCTAACATGCCCGAGGGAGCCTGTTCGCACATCTGATTGGTCAAGCTGGTGGTTTTTGGAGGCCTAAAGGCGGTATATTTCTCACCGATAGGGTAGTCACAAAGCCGTACGAGAGGTTGTGGGCGGGGCTTACGGCTGATTCCTGCCCCTTCCCACCAATCAGAGCGTCAGGGGAAGCCGTGCAAAACGGCCGTCGGCGGAGCGGCAGTGCGGTGAGCGCGTGTCAATAAAGTGCGCGTGAAGAGAAAGAAACGTAACGTCACTTGTGTTGCGCTTTTTGTTGTGAAACCCGGGTAGGGATGAGAGAATATGTTGAGTAGTTAGTATCGTGCCATCGACGAGAGGAACAAAAGAAATCGAACCCAGGGATTGCTTATAAAATGATTAATAATTAATTAATTAATGTGATCATGATTGCAGGATTTTGTGTGTAAGATCGATCGTTCACTTACATCTTAGTAAAACTGGTTCTCAAGGCTGTGTGATGATGATGTCCATGCCGCGTTACGTACGTGTGTGTACAGTCAGTGCCAAGACTAGACTTAATAGATTGAATTGCTGCAGAAATAGGGAATAACTTTTTTTCTAGCACAGATAGAGGACATGATCATCATGATGATGATGATGATAGTTGCTGTCGGCGCTCATGTGTAATATATATATATCAGTACAACGTTTTTCTTATTCTGTGCCTTATTACATTGTAGATTGATTAAATAGTAAAATACGATAAAAATCTCATCTTCAGTAATAACTTATGCTGTGCTGAATAAAGAAATAATATCTGCAGATGTTGCATGTTAAATGTATCTATGTATGTCCTGTGTGTTACACTTGAATTTCATAATTGGTTTAATGGAGAATTCAGTGCATTGAAAGTTTTTCTCTTCATTAAGATAATCAAAATATGGAAAAACGGATCATTTCCAAAATGATTGCGAAAGCTTGAGGTTATAATGAATAACAGTGTATAAAACATATGGAACTGAGTCTGGCCCCTGTGCATGGGATCTGTGGTCCTGTGTCTGTGTCCCTCAGGGTTGCCATGGCGATGTCCGGTGTGGTCCGAAGCCTCGGGTGGGCCTCGGCGCTGCTGCCGACTCTCCTGCTCTGTGATGTCATTTCCTGTGCACAGGCCAGCAAGGTACATTTACATTGTATTTACATGTATCATTCAGAAGACACTTTTGTCCAAAGCGACTTACAACTGAGAGAACAGCACAGATTTCACTGCCTCCATGGAAGGGGAGGTTTGGATGCACACTGTCAATTTGTCACATACCACGGTAAAAACCAGTGTACATCACACGAGTAGCTCCATAAAGCTTTATCCTTTATTTCGGATCATAGCAGGCTGCATTGCCGAGTGCTGCTCGCTAACGATCTTGGGCCGAGTGACTCCGAGAGCGACGGGCTGTTGGGCAGCATGGGCGGCCTTACCCGTATTTTTTATTCTGAAAGAACAAGACAAACAAACAAAGCAACAAACAAAGGCATAAAGACATAAAGCAGGGGCTGCGAGCAAATGCAACATTCGCAGCGGTCTGGGTCCAGAGTGCGACACCTCGTCTCCTCCAACAGTCAGTTTAAGTACTGTGGCTGCACCTGTCCCTCGTCAGTCAGGTATGCTGTACTGTAGTGTAGTGTAGTGTACTGCGTTTTCCACTGCAGGCATTACGCTATTCCCTGCACAGGGGGCCCAGCTCTCCTTCCTGCTGGTTAAAGGCCCAGCTGAGCTGGTCTCCTGTTCCAGGTATCACTCTGCACCCTGGATGCCACAAAACAGTAGTGCGACTTCAGCTTAGGGTTGTGCGTTTTCACTTTTTGTTTTCTCCCTCCACTTTTTTCATGTAAACTTACCCTCAAAGTGAAGTTTGTTAGTTTGAAAGAGAAGGAAGCTTTTGTGTGAGTGTCCTGACCTGTGCTGCCTGCACTCCCCCATTCACTAAGTGGTACTATGTTTTTACCTCTTCACGCCACACTTACATATTATATTCAGCTGCGGTTTCTTTAAAGCTTCTTTTAACCCTATATCGCTGTCATGGTAACCTGCTGCCAGCACTGAAAGTTCACTTGAGTCAACGCGAGCTCATCGAATGAAGCTAATGATCAGGTGAGTGGTGTAGCGCCGACGTGCCAGTCCCAGCACTTTGTTCACGCTGGGTGCTCTCGCCCGCAGAGTTTTGAGGATGTACGCTGCAAGTGCATCTGCCCCCCGTACAGGAACATCAGCGGACACATCTACAACAGGAACGTGTCCCAGAAGGACTGGTGAGAACACTGTGCGTGCGTGCATGCGTTTGTGCACGGGAGGCCACCAACCCTGTCTTCGTCCTCTTCAGTAACTGCTTGCACGTGGTGGAGCCCATGCCCGTTCCTGGACACGACGTGGAGGCCTACTGCCTGCTCTGCGAGTGCAAGTTTGAGGAGCGCAGCAGCAACACCATTAAGGTACAAGACTCCTCCCTTGTGTCTCTGACTCCTCCCACATGACTGAGACTCCTCCCACACAGCCTTAAGGCACTTCCCACACTTTCTAATATTTTCCATTCCTTCGGTGTTTATTTAAGCTCTGTGTTTTCTTTCAGGAGTTTATGGATGTATTCGTTCTTTAAAAACGAACGGCCCTGGACCACAGCTTCTTTCTTTCTGCTGTTGCCTGCCCTCCGTCTTCATCCTCCTCTTCCTTGTTGCAGGTGACCATCATCATCTATTTGTCGGTGGTCGGCTCCCTGCTGCTCTACATGCTATTCCTGCTGCTGGTCGACCCGTTCATCCGCAAGCAGGAGCCCTACACACAACCGTTACAGAATGAGGAGGACAGTGAGGTACAGCGCGCACGCACGCACGCACGCACACACGCACGCACGCACGCGCACACACACACCCAACTGCGGTGTCCATCTGCCCCTGCAGGATGTGCGCTGTCAGGCCGGGGGTCTCCCGGGTCGGGGCAGCACGGTGCTGGAGCGGGTGGAGGGAGCGCAGCAGCGCTGGAAGAGGCAGGTTCAGGAACAGCGCAGAACCGTCTTCGACCGCCACAAGATGCTCAGCTAACTGCCCTGTAACGACGACCGACTCTCGGTGTTCAGCTGATGTTTCCCAATGTTCCTAATGTCGGCTCTCTGTCCTTGCATGTTCCCGGGGGCTGATCACTTCTCCACTGTTTACTGCTGATTTACATTATTTACATGACTCCATAGCTCAGCAGACACTGGTGTCCACTGCGATTTACTTTGCTTACAGTGTAAAACTAACCAGATAAGGTGACCGGTGGGGTTCTTGCGCAGCAGCTTTCCCGGAATCTCAGATAGCGGGTTATTTGAACCATTCGGTGAACGCAGTTGACAGGTGGCAGTTCCTGTTCCTGTCCACTTTTGTCAAAAGTGAAGAAAATGCAATAAAAATTAAACTGATTAAAAATCAATAGACATGAAAATGTTTCTTGAACAATAAAGCACCTGGAGAACCTCCTTAATCTTCAGTTACACTGTGTTTGAAGCACCATCGGACCCAGCACCTTCACTGTGTTGTCAGGTGTTGCCGTGACAACGTTCAGGACAGCACATCAGAATACAGACACATAAATATCTGTTCCTCCCTCTAGCCTCTCCGTGTGACTGTACACGTTCAGCTGGTCACCTGTGGATCTGGCAGGTTGCAGTCAGTCAGGTCCTTCAGCTCTCTATACAGTGCTGGCTGAGGTGGGTTGTCTCGTCCTGGCAGGTCCGTTTAAACATCTCGCAAGCTATTTAGATGATCGCTTGCTGGCTGTCCGCAAAGCCGAGGCCTCGCGACGTCGCTTGTCGAAGCCGTGCGATTTATGGTAAATAAAGCTATGTGTTGGATGCCCTAGTGGAAAGACACAAGGAGCCCAGGAGTCCCGCTGTGCACAGCTCTTTTGCCACCGTCTCACCGGCCACATCGCCGCTCATTTCTGGGTTCAACTCATAAGCACGTGATGGGACTAACACTGTCTCATTAGAGCAATGTTGCACCAAGGCCCGAAGAGGCTGACGGAAAGGGCGGAACTGGGGGCTCGTTTGGGCATCCGGAGGGAATTGGTTTGACAGTTTGATCGGTCTCACAGGCAGTTCATTAAAAAAAGGGAAAATATGGAGCTGTTCAGTGTCACAAGGGGGCGCTCTCTCAAAGCTGCTACAGACCATGTGTGTTCTTGGATGCGTGTCTGCGTACCACGCAAGGGGGCTACGGTCATTGTTCCTCGGCACACGCCACGGGTTCCAGCCCCCTTAATTTATCGGAGAGTCATTAAAGCACATGCCTGGTTTATCCCAAAACTGGCGGCCCCAGGCACCACCCGCCCCTCCTGCGTGTTTTGTAAACCTTCCTTGCTGTCTGTGTAGTGTCACTGAAGAAAAAGCAAGACGCCTCTGCTGGCCGGGACCCGGGACACCACTGGTCTCTCCTCGGGACCCTCATCCACCCCCCGCCGCGTGCCAAAGAGCGTTTGTGGTGGGCCACCCCTAACTGACCGGGCCATGACAGCTATAAGCCGTCTCTGTGTAGTGCCGCTCCTGTTCCTGTGAGGTCAAGACCTCCTTGACCTTCTTCTCCCCCAACAGCCCCACAGTCCCTCTTTCCACTGTGCTTCGGCCCCACCCAGCCCCGAACCCCCCCGACTCATCCCCAAGGAAGGACAGTTGCGCTGTCTATATTTAAAACTCGCTCAAGCCAACTGCTCCTCCTGCTCAGGAGCTGCGGCACTTTTCTCCTCGCCTGGGGCAGCTCCCTTCCGTAGAGCCAGCCTAGAAGAGAGGTGGCCTCTCTGCCCTGGAGCGAGGAAAAGGAAGGAAGGGAAGAGGGAAGAAGGGGGAGTGCGACGGCACCCCGGAGACAAGCCCCAGGAGCCCTGGACTAGAGCAGGAGACGGAACTCCTTTATCCCATCGATTCCAGAGCACGTTGGTCAACATGGAGGGCGCCAACGAGGTGGCCCTCACGTCCTTCATCATGGACGAGGAGGAGCTGAAGAGGAAGCAGCGGGAGAAGCTGAAGAAGCTGCAAGCCACAGGTGGGAACCCCCGGCCCGCCCGCTCCCTCTTCGTCTTCACGCTAAGGAACCGCTTCCGCAGGACCTGCATCAACATCGTGGAATGGAAGTATCCTTTGCAGCCACTCGTGCGCACTCACACACCTTTCATTCATGTAGCCGAATGAATACTGTGCAGAAACAACTTACGGTGTGAAGCTGCTTTACTGTTATTTACCCATTTATACAGCTGGGTAATTTTTTTTACTGGAGTAATTCAGGGTAAGTGCCTTACTCGACGGTAGTGCAGCTGGAGGCGAGACTCAAACCTGCAACCTTTAGATACAAAGGTAGCAGCTCTAACCACTGCGCACACATGCAGGTTCAGCCCACTATTATTCGTTCCACAAGACCAGGAGGCTGGAAGCTACATATATGAAAAAGAAAAGCAGCCTGAGTAGTGAGCACTGAGGAGCGAGCGGGGAAGCCAGTATGCACCAAGTTGTCAGCGCACACACACACACACACACACACACACACACACACACACACACACACACACACAAACACACTGAAGGAGCTTACATGGAGTCTGGAGAAAAGCCATCTACACACCACGCTATACATACATTAAGGAAAATGGTCAGTTCCGGGACCCTTTCAAATTTAATCAGACGCTGTTGTGCTTTATGAGTGAATTACAGTGATTTTAGGAGATGTTTGTCCCGAAGTTGTTACAACCTCGAAGAAGTATGCTAGAAATGGCCTCTGTGTGGGTCAAACGCATGTTTTATGTCGGTGTAGAGCAGGAAAGAGGATCGGACACATGCACACGCACAGGCGGGAAGATGCAAATGGGACTGAGAAGCAGTGTGACACGGAAACTATAAATGGAAGCAGTGTAAGTGAGCACCTGTTAAGGGCTGTATTCCACAACAGTCACTTTTAGAGTCCTCAAGTTATGTCAAAGGACCTGATGGGCCTGCTGAGGACAAGTCGACTGTGGACACAGCGAGCGCCGGTCTTTTCGCCGTCTGGCTGCTGATGTGCAGGCTAAAGGCACGCTATTTGAGGGCACTGGTGGAAGAGCGAGAGGGGAAGCCTTTAAACCCAGCGATATGTGGCCGGCCCGCCTGCGTTCCATTTTCGTTACGGAGCGTGGGGACCATAAATACTCCTGCACAGTAGGCAGTCTTCAGGGCGGCCTTGAGAAAGCCTTTTGCGTCCCATGGCCCTGCGCCCCAGTCTGGTGTGGACAGACCGGCTGGACGTACCTGCGATGAGATGAGGTGACCTGTGGGCCGAACGAAGAAGGCATCTCTCCTCAATCGCTGCTGGAAGCCAGATCCTGGTGGCCCTCATGGTTTCTCAAGATGCTTTTTGCACAGTGGACTTGAGCAAAGCTGAAGAGGCTTTCCTATGTGACACACTTTCTCTGCGGGGCAGTGAACACATTTCTCACACACTTGTGTCACATTTGAAACATCCTCCTCTACCTCCTGTGTCTGTGGTGTGTGAAGGAGAGAGCAGGAGATGTAGATGTTACAGCATCTCCTTGGTTCAGATGTGTATTCCTGCCATCGTACCCTTTAGCAAGGTACTTAAATAACTGTAAATAGTCGCCTTGGGGAAATGAGCTAAATGAATAAAGGAAAAAGCAGCATATTCTGTTCCCAAAACCTGCTCTTTAATATTTTGAACATTGTTTAAGAGCTGTTTATGAACCAAAAAGAGACCCGAGCACTCAAAGGAACTCTCTTTATTTAGAATATTTTTAAAGCCTTAAAAAGCCATCTTTAAGTGCATGGGGTTGAGAGAGAGGGAAAGAGAGAGAGCGAGAGCAAAATTAGACTTTTGTTATTAATGTGTGGAAAACCTGAATCAAAACACATTTTCTGTTAAGTAAATAAACCCGTTTAAGTAGATGGACTGGATTCCGAGGGCCTGCAGCTGTTCTGCGGCATCACTGCCTAAAAATGAGACGCCGAGCTGAGCTGAGCTGGCAGGGGAATTCCACTGTAGCGCCCCCTGCAGCGCGTGGGAGGTGCGTGCCGTGCCCTGCCGTGCCGTGCCGGCCGGGCCCCGGTGCCCGAGTCACACTGACGGACTGCGTGAGCGATCGAGTTACCAGCGCTGCAGGTCTCCTCCTGGGCTTCATCTTGGGCACAGCGCCTGTTCGTGGTTTAGTGGGCTTCGAACCCAGAGAGAAAGGAACATGGAAACACTTCACATGAAAAGCAACGCGGGACCAAGAAACTTGCAGAATGAGCTGATTGTAACTGAACGTCACTCGCCTTACGTTTACATGTATTTATTTATCAGACACTTTTCTCCAAAGCGACTTACAATGGATACTATGTAGTATTACTAGCCCACACACCTTATTCACCGCAGTGATTTACACTGGTATACACACTACTTACAATGGGTCACTCATCCATACATCAGTGGAACACACACACACTCTCTCCATCACTCATACACTATAGGGGAACCTGAACAGCATGTCTTTGGACTGTGGGAGGAAACCAGAGCACCCGGTGGAAACCCACACAGACGCGGAGAGAACACAAACTCCACACAGCCTGAGAGGGGGTCGAACCTGGCGTTCAGCCTTAAACCGACAATCACAGGAAGCCCCAAATAAACATATTGCAAAATGAGCCTTAAAACCATGCAATATTAGAATCACATTAAAAAAATATTATGAATACAGTGTTTTTTTTACAGATGTGTCTAAGTAGCAGTTGGGATGGCTGGTAGTGCAATGAGTAGAGCTGCTGCCTTGACAGGTTTCAATCCCGCCTCCAGCTGTGGTACCCTTGAGCAAGGCGCTATTGGAGGCTGCGCTGGAGAAAATCATTGGCTAAAGGTGAAGAATATCCTCGCTGTCAGTCTACGTAATGGGGAAAGGACACTTTTGGTTCCATGGCACGGACCCATCCAGTCCGATTTTTTTGCTCACGGAGCATAACCCACGGTGCTCCCGCTCCGGCTCTTCACCGCCCCACTCCACGTGTTTCCGCTCCCCCGCTGTTTTCCTGAGCTCCGTCCTCAGGCCCTTTGAGATCATCATCCTGTTGACCATCTTCGCCAACTGCGTGGCGCTCGCGGTCTTCCTGCCCATGCCTGAGGAGGACTCCAACAGCAGGAACTCCCAACTGGTGAGCGATCTCAGCGAGCTGCGGCCGGCCGCAGACCCCCGTCACTCATCTTCACTTATCATGGACCACATGAGCATCGGTCATCTCATTTAGCACAGACCACATCGATATTACCTGCCTCATTGAACACGAACCTGATATTATCCACATCACCCACCTCGTTTGGCCGTGCCGTGTATGCGCAGACGCCCGGGGTTTAACCCACCTTCACCTTTCAATATTGTTCGTACACTTTTTCCTCTTTCGCTCTTTAGTTCCCACACTAATTTAAGGTGGGTGTTACGGATCAACGGCATAACACGAGGGCACCTTCACATCTCTCCTCTGCTTCGAAGACCACCGTATTACGTGCTGTGATGTCTTCGGGAATGTTGGACCTCGGTGCTGAGCTCAGATGACAGTATCAGTTCATGAGCTGGATCTGTGGCCCTAAGAGCAGGAGTAAACACGCAGTATTCTGTGTAGTACCTGCTGTGCAGATCTGTGGGACACTTGCTGATTAGCAGCGTAGGTTCACCAGTGTAAATCCACACAACATGACAAGTGTTTGGTGTCACACTGGGCTCATATTCACTGAAGCACACCGATGGAGGTGTCATCCATCTCTTAAGGGTGTTAGAGCACATCACCTGGCGAGAGGTGAACCGAGAACCTTTTTTACAATCGAGCTCCCTAGAAATGTTACGCTCGCACTCACCTTCAGCTCACAGGTGGGACGAATCAAATAATGCGATGTTACATTTGCAGTAACCTGGTGAGATGCACCACCCTTCACACCGTTACACTCATTCTCATTGTTGCTTACGTTTAGTCACCGCTGGGGGCCTGATTTACAGTTCGACACTTTCGCACTCCTCTGTGTTTCCGTGAAGGTACTCAGATGCAGTCCTGTCCACATGCAGACGTCCCGCATGTTTGCTGTTTTGGTCACTCTAGGGTTCAAGGTCATTGCCCAGCGTCCCACCGAAAGGCGCAGCGTGTCGGGACCTGGAGGCAGCAGCCTGCTGGCGCTGAAAGGAAAGCAGGTGTCTGGCCTCAAGCTCCTTCGACCCACATGTTGATAGTTTATATTTAGAGAGAGCCCGAATCGGCTCCTTGGGGCAGCGAGGAGGCAGCGGGAAGGCAAGGAGTGCAGCGTCAGCGCAGGGTCTAAAGATACCCCACACCTCCTGCAGGATTGTTGTTCATCAGTCACATCTCATTTGCTTTCCATGATTTCAAAGGGTAGAAGTTGCTCCATTATGTCTATGTAAGGCCTCTATGACCGGTTTGTCACGGAAGGTGACTATTATAAATGACCGAGGGTTCATTTGAATCCCACAGACTAAAACGTTACTATAATAAAATTTTGAAAAGTGATAAAGACTTAAAGGAATATACTGAACCCCCACCCCGAATGATCTTCATCTCAGTCTTTTTTTATTTCTCGGTTCAAAACAGAACAGTACACAAGAGAGTCAGAGCAACAGAGACAGACTCGGTGCACACACACACACACACACACACACACGCACAGTTCTGAGTGACAGGGGAAGGTCATTCCACCACAATGGAGCCAGAACCGAGAACCTCCAAGCTTTACCTTTCGTGCGCGGAACCACCAAGCGAGCAGAAGTAGACGAGCGAAGGGGCCTGGCTGGGGTGTACTGATTGATGAAGTCTTGTAAATAGTTGGGAGCGGTTCTATTGATGCAGTTGTACACAGTAATGAGGGTTTTGAATTTGATTCGGGCAGCTATAGGAAGCCAGTGCAGAGAAATGAGAAGAGGAGATACATGGGAACACTTTGGCAAATCAAACACAACTCGTGCAGCAGCATTCTGTAGAAGCTGCAGAGGTTTGATGGCAGTAGCAGAAAGGCCACACAGGAAAGAGCTGCAGTAGTCCAGACGGGAAGTATCTGATTATATGCTGCTTTAAAGAAAAGCATGAGCTGAATGAATCTGTAAACACGTTTGTGGAGGGAGCCGATTGTAGAGTGTGATGAAAACACATCTTTGTTTATTGCGAAATAGCTTTCATTTTCTTCCCGTAACTGCAGATTGCTGTTCTGGTACCCTGTTCTGTACAGCAAACTGGTCTCCAAGGGTGCTTCCCTCCAAGGCATGAGGGCATGGAGAATGGTAGGAGGCCTTAGCCCACAGTTAAAGGGTGAGACATTTACTGTTTGCTGAGTAATTAGGTGCGCATCCAGACCCCACTTGTTTCTCCCACCCCTCATCCCCTTTCTGACTCTCAGTGCAAGGCTGGCTGTGCGTGGGATCCTTCAGAACCTTTTCCCACTGTCCAACCGGAAGAATGATGCCACCTCGTGGTCATGTGCAGTCACTCAGCCCCTTGTCACACCCCTTGGGGCAGGATGGCACAGGAGGGTCCAGTACTAGGCCACTCCTTGTTTGTTGTGAAAAATCTTTTGTGCAGTTCATATGAGCTTGTTCTCTAGCTGTGGACTCAATGGCTGTTGGAGCCGATGTTCTCTCCGACAGCACGTCGTGAAGGAATCCAGATTGTCGCTCTAACATCCTCCAAGAAATCCAGAAGTGCTCACTGATCTTTCACATCGACTGCAGTATGAGATACTCTGAGCCTAATGGCTGTTGGTAGGAATGATCTCAGGTAGCGTCCTGGAACAGCGCAACTGGACAAGTTGATTGTTGAAGGCACTCCTCTGCTGAACCAGGGCATGACTCGATAGTTTCAGCAGCATCCACTCCAGTGTGGTCTTGGTAGGCAAACTGGAGTTGGTCCATTTCGGTCTTGACTAGAGGTTAGAGTTGTGTGGAGAGCAGCTCTTCGAAGGTCAGCGTGACGTGTGAAGTTAGAGCTACAAGCCGACAGTCACGAGAAGCTCATGATCACCCTTTGTTTGGAACTGGAACCATGCAAAATGCTTCCCACATCACTGGGACCCTTTCCAGAACCAGGTTTAAGGCTCAATATCATAATGTCGAGAATCAAAGCGCAGAACCACAATGTAATGCTCCTCTGTGCTCCACAGGAGAGTCTCGAATCCATCTTCTTGATCATCTTCACGCTAGAATGCTTCCTCAAGATCGTAGCCTATGGCTTCCTGTTCCATGAAGGTGCTTATTTACGAAACTGCTGGAACATACTGGACTTTGTCATCGTGTTCATGGGGTAAGATGACCTCATCTGTAGAGCAAAAGTCTGGAGCATATATTTGCAATCTGAGTTGGTCTGTTGAAGATGTTTCACTTTATAAGTTAGTATTCAATATAATCATTTATATTGTCTTTTGTGTGGAAACATGTTATTTTTTGTAAGGCTAAAGCAAGTCATCTTCAAGTATTTGGAATATATTATAAAATGTAGTATTTTGCAATATAACACATCTGAACTGTGTTGAGATGACTAATTGTTCATGTTATAAATGTGAGATAGACCTTTTCTTTCCCTCGTGTTTTTATTTCAGTAAATGTAAAAGTTCTTAGATTGCACAATGTCTCTGAAATCTGATGTCATTCATTCATCTCTCTTGGGGTAATTAGCAACGTCTTGGTGATGCTGTCTTAGCACAGTTGGGTTTGAGTTCTGCAAAGCTTTGGTCCTCCTGGTGGGAGTGTTCAGTGTGCTGATGTCATTTTGCTTGTCCACTTTGTCCCTCCAGGCTTTTCACGTTTAGCTTGGACACCATCAACAGAATAGCTGGGACCCCAACAGAGAAGGGTGGTGGCTTCGACATGAAGGCCTTGAGAGCCTTCCGAGTCCTGCGACCGCTGCGCCTAGTCTCTGGGGTCCCCAGTAAGCATCGCTCTAGTGTGTGCCACGCTGCCGACTTTCACCCCGTCCCTGCATTGTAGGGTTGTCCAGTCCATCAAGAGCAATTCTCAAACCCTGTGCAACCACGGAACAACCTCTGTGTTGAAAGTCTAAACGTGTTTAGAGAAATTCCCAGAACAAGTTCACCCAAGAGCGTTAAGTGCTCTTTAGAATCTCAAACCTGCATTTATATCACCTTAGCTTTCTTGACTGAATCTTTCTGCCATTGATTGTGTTTGGATGAAGTGAACTGGGATTTTTATGTCAGTTCACAGAATTTGAAGACACCGAAGGCAGAATATAAGAACCTTTTGCCCTCTTGTCCGCAGGCCTGCAGGTGGTGATGAGCTCCATCCTCATGTCCATGCTCCCACTGATGCACGTCGCCCTGCTAGTGTTTTTCATGGTCACTATCTATGCCATTGTGGGCCTCGAGCTCTTCAAATGCAAGATGCATAAGACCTGCTACTATATAGGCACAGGTTGGTGTGGCTATGGGGTCTATGCTGAATGACGTATCATTATCAAATCCAAATTCAGGTATCATATACCAAGTGCGCACCTTTATCAGACAGAACTCTACTTTTGAAACATCCAAACACAGTGATGGCCCATGTAGCTGAACCCAGCTGCCCTACGTCCTTCCTTGCAGACATCATCGCCACAGCGGAAAATGAAAAGGCCTCTCCCTGTGCCCAGGCGGGTCATGGGCGCCGCTGCACCATCAATGGCTCGGAGTGCCACCCCGGGTGGCCCGGGCCCAACCACGGCATCACTCACTTCGACAACCTGGGCTTCGCCATGCTCACAGTGTTCCAGTGCATTAGCATGGAGGGCTGGACAGAAGTGCTCTACTGGGTAACTATTCACTTGCCCAGTGATTGTGCCGATACACCTGTCACCTGTCACCAAGTGGGGGGGGTCACAGCCCATAAAATAGGCAACTCCCCCACTCCGCCTGTGGCTGTGCTCTGCAGCTGGCATGCAGTCTCTGATTCAAGGGTATGCTCTGCAGGTGACTAACCCCTCTCTTTCCATCTCTGGCATTCCTTACAGATGACTAACCACTCACTTTCTTTCAGGGGCCATTCTCCAAAGGTGACTAACCCCCCTCTCAATCCCTGGCTATGCTCATATGATGAATAAACCCTCTCTTTCTTGGGTCAGATCCTACTAGTGACTAATTCCTTTCTCTCCTTGCCTGGCTATGCCCTTATGGTGAATAATTCTTCTCTTTGGCTGACCATGCCCTACAGACAAGTAACCCCCCTCTCTCTTTTTTCTGACCATGCCTTTAGAGTGACCATTCTGTCTCTCTCCTTCTCTAACCATTCCCATATGTTGACTAACCCTGACCATGTCCTACCAGCGACTATTCCGTCTGTATTTTCTTTATCTCTAATTGTGTCTTGCCAGTGATTAACCCATGTTCTGCAGGTGAACGATGCCATAGGTAATG
Source organism: Scleropages formosus (assembly GCF_900964775.1). NCBI lineage: Eukaryota > Metazoa > Chordata > Actinopteri > Osteoglossiformes > Osteoglossidae > Scleropages > Scleropages formosus. Next base: position 42,435,102 of record NC_041807.1, on the reverse strand, counting down.
AGTGGCCCTGGTTGTACTTCACCACACTGATCCTACTGGGGTCCTTCTTCATCCTCAACCTTGTTCTTGGTGTGCTCTGCGGGTCAGTTACTCTTCCACGTGCTGTTAATCTTGTAATCTTGGGAGAAATCTGGGGACCTTTAATCATTTAATCGCCGATGCCTGATCCGTGGGCTGCGCAGTCCAGCAGTTTTGGTCTTGGACTATAGTTTCGAAAACTGGAATTTACATTTTGGGGTTTTCGGCTTTAACCAGTAACTACAGTTAGAGAAACAAGGGATTCGAAAAGCGATTGTTGACCACGGTACTCCCTTGTCACAAGTGTGCTGATTTTTGCTTTATTCAAGTTTTTAATTATTCAGTCCTAACTGGCATTTTATTGAATTGAATTGAAATAAGCACATGTAGAAGTATCTTTAATTTAACAATAAGTTTTAAGCTCTGGAAATTAGAGGCCATTCCGCAACCCCCTGTAATGATTTTTCACTGCCCCTTTCCTCATACATATATCTGCTCCATGCAGAAGCACATTAAAACATTGTACACATAATTTATTATATGTACTAATGCATGTTTGTATATGTAATACATTTGTTGCTCCTTACAAAGAGAGTTCACGAAGGAGCGAGAGAAGGCCAAGTCACGCGGCGAGTTTCAGAAGCTACGCGAGCGGCAGCAGCTGGACGAGGACCTCAAGGGCTACATGGACTGGATCACCCATGCTGAGATCATGGACAACGACCAAGAGCGTAAAGGTGCCTTCGTTTGCTGTTTTTTTCCAGGGGTTAAACCGACACACTTGGTAACATCTCATTTGCTCTGCACTTGTCTGGCTGAGTGTAGGGTCCCTCTTCACCTTTGTCCACCCTAGAGGTTCTCATTTCTTTACTCAAGCCTAAATAACACTATGCAATGTGAGCTTCGGTTCAAGGGTCCAATAAAAGTTTTTGACCAAAAAACGAAGGCAAACTTTACTGTAATTTTGACAGGACTCCTGCCACTAGAGGAGGGTGGCTCAGAAACTGAGAGCTTCTATGAAATGGAAGGCACGAACCGCATTGTTTACTACTTGTGAGTATATCACATGAAGAGTAGCTTGGAGAAAAGCTTGAACTCACAAGGAAAGGAACATTTAACACAGATGGATGTCTGATGAAGTATTTTTTCTCTCTCCTTAATTAGCCGCCAGTGGCGCCGTTGGAACCGATTCTTTCGGCGGAAGTGTCGCGCCTGGGTCAAGTCGGACACCTTCTACTGGCTGGTGATCCTGCTGGTGTTCCTCAACACTTTGGCCATTGCCACAGAGCACCACAACCAGTCAGAAACGCTCACTGAAGTGCAAGGTCTGAGAAACTCATTCACAAAAAACTTCACAGAAACTTTGCAACCTTCTTGATCATTTGATCTTATTCTGCCTGTCTACTTATTGCATTCACTTTCGCTACTGTTGACCCCTTGTGCTGCTGCTGCCGTTTCAGCCTTTGCTCCTCCGTTTCTTGCTCTTGGTTTGCAGAGACTGCCAACAAGGTGCTGCTCTCACTGTTTGCGATAGAGATGTTCATCAAGATGTATGCTCTTGGCCTTCCCTCCTACTTCATGTCCCTGTTCAACCGCTTTGACTGCTTTGTGGTGACCATCGGCATCCTGGAACTGGTGCTCGTGAGGATGGACGTCATGACACCACTCGGGATTTCTGTGCTACGTTGCATTCGCCTGCTTCGCCTCTTCAAGATCACTAAGTAAGCTTTGTGAATCACTGGCAACTTCTCAAGGTTCGAAGGACTTGGAGGAAGCATGCTGTGAAGATGGACTTCACGTTTAGCTCCATTGTAGGAGACTGAAGAGCAGGTGTATGGTTGGCAAACGGGGGGGGGGGGGGGGGACATGTAAATGAGAACAGATTTTTCCGATGCTGCTCAAGTGCAGCTGGAGTCCTGGAGGAGGTGGCAAGCCATCTTGGTTGGACAAGATGTTTTGTCCCCTCGGGCTGGACTCCAGTTGCTTCATATTCCAAATTACTACCCATAAAGCACTTTCTGTTGTGACCTTCAGCTCAGCTTCCTAGCCACCCATGCTTCTGCTCCCCCAGGTACTGGAAGTCCTTGAGCAACTTGGTGGCCTCTCTGCTCAACTCGGTGCGCTCCATCGCCTCATTGCTGCTGCTGGTCTTCCTCTTCATCGTCATCTTCTCCCTGCTGGGCATGCAGGTGTTTGGGGGCAAGTTCAACTTCCCCGATCAGGTGCAGCGTAGCAACTTTGACAATTTCCCCCAGGCACTCATCACTGTCTTTCAGGTAAGTGGCTCTGGGATGTATGTGGGGGAAAAAGCGCACTAGACACAGGATAGCGTTACCTGACCTCTGACCTTTCAGTTCAGCTGAAGATTTTGAAAACATCTAAATGTTGATAATGGTTTGTAGTGACCTAATGGTTAACAGTGCTTGAAAACAGTGGCGTCTTGTGCCATATGTGCTTGTTACCAGACGTCTTGCTTCCGTTGATTAGAGGGCATCGGTTAAGGGATTGGAACGTAATATGAAATGGTCAGAGTGTCCATCCACTATAAATCTGATATGACGGTGCCATGTCAGGCCAGGGTTTAACACGGTTTCTCTCCCTCTCACTGTGCAGATCCTTACCGGCGAGGATTGGGATTCTGTAATGTATAATGGTATCATGGCCCATGGAGGTCCTGTTTTCCCTGGGATCCTGGTCAGCATATATTTCATCATCCTCTATGTCTGCGGTAACTGTATCCCTCGTGGGTGAACCTAGGAGCACCGCTGTCTCGCTCTTCGGCCGTCTGCTTTAGCAGTACTGATAACACTAATGCTAGTTCTAACTCTAATGTCCTTCCAGTGTCAGAGTGTTTGTGGTGGGATGACAGTGAGAATTTCTCTGTCAGGATCCATCATCCTTTCTCTCCTTTCTGTGGCACCAAGGTGCAAGAAATCATAGATCACCTGGTTTCTCTGCATTTTTGGAACGTTCTAACATCATAAATCCACTTCAAGGAAACCGATGAGCTCATTTGTGAGTAACTCTGCATTGCAGCTATTTGCTGACAGACCTGCAGCTGCTGTGTAGGTACGTACCTACAGGAGGTGATCACTCCCTAGTCCCCAGCAAGAGCACTGTGCTTCTCTGACTCTGACTACTTGGTGGTGCCACTCACAAGGGGCTCAGAATCAGAAGTGTGTAGGTTCTCCATTTTGCTCCTCTGTTCGCAACAAATATAGAGGTGGTATCAAACGGACAAGCTGTGCGTTGACAGTCCTGTGTCTGTACATACACCCCGATTCTCACAAACGCTGAACAACTGAGCACCATCAGTGTGCACTCAGGACCTCTGTGCCAGCAGTTCCCTTGACAGCCCTTTCCCAGTCATCCTCCTGAATGTGTTCCTGGCCATTGCCGTGGACAACCTGGCAGAGGCAGAGAGCCTGACTTCAGCCCAGAAGGAGAAGGCTGAGGAGAAGAAGCGCAAGAAGATGCTGAGGTGAGCAGAGCCGGTGGCCAGCAGGCTACCAGGTGTCATGGATCGTATCCCTGGCCAGATCATTGATGACATACCTGTTAGTCATCACTAAAATGACAACAGTAGCATTTCCTCTGCTGCAGGGCCAATGTGCCAGACAAGTCTGAGGAGGAGAGGGCGCTGCTGGCCAAAAAGCTGGCAGAGCAGAGGGCTAAGGCGGAGGGCATGCCCACCACAGCCAAGGTTGGCTTACATCCTCTTCATTCATAGCCGCACTTTCTTGTCACAGATACACTTGTTATATTTCGTTTGTTTTGTGTTTTTCTCAGCTCAAAGTGGACGAGTTCGAATCTAACGTCAATGAAGTCAAGGATCCTTTTCCGCCTGCAGATTTCCCAGGTAAACTAGGTGACCTCTGTGTGAGTAGTGCGGTCATCCACAACGCATCTAGTTCCCTAGCTTTCAGTCTACTGCTCCAGGCTCTTGACATGGTTACTACACTATGAGTTTGTAGACACCCTTATGAAACATACATAAGACTGCGCTCACACTTATAGATGTATTACGACATGGATGCCTTTCATCCCAAAGCTTTTTGCAGCATTTGGAAAACATGCACATTTATAGGGAACAAACAATGTCATGTGACTTTTTGTGACCTCATACATCAAAGAACACTACTAAGAGTAGTCATCATGCATCAAAGCACAAGAGACATCACGTGTAAAGAGAAACAGCATTGCTCTGGGGAGCGCTACAGTAGGAGTAGCAGGGTTCAAATATGGCGCCATTGCAACGCATACTCCACAACATCACATGACATACATTTTGAAGATTTCTGTGCAATAAACATGAATAAATGTGCGTACAACTTTACAAACCTCTGTAGAAAACACAAAGTATAAAAATGTAAAAATACTTGCCATGTGACACTAGCTATGAAACTCACGTACACATTCCCAAAACTGTCTCCTTACAACCTGTTTTCTAGGTGATGATGAGGAGGAGGAGCCTGAGATCCCACTGAGTCCAAGGCCCCGTCCCATGGCAGATCTGCAGCTAAAGGAGAAGGCAGTACCCATGCCAGAGGCCAGCGCCTTCTTCATCTTTGGACCGCAGAACAAGTGAGCTCTGTCCATCACGTGCTGCATGGTTCTGGCTACATGTGATATGATGTAACCATGCATAGCCATTCGTGTTCATGGGTTTTGAATCAGTTGCCTCTGTCTTCTGTGCCACTTCAGGCTCCGCAAACTGTGTCACCGGATTGTCAACGCCACCACCTTCACCAACTTCATCCTCCTCTTCATCCTGCTCAGCAGCATCTCCCTGGCAGCTGAGGACCCCATTGATCCGAAGTCCTTCAGGAACGAGGTCGCGCTCACCTGACCTACCAGTTAATACACTGGTTGTCATGTAACCTTGTAGCATGAAGCTGCCAACAGAAATGGCCGAGTGCAAATTATAGAAAAACTGTTATATATAGTATATAAATTGTTATGGTTTGCCATGTTAGATAAGTATATTAAGAGGTATATTTATGTTGGGTGGAGCTGTACTGCGGATATCACTTCCATTGTTCTCATCTAACTGCCTTCTGTATCTTCTTCCAGATCTTGGCTTATGCGGATATTGTGTTCACATCTGTGTTCACCATTGAAATTGTACTCAAGGTAACAGAGAGCTTAAGTTCCTTGCTCAACCTTCTGGAAAGTTCTATTGCTCAGTCTGTGCCCAGTTTTGTGACCTCTGTGTCACTGTTGATCCTCCATATCGAGTCATATTGAGCAGTTGTCTGCTACGACTGCAGATGATCACATATGGTGCCATCCTGCACAAGGGATCCTTCTGCCGCAACTCGTTCAACATCCTGGACCTGCTTGTGGTCGGCGTGTCTCTGCTTTCCATGGGAATGGAGTGAGTGACTCAGCTGCCTCACTGGTAGCTCACCGTTAAATTAAGAATGAGCAGAATTGGATTTTTTTTGCATTTCTTAAGCAGCTTCACTTATTGACCATGTGAAAACGCGACCATGTGGACAACACCATGTAAGACTTTGAGAAAGTCCTGGGATGATAGTGTGACCTTTGATGTTACGATCTGTCCTGTGCAGATCTAGTGCCATTTCAGTAGTGAAGATTCTCAGGGTGCTGAGAGTGCTGAGACCTCTCCGAGCGATCAATCGTGCTAAGGGGCTGAAGGTGGGCTAACTGCTCTCTCGAACACACACTTCACGTTCAGCACACACACTCTACCTCTCTACGTCTAATGTTAAGACACTGACAGTCTCTGTGGTAACAAGCACTTCAGGTCCGTACCACACGTCGTGGATTTGAACCTAGAAGAAAATGTTTGTTCCTTAACCGCTACAGCACTGATACAGTCTAACTTTTCAGCATGGAGTAAACCAGCATCACATAGTGTTCCCAGGCTGTTGCTGATGCTAAGGGTTGGGTGACTGCGTTAACTATGTCTGCGTCTTGCCCTGTCCTGCAGCATGTGGTCCAATGTGTGTTCGTGGCAATCAAGACCATCGGCAACATCATTCTGGTCACCCTACTGCTGGACTTTATGTTCGCTTGCATTGGAGTCCAGCTCTTTAAGGTGAGCTCAGCACAGCCATGTGCATCACAGTCTTTCCAGTCTTCTGGAGCTTGGGCTGAAAACCAGATTCAGTGAAAGTGGGGGTAAGGAAAATTATAGTCATATTTATGTGGTTTTAGTCAGTTTAATTTAGTTAATTTTTTTAGCAATACTTAAAAAATTAAGTAATAATTTTAAGAGGGGGTGCGGTGGCGCAGTGGGTTGGACCGCAGTCCTACTCTCCGGTGGGTCTGGGGTTCGAGTCCCGCTTGGGGTGCCTTGTGACGGACTGGCGTCCCGTCCTGGGTGCGTCCCCTTCCCCCTCCGGCCTTATGCCCTGTGTTGCCGGGTAGGCTCCGGTTCCCCGTGACCCCGTAAGGGACAAGCGGTTCTGAAAATGTGTGTGTGTGTGTGTGTGTGTGTGTGTGTGTGTGTGTGTGTGTGTGTGTGTGTGTGTAATAATTTTAAAAGTATTTTTACGCTTATGCCTGAGATAACTGAAGTGTTTACAGAACCTACCTAGTGTATAGATTGTGACTTCATAAAAGTGACATTGGAGTTAGAAAGTCAAAGAATTCCAAACACATGTTCAGTCCCAGTTATGCGGAGCAATCAGTGTATTATTAATGTACTCTGAAGCTAATTAATACATTTAAATGTTTTCTTTACCTGCTTTTGAAGGGCACATTCCACATGTGCACAGACCCCACGAAAACAGCTGCAGCAGACTGCCAGTAAGGAAGAGTGCCTGTAGTATATATTTTTATTTTACAATCCAGTATCACTTAATTTCATTTAAGATCTAATTATTTAATACCTTGGTGAATAAGGTGTGTGGGCTGATAACACTATAGTATCAGTATGAAGTCCCATTATAGAAAAGCGTCTGCTAAATAAATAAATGTAAAATGTAAATGGAAAAGTAATTGACAATAAGCACTGATAAAACACCAGTGCCCAGTTCGCTAGATGAGCCTACATTTGTCTCCCTCACTTTTAGAGGAACCTTCATCGCTTATAAGGAGAACACATTGCATCCTGTGGAAGTGCAGCATCGGCAGTGGGTCAACAACGACTTTAATTTTGACAATGTCCCCAATGCCATGTTGGCCCTCTTCACGGTTTCCACATTTGAGGGCTGGCCCAAGTAAGTCCCTCCAGTCATTTTCCAACCATGGCTCCACGAAATAATGCCAAGGAGATGTGATCAGAATTTAGATGGCCTTTTGAGATTCTCGAGTGTCTTGTTTCAATATATAACTCAACTAGGGCCTTTACAAATTCCATTCAAGAAGACTAGAGATAGTTTTTTTAGTGGAGCACAGCAATGAACTCATCCTACCTATAGAGGTGATGGTCTGGGGTCCTCATCTCAAACCTGGTCCCACCATGATGTTAATGTGACCTGAAATTTGACCTCTGTCACCCCTAGGCTGCTGTACAAGGCCATCGACTCAGATGCTCCCAACATGGGCCCGATCTTCAATAACCGTGTGGAAATCTCTGTCTTCTTCATTATTTACATCATCCTCATTGCCTTCTTCATGATGAACATCTTTGTAGGCTTTGTTATCGTCACCTTCCAGGAGCAAGGAGAACAGGAATACAAGGACTGTGAGCTCAACAAGAACCAGGTAACTAACCCAAATACCAACACAGGTCAGGAACCCATAACCTTTTCCTCAGACAAGTTAATAACCTACTTGTATCTGCTCAAGCAAACCAAGTAGCTCACCTTTTCTTTCCAGACAAACTAGGAAAAACTGAAAAACAGGATTTTGCAGAAGGAATTAAATATTACACTTTGGTTCAGGTTTCAGTCCACATTACTTTCTAAACTTTTAACTCAATGACCCATGTGTCTTTGTCTGGTCCATCAGCGCCAATGTGTTCAGTATGCCCTGAAAGCTCGGCCACTGCGGTGCTACATCCCCAAAAACCCATACCAATACCAGGTGTGGTACGTGGTCACATCCTGCTATTTTGAATACCTCATGTTCCTGCTCATCATGCTCAACACACTGTGTTTGGGAATGCAGGTAAGGTTCACATAGGTCCATCTGCAGTTCCTGCTTGGAAACCCTCACTTTAACCTCAGTGACATTACGCTGAGTTAATACTGAGATAATGTTTGCTCCAGGTCAACATTCAGTTGCTTATCTCTCAAGAAATCCATTCACAGAGATCTCCTCTGAAGGATGTGTGTTTTCTCTTCCATCTCTCACTGTGATTAGCACTGTAACCAGTCGGAACACATCACAAAACTCTCAAACACACTGAACGTGGTCTTCACCGTGCTCTTCACTGTGGAAATGATCCTCAAGCTTATGGCCTTCAAAGCTAAGGTGACTTCTTTATTCTGAGACTTACCTATACCATTTCCCATGATGCAGCTACTATAACCACAGCTCACAAATTGCCAAATGTCCCACACAGGGCTACTTTGGAGATCCCTGGAATGTGTTTGACTTCCTCATTGTAGTCGGGAGCATTGTGGATGTCATCCTCAGCGAGGTTGATGTGAGTGTCCGATCTACTTTCATCCTTCTCTCAGTTATTTGGCTGTACTAGTATAACAAGTCAAACACTAATTCAATCACCTGGTAAACTCTTCTTCTCCCTCTGCTTCCTGGTTCGTTCTCAAGCTCTCTCTCTCCTCTCTCCTCTGTTTCCCCCAGAATGCCCTCACTGCTAGTGGTGGACTCTACTGCCTCCATGGCTGCGATGTAACTATCCGTTTGCATTGAATGGAACCTGTGTGTGACTGGTCTCCTTTTGATAGTGTGATCACTCTCATGACTGTGCACCTACCTTGTACTGTGTTGTATGGCCACTTCTATTTTGACTCCATATCAGGATTATTTTAAGCTGTGTGGCTGATGTAATTTAGATCATGAGCCAGGGTCACCTCCTACTGCATGGCTTCCCTTTAGAACCAAGAGTCAGGATCAGCCCTGCTCTTTAACTGTTCTGATTCGGACCTTGTGTTGGGCTGGTGGCTGAGTTTTCATCTGACCTCTGTTGATTTCATGACTAACATGATCATTTGAAATGCACACTACACAATGTGTACTGAGCTAATGTCCAAGCAGTGTCTCACACAGTTTGCTCTGGCTGGAAGGAGGTCTTGGTGTTGAGTCATGGTATGTTTTGCTTTGGTGTTAAAGTCATTGATTTATCTGAAATAGTTTATTGATGACTTTATCTCCAGGAAGAAGTGGATAATTCAGAACTTAAGAAAAAATTTAGGAGTGAGGCTTTCTTCTAGGGGGAATTTTCATCTAAGAAGGAGATCAGAAAGGGGTTGTTTCTCCATCATGGAAAACTTGCAACTTGTTCTAAGCATGATACATATTTCTTATGGAGACTTTCATAGATTCTTCTGGTTTTACAATCACTGCACTGCCTTTCAGAAATAAAAGACAGCTAGCATACAGAAAATCAGCTTCTGAGATAAAAGTGTTCTAAATATTAATGTTTTTTATTTTTAGGAGCAAAATCCCATGCAAGCTATAGCAGTAAGTTCTTTTTTATTATTATTATTATTATTATTGGCCTTTACACTATATAAAAGCATCAGTGAAAATGGCCATTTTTTTAATGTAAAAGTGCCTTCATTGCATTCCTAACCCCTGCATCTTGGGGCAGTTTGTAGAATAATTGACAGGTTGCCATTACACATTGCTCTGTGTGCTCATCGGTTGGTTTTGTTCCTCTTCCAAGGATGCAGAGAACTTGAGTGTGTCCATCACCTTCTTCCGACTGTTCCGTGTGATGCGTCTGGTGAAGCTGCTTAACCGATCAGAGGGTATTCGCAATCTGCTGTGGACCTTCATCAAGTCCTTCCAGGTCAGGCAGAGGTCACAGGAATTGGTTGCATTTTCCCAGTTATATTATTTAACCAGTTACTCACTATGGAATTATGCTGCAGTTGAAGTATATTATACATGTAATGAAGTGAATGAAGGCAAAATCATTTGCAATGTGGAATTTTCCCATGAAGGAGATGCTGTTGTGAGAGGTGGTAGGAGTATGAGGTTCCTGGGAAGTAGTGCTGGGCATGATGGGGTTCTGGAAAACTGAGGGTTTTGAGAAAGAGGATTTAGAGACAGAAACAGTGGAACGTCCAGATAATGCTGGATAACCCCCATATTTGTCCCACAGGCCTTCCCGTATGTGGCACTCCTCATCATCATGCTCTTCTTCATCTACGCTGTCATTGGGATGCAGGCAAGCGGTCCACCTCGGTGTGTGATGCTTACCCACATTTCGCCCTAGCTCTGCCCTGGGAGCTCACCTGTTCTCACCTGTCTTTCAGGTATTTGGCAAGATTGCCCTAGAAGACGGCACACAGATCAACCGCAACAACAACTTCCAAACATTCCCACAGGCTGTCCTCATACTGTTCCGGTGAGCCCTGGCTGGTGGATTGTGCTTCAAAGAGAACTGTAGATAACCCGGAGAGCATCACTGATGGGTCATGAACAAGCTTTCGGAGTTTATCATTAAAGGTTGTTTTTGGACCCAAACTCTTTCAAAGATGGGTGCCGAAAGCGTAGGCTCGATGATCGATGAAAAATAGCGCCAGACCAAGCCACCAGTGGTGTCTCTCGAATCCACAGGGTTGCCACAGGGGAGGCATGGCAGGAAGTCATGCTGGCCTCTATGTATGGGAAGAAGTGCGACCCAAATTCGAAGTTCGGTGAGGGCGAGGAGTATACATGTGGTTCCAACTTTGCTGTCTTCTACTTCCTGAGCTTCTACATGCTCTGCGCTTTCCTGGTAGGTCTGCACACCTCAGCAGTCTCAGAATATGATGATCTCTGTGTTTTTAATTCAGTCTCCCAAATTAATCTTTTTGGAGACCAGGTCCCTAATAAAATGTCTCTTAACAGCAAGTACACTAAAGATGGAACAACAATTTATCTTGATCCAGTTTAGAGAAATATATTTATTTTTTCCCCCAGATCATTAACCTGTTTGTAGCAGTTATCATGGACAATTTTGACTATCTGACCCGTGATTGGTCAATCCTTGGTCCACATCACCTAGATGAGTTTAAGAAAATCTGGGCAGAGTACGACCCTGAAGCCACGTAAGTCCACAGGCTACATTTCTCCCTCTGCGACACACATCAGTCCATCATGCTGATGGTGTTACAACAGCACTGAGTACCACTGGGCAGAAGTAACACTGCAGTAACGCTGCAACTTATGACTGCTTGTCCTCCTGTCCTGCAGGGGGCGCATCAAGCATCTAGATGTGGTGACTCTGCTGCGGAGAATCCAGCCACCTCTGGGCTTTGGAAAGTTCTGCCCTCACCGTTCAGCATGCAAGGTGAGTTGGAGGCAGATGGAGGACAAGCCAAGCAGCGTAGGTTTGCTGTCAACAACACAAACCATCGACAATCCTTCAGTGGATCATTTACATAAATGTCTTCTATCACATTTGAGTGATCAGCACACACCAGTTGCAGTGACAGGAACTCCAAGTGTATATGGTCAATATTCTCCCATGAAGCGGTAGCAGGTGCTGTAGTATTTAGGATTGTTGTCTTGCAGTCTGAAGGTCCCAGGTTTGAAACCCAGCTACTGCTGTAGAGCCCTTGATGAAGGTACTTACCTTGAATTTACGCGGGAAGAATAAGCGGCTCTATAAATGTGTGAATAGCATTGTAAATTGCATTTTTTTTTTTTTACAGAGGTAAGAGCTAAACAAAGGTTAATGATAAAAGTAATGATCATCTATCCTTCCATATCTTTGGAGACTAATGATGCTCCAGCACAAATATTAAATACAGTCCACAAAAATACTACAAATGTCCATGCCTCTACCTCAGCGCCTCATCTCGATGAACATGCCAATGAACAGCGATGGAACAGTGACCTTTAATGCCACCCTGTTTGCCCTGGTCAGAACAGATCTGAAGATCAAGACTGAAGGTAGGCAGGTTCTGCCATTCATTTGCAGCTGTTGCAACTTGGCAGAGTGCATTTCATTTTCTTCCTTCTTTATGATTCACATTTATTTGACAACATACCAATTGGCTCAGTTCACGTTGTACTGGTGACAGGGGTACGGGAATCGAGTTCAAGTGTACTTTCTGTTTGCAGGCGACATTGAGGATTGACTTTGTGGTTGGTTTCCTCACAGCTGATGGCTGATTGGTCAGTCATCCCAAGAAGCTGAGGACTGATTGATTAGTTCCCCCAAAATGGAGGGATGATTGAACAGATACCCCTGAAGCTGAGGGCTTCTCATTAGAAAAATGAGGGCTAATCGATCATTTCCTAAAAAACTGAGGGATGGTTGGTTAGTATCCCTGGAAACTGTGGAAGTGTGGGCTGATTGGTTTAACATTTTGTAAAGCAAATTATTACACACCGTTTATATGAACAGAAAACAACTGTTGTACTTCTCGTATCAACAACAATGTAATGATGTCTGAGGACCAGAGAAGCCCATTCTGATGGCAGAGTGTCATGCAGCAGTTAGCATTTAGCAGTTACTGCATGGTTGCCTTGTTAAATGCAGTGCAGTGTATTTTAAAGTAGAAGGTGCGGTTTAGGAAACTGAAGTATGAAGTCCTCCATGACCAAAATGCATCAAGGTACAAGGGATGAACGATGAGGTTACTAAATCTGGATTGTTTCCATGGAAATCCAGCTTTATGTGACTGTATGTGGCTTTGGGTCAATTGGAAGTGATGTCAAGTGTCTGGGTTCACCACCTGCTCAGCACTTCTCTAAACACTTCTCCGTTGTCTGCGACAGGTAACTTTGAGCAGGCCAATGAGGAACTGCGAGCCATCATCAAGAAGATCTGGAAACGGACAAGTATGAAGCTGCTGGACCAGGTCATTCCCCCTATTGGAGGTGAGATGGCCAGGTCTCTTTTCTTTGATGACCAAAAACAGATCCTGAAATATGCTTCAAAGCCAGTGGATAACTGTGTCAATTGGTCTTGTACTCTTGGAAGGCAAATATGTGACAGATCATCAACTGCTGCAGTTACTGAATGTAGGAAGAAGACTTTGGATGCAATGGCGGTTGCAGGAGAGTCTCACACTTTACTTTGTGATGCTGTTTAGATGACGAAGTGACCATAGGCAAGTTCTATGCCACCTTCATCATCCAGGAGCATTTCCGAAAGTTCATGAAGAGGCAGGAGGAGTACTATGGGTATCGACCCACCAGGAAACGGGCTGAGGAGATCCAGGTATGGTCCAACCTTGCAAGTTTATCCTTTCACACCTTGTGCTCACCTAGTGTTACTACCCAGCATTGTGAACTCTTCTGTGAACTACTCGTAGTCCTCCCACCCTACATACTCCATTTTCTTCATTTCAATCTTTCCTTCTGCTCTATAATCTACATCCCCAATCATAGGCAGGTCTGCGCAGCATTGAAGAAGAGGCAGCACCAGAGCTCCATAGGGCCATCTCTGGAGACCTGATGGTGGAGGAAGAGCTGGATCAAGGCATGGAGGGAGGAGAGGAGGGCATCTACAGGGTAGGTGAAAATCCTGAGAAGGAAGAGAATAACAACATGGTACATTGAGACAGGAAGAGAAAGAAGGATAACTACACCATGAATAGAGACCCAAGATAGAAGGATGTTAAATAAGGAATAGCAGGAGGAAGTATGAGAGAAGTAGGGTAAGTTCAACCGGGAAGGAACAGTGGCAAACCATGTCATGTCTCTTCATCTTTGCCCTACAGCGGACAGGCGGCCTCTTTGGGGATCAAATAGACACCTTCCGCACTGAACCAAGCAGCCCTCTCCCAACGCAGGTCACCAGTCAGCGCCCCCTGCAGTTCACCGAGAGCCGGCCCGAGGATGTGGAATCTCCGCCGGACTCGGTCTTCCTGCCCAACACAGAGTTTTTTCCCATGGTGCCGACAAACACCAACACCAATAACAATGCCAGTGAAAGGTGAGGCCAAGGGGCTAAGTTCACCTTACATGTAAACCTTTGTAAACATGGCTGGAGAAGGTTCTAACCAGACCCTGTAGGTCAGCTTTTCAATGTGTCCACAGAAGTATTGTTACTTATTAAGGCTGTGTAGCATAAGGCTTAGAATAAAGATGCACTCTTGCAGGTTCATGTATGAACAGCAGACAGGAGACCAAAGCATGACCCGTAGAGAGACTTCTGGAGAGACCAGCAGCCAGTTCAGAGAAGACATACAACCATGTTCAACAGGTTTGTACACAAGCAGAAAATTACACCAGCGCAGTTTCTCTACGTTGCGTGTTTGGTAGTGAGCAGATATGAGGGCCAGCAGATGGCAGATTAGTTGGAGCTGTTATCTCCCATTTGAAGAACATGAGGTTGAATCCCCATTCCTGCTTTGGTACCCTTGATCAAAGTAGTTACCCTGAATTGGTGCAGTGAAATTACCTTGCTGTGTAAACTAGTAAAACATGGCAAAGAGGATAAGGGACAGCTGATAGCACCGTAGTTAGAGCTGCTGCCTTTAGAACCAAAGGTTACAGGTTCAACTCTCACCTGTAGTTGTAATACCCTTCTGCAAGATACCCTCAACTGCTCTGGTGAAATTAGCCAGCTGTATAAATGGGTAAACAATTGTAAAGAAGCTTAACATTGTAAGTAGCTTTGGAGAAAGGTGTCAGTTAAATGGAAGGTGAATTTTCTGTACAAACAATGTGTTGTAAGTCATCTTGTATAAAAGGGGTTGAATAAACTGCCAGCAAATAAAACCATGAATATGATGCTACTAGAGTGAACTTCTGTGTGTGCTTGTGTCCCTTTGGAGGAAAATCTTTGGTCCTCCACAAGGAGAACACACCCCTGAAGAAGAGTCAAGATGGGCCCTTCTCAGAGATCACAGTTAGGACGGATATCACTCAGGTGGGACCTACAAAGACTTCAGGTCTCGGAATGGACGTTCATTTTGTCGAAGCATCTGGGTGTTGAATGGTGGCCCTTCCCCTTGCAGTTTCCTTTCAGGTTTAGCCTGGGTAACTTCCAGTACTCCATGGGACAGGGCCCCACTGGAGCAGCAGACCAGCTCATCCGGGAGGTGAGTGCCGAGAAACCACGGTGGGGTTTTGGGAACAGCACCCGCAAGTGATGCCACAGAACTACGGCATGTTACAGTGTTACTGAATCTACTGGAATGAACATGTTATGGAACATAAGAGGGTGGGTAAAGAACCTATTTTTAATGCATTTCTCAATCTATATTTCTGTTTCCAACAGGTCCTGACTTTATCCTATGACTCACAACCTGATGGTATAGACAGTACATTTAATGGGCCGGTTTTGGCAATTTTTGGAAACATTTGCTATTTAGGGTGTACTGTTACCTTAAGCAATGGGGGGTGCAGTGGGTTGGACTGGGTCCTGCTCTCCGGTGGGTCTGGGGTTCGAGTCCCGCTTGGGGTGCCTTGTGCTGGACTGGCGTCCCATCCTGGGTGTGTGTCCTCCCTGCTGCCACCCAGCCTTACACCCTGTATTGCTGGGCTGGGTCAGGCTCTGGTTCCCTGCGACCCTATATGGGACAAGTGGTTTAGATAGTGTGTGTGTGTGTGTGTGTGTGTGTGTGTGTGTGTGTTACTTTAAGCATTGTGCTTTGTGTCTCAGTGGTGGGAGTCAGAGAAGGTGATTTAAATCTGAAGTTTTTTGGACTCTGGGTTTTTTTCAGCTTTTGGTTTTCAAGACAAAATTTATCCCTCTGCGGTCTAACAACCTATTACACTACATAAACGGGTTTATAGCAAATAAGGAGCAATTTTTCTGTGAAAGAGCAAACACTGGGGCTCTGCATATCAAGGACCATCTGTGGTTAATGGATATTAAAAATCAGACTTGCCATCATGCTCCGGACACTTCGCACTGGGCGTTTTGCAGTGAATCCTCTGTGCAGTGTCCTCTCACGCAGCTGAGCTGGTCGAAGTCTGGCAGCTTCATTGACTGAACCCTTCCTTCTCCACTTCAGGTCCTAGTGCAACAGGGTCTCCAGGATTTGGCACAGGATGCTCGCTTTGTGACCGTTACCCGGATGGAAATGGCCGAAGCGCTGTGTCTCGACCCAGCAGCCGTGGAGGAGGCGGCCATGGTCATCCTCAATGGGCGAAAGGGCCATGTGGTCCAGCGGAAGTCCCCCCCACCTCAGGCTGAGCTACTGGAGCCCCACGTGGCCAACACGCCCCTCTAGTCCTGGTTACCACGACTCCTCATTTGCAATCGACTGTGACATCACACGCAGAGGAGGGTTTTGTGGATGACATCACAGAGTTGGAAGGCCTCACTGTTGGCTGTGTAAGGGGGTGGGGGGGTAAGGGGTAGGGGGTGGGGGGTGCTGGTGTTCCAAAGCTAAGTTGCAGAGCACAGCTGTATCTCTGAACTTCACAGCAGTTGTTTTTATCAAGAAAAAAATCCTCTCCAAGAAAATTTGAAAAGAAATAAACGGGTACATTTCTGAGGAAAAATGTCGACGAAGCCATACCTTAAAATAAACCGTATTAATTTTAAACAGGTAGCCCACTTTATTCAAAGACTAAGTGAACAACCGGGCAGCCAGCAGAGGCCACTAGGTGCCACCAAGGGAGTTTTTTTCCCCTTTCAGATGGCAATTTGGAATCCATTAGTTAGAGGCCTGCAGCAACGGCGAAGGGTGAAAAGCCTCATGGGAATTTTTCTTTTTATCGGCCCGCTCCAGCGTGAGCAGTGGAGAGGCACAAGATTCTTTTTTTCACGTATAATGTACAGTTACTTCTTTTAATAAACACTGAAACCACCAGTGATATCATGTCCTTCGGGAGCCACCTCTGTTCTCACCAGTCTTGGCTCTTAAGCTGATGAAGGTTTTTTGTACTAGTTAATTTACTCGGTACTTTTTTTATTTTTTTGTACTGGTGTCCTCCCAAGAGAACTGAAGGGAAATGCATTTTTATTTGTGAAAAAGTTCAGTGTATTAATAAGTACACTGGGTCTATGTGTTATAAACAGTCAAGTTAAACATATTCTGGTTTATTTGCAACTGAATTTTATCGTTTCGATACATTTTCCAAAACTCCTGTTTGTGGTGTGGCTTACACCAACAGGGTTTACGTGCCCAATCAGTAGATGGCAGTTATGAGGAGGAAAGCGGGATAGGAATGTGGGACCGCCTTAATTCCCTTCACTTCTACAGCGTTTGCAACTTGTGTCTGGCGTTCCTCATTGTTGGTGATCAATAACAAGAAAGAACCACTGCACGTTTACACCACTGAATAGTGTTTGTGAAGACAACATATTTATTTTTCATTTTTTAAAAATTCACCTTAATGTAGATCAAAGTTTCTATAAAATATTTCTAACTATAACGATATGGAAGATTTTTACAGAACATATCCTACTAGTAAAGTAAGGGACATTAATTAATTAACATACTCTTCAGCAGTGATTGATTTTGAGTTGGTGGTAAAATGACTTTGGAGTTACAGACAAAATGAGTTATGAAGAGGGTTCCCAGCTATGTTCACTTTATGAGTTTGAGGACACAGGATACTTTAAAAGTAGCATTTAACTTGAGGCATGTCTTGAACCGACACTTTATGGTCTTTTTTCAGTGAAGAGACGAGTCTAAAAGCTCTCTTTCAGTTTCTTTCAAGGGGACCTTTTTGCATATGGAGTGGAATTAAATTTAGCCTTGCGTTTCAATGCAGAATGACTAACGTAAGCAGATAAGATACACGCTTTGCAGGCAATTGACTCTACAGATGATTTGGTGATGCTTTCCATGGACCTCATGTTATAAAGTGTCAGTGCTCATGGATTTGATGGTGAACTATGGATTTATTCTTACACACTAATGTATAGACAGGTTGAGATTTACGAAACGGACGTGAAAATGTGCACACACCTCAGAGAACGCGTACGGGCTCGTGTTTACTGTACCGTACTGTACGCTGAGCACTGGTGTGATGTCAGATATATGAATGTGTGAATGTCTGCCTTGTGCCAAAGTGTTGGGATGTAATGACATGGATGAGGAGAAGGCAGGAGGGGGAATGCTGGGTTTTCTGAGGCATAGACTCTTTGTGTGCCAAGTGGACGTTACCATTGCACTCTTTTCTACTTTTTTCAATCTCTCTCTGTAATTTAAGTTGGAGGGGCCTGTAGTAATGCATAGCAATGCAGCTGTATTTAACCATCGTGTTTTCATAAACCCAACTCTGCTCTCCTTAATGCCCTCAAAACTGACAGCGTTAAGATGGAAAAAGGCCTTGATTCAAAATCATGAGTGCACCCCCATCTGCCCCACCTGGCTCCTGCTCTCTTAGTGTTTGTGAGAGAGGCTGTGATCACTTAGAAATGTGATCACTGATTCCATGTAAAAGAAATAAACATCGTTCTAAACAAAGAAAATCAAACGTGAATACAGCAATTCTCCTTGCTGCAATTGAAGACAGAGCCCCTACAGGCTCCACCCCAACCACATCCAGTCAGTGAGAACACATACAGTATAGGTTCTGCCCCAACAGAATCCAATGAAATGCAGCAAAACAAGGGAATTATGTTCCTACTTTTAATCACATGTGATCTAATAAAAAGACTGAGAACTCTGTTCCTCTGTGAGAAGCTTAAATTTCTCTGCTCTGGCATTTCATTATGACTAAGGAAATAAAAAGAAAAGGCTTTGAAAAACAAAAAATGCTGCTTATGTTTATTTTAAAATTGATAGAAAACAAGAATCATCAAGCAATGTATGCTTACTACAAAAAAGCTAAAGATCATCATAGTATATGTACATATTCACACATCCCCGTTATTCAGTCTCCTGATATCTGTGTTTTTTCCACTGATCCATTCTGTGAATATTCATGCCACTTATTGTTAACTGATCTGGAATTTCATGTACCCAGACACTGGATCCCGGTGTGTGACACTAAGTGAGACACACCGCACGCTGCGGAAACTATGTACTAGCCTTGTCCGTTGTGCACCTACGAGATTGTGTTTGCATCCTGTTTTGTGCCCACTGTGCTTTAATAGTTAATTATTCATTTATTTAAATGCGACAAATAGCCTTCATCTTCCTCAAGTCACTCTACTCACCCTGCCACCACAGTAACTTTACCTTATGGAATACACACACACACACACACACACACACACACACACACACACACATTTTCTGAACCGCCTATCCCATACGGGGTCACGGGGAACCGGAGCCTAACCCAGCAGCGCAGGGCGTGGGGCCGGAGGGGGAGGGCACACACCCAGGACGGGACGCCAGTCCGTCGCAAGGCACCCCAAGCGGGACTCAAACCCCAGACCCACCGGAGAGCAGGACTGCGGTCCAACCCACTGCCCCCCCCCCCACCTTATGGAATAACTTTTCAAAATTTATTTTATATACATTAGACCCTTCATGTATAAATTTTCTGCAAATAGTTTGCCATTACCCTATAGACCTACTAAAACCTTAAGAAACAGCATCTATAAAATTATAACAACGTCTTTAATTTCTGCATTTATTTATAAATTAGAGTAGAATAAGAAAACTACAGTATAAAGATAAATATATAATAAAATTATAAAACTCATAGCTCTTACCTCTATTTCAAATATGGATTTTAAAAAACTCTGGTGAGGATACTTTTTAGATACAACCCCGTGTTTGCCATGTCAATCATGCATGCGTTCGCGAAAAAGACTTTCCGGATACAAGTACAATTCAAAAAAGCTTTTTTGAAAAAGTGTTACACTGCTTTCCCTTTTCACATTAGGCATCATGTAGAGTGATTTTGAGATGAACTTGGGATGGGTTTGGAGCAAACTGGAATTTTTCACAAAAAAAAAGATCAATTTTTTTGAGATACGGTCAGTTTTCAGGAAAAAAATTAGGACTGATTATTAGGACTGGTTAACGGGGAATAAGTGTATAAAAGCAATGATTTCTGGAAGGTCTGCCAGGAAAATCACATTATTGTTACCCTTCACATCCACACCACAAGTGGACATTGTTAAAAAGTTAATAATCAGAAAAACTGTTACAAATACATATTCATTAAGACCTGTGTAGAAGGTCAGTCCCTCTGCTGCCCAGGGTACTCGCTGTCCACCACCCTGCTGATCACCTCCACCCATCGGTCCCGCAGCTCCTCGGACTCCGCCAAGAAGGTGAGTAACAGGTTCGACTGGCTCAGCTGGAAGGTGCGCTTGTCACTTGGGGACAGCTCCTTCACACGGTAGCCCAGCAAGGGGATGGTGACCTGTGCCCTTACGTCCTGAAAGAGAACAGGTCGAGAGCTGAGCGCCGTCGCAATCAGCCGTCCGCAGCAGGAGCGGAGCTCTCGGGCTGGAAGAGACCCGCCACTTACCTGGGGCGCCTGGTACATGTAGAGGACCGGTGGCTCGTCCCTGGGGATGACGAACCAGCCCCTGGTCTTCCCCTGCCTGTCAATCATGGTCAGGAAGCTGCACACCAGGCTCCTCTCGGATACCTCACCAGCCTCTTTCTGGGAGGAGACAGCAAGCGGAGATCCGTCGAGGTGCGGCAAGTACCTGTGAGCGCACGCATGTGGAAAAGCCCCGCCCTCACGCACCTCCAGGATGCCCCGCTTTCTTTCCGAGACCGCCGGACCGTCCGGCTGCCCCACCAGGATGGCGTAGCAGTCCCTGCACACGCGGTTCACCCTGTCGCTGTCATACTGCAGCGCGGCCTTGAAGTCCGAGCATCTCCAACACACCACCTGGAATTGTGGGGAAAAGAAGTGAAATCAGTGAGAAATTCTGGCAAAATTCTAAGTGAATTCATGTGGCCCATGTTTATTTTGAATAATGGGATCAGCACCTCTACAAATACTGTAACTGTCTGTCAGGCTATTACGACAGTCGATAGTGAACTGTCTTCTTTGTTTCTTTATCTGATGTGTTTGTTTTTCTTGCCTTGTGCCTGTGTTAAAGCGCTCTGTGTCACCGCGTGAGAAGAGCTCCATAAAAATACATTGAATTGAATGTAACTGTCCCTGAAGGGACCGATATCGTCCCTGTTCTCCTCAGTCGTTTCCCAGTTGAGTTCAGTTTTTTTTTTTTTAAAAAAAGTGCTCCTCTCGGAAAAGTTGTGCAAAGCACGGAGCAAATGAGGATTAGTGACAGAGGAATAAAAACTGAGAAACTGCCCCAATGGAAACTGCAGCAAACATACAGCAATTCGGAGATGGGGAAAATAGCAAGGTAGCGACTGAAAAAACCAAAGTCTGGACTCACAAAATAATGACAGTAAAATAATAAAATAGAGACACATGAACAGGTTTCTTGGCAAACTGGCAACTAAGGGGAAGAGAAAATAATCATTTAAGCTCATAGCACATATTTGACTAAAACAGACATCAAACATTCTTCATGGCTGATTTTGCTCGTAGATACCCAGGTATTCTTTTTTCCAAAGCAGAATTAAAATGCTTACAGTGCTTCACCCTTTTACACACACACTTTCTGAACCGCTTGTCCCATACGGGGTCACGGGGAACCAGAGCCAACCCAGCAACACAGGGCGTAAGGTCGGAGGGGGAGGGGACACACCCGGGACGGGACGCCAGTCCATCGCAAGGCACCCCAAGCGGGACTCGAACCCCAGACCCACTGAAGAGCAGAACCCGGTCCAACCCACTGCGCCACTGCGCCACCACGCCTCCTTCGCCCTTTTATAGCACTGAGTAATTTTGACTATATCATCTCAGGGTGGCTACTTGCTCAGAGGTGCTAAAACAAAAGGTAGGATTGAAGCTTGCAACCTCTGAGTCCAGAAGCAGGGGTTCGAGCTGCTAGGCCATCTGCTCACCCACGTAATTACAAGTTAAACAAGTTGTATCGGGTGAAAATGTGCAGCTACGAATTCAGGCACTGGGGGGGCACCTTCAGCAGAGTTCGTGGAATGGTCCTACCTGCCCACAGGCGCGGCAGTGGTGCCGCCGGCGGATCAGGGCGTTGAACTTGTCCCCGCAGCGCATGCACATAGATACGAGGCTGTCGCGGATCCACTGGGGGGCGCGCTTCCCCAGCTCCTGCTGCTCCACAACCTGCCGGACAAAGAGACTTAGTATCCTTCCCACGGTCCATCTCCACACTTCTCACTTTACGGCTGTACGTTCGAGTCCCACAGCTAAATGCCTTCACCGCCCTTGAAGCGCGTAATCCTGCAATCGTCACATAATGTCCAGATCTAAACGTGACTTTGCACCTCTAGACAAACATTTTCTAAAGGAATCAATCAGACGCGTGAACGTGTCACCTGCACGTCGAAGGTCTACATGGTCCCGGTGGTGTTCTGGACATTTCTGTGCATGGTGGTCACCTTGCTGTTAATAAATTAAAAGACTCACCTCAACCTTCTGTTCTTCTGAACTCGGGCTGCTGACTGCAGCCTTGAAGCTTTCGGATTTCTTCTCGCTCTGCTCGATGGCGCCCTCAATGGCCTTGTCCAGAGATTCAGCAAGAGAAGATGAGCACAGGTTTGGTCACACGCATGTGAAGACAAACAGAGAGAGCAGCCAGCTGCACTACCTTGGTCCATGCCTCCATGTCGCTCTGGGACCTGTGTACAAAATGAAACATTAAAACACCATTTAATCTGGGTAAAACAGCTACACGAGTAAATAAGGTGCACTGCTCCCCTGTTATTCAGTCTAGTCCTAGACTATTAGTACCACTTATCATCGATCAGTCTACAGTGTCATGTATCCCGAGTGCAACACCAAGTCTGGGCTGCAACATTCGGTCCGATGTTCTGAATCTGCATTTGTGGGAGGTGGCCGTGTGAGAGAAACTGTGAGACGTATCATATTGTGGGAAATTAATTAACTAATTAATTGTGGGTGGCACGGTGACACAGCGAGTAGCTCTGCTGTCTCACAGCGCCTGGGTGGTGCAAAAAGAACGTGGGTTTGATCCCTGCTCAGTCTGTGTGGAGTTTGCATGTTCTCCCTGTGTCTGTGTGGGTTTACTCTGGGTGCTCTGGTTTCCTCCCACAGTCCAAAGCCATGCTGTTCAGGTTCCCCCAGTGTGCGAGTGTCACGGAGTGTGTGTGTTTCACTGGTGCATGTATGAGTTTTCCCTTGTAAGTAGTGTTATCTAGCAATGTAGTCACCTTGGTGAATAAGCTGTGTGGGCCAGTAACGCTACATAGTATCTGTTGTAAGTTGTGTTGGACAAAAGCGTCTGCTACGTGAATAAATGTTAAATTGGACTCACTTCTCCCGTGATCTTCTATGTGCTTGCAATAGATGTTCATGCTGTTTAATGACAATCTCTATACGTAGTTACATGTGTAATGTACACTGGTTTATACCGTGGTATCATGTGTGAATCCAAATCTCTCCATCTATTGATGTGATGCACTTTTGTATTGTTCAGACATTGTTATTGTGGTGTACGTCCCTTTGGGGAAGCGTCTGCGAAATGAATAAATGTACATCCCATTATTTCATTCCCTCCTGAAGAAGAGTGTGAGAAAGATCAGTTAAATGATCAGATCAGCATCAGTAAAGCCAGGCCCAGTGCTGTAAATCCTAGCAGAACTAGGACAGGAACCTGCGAGGAAGCGTATCTTGCCCTTGTTGCCCGACACGATCTCTCGCAAGGAAATGTGAGTTTGTCGTCTTACCTGGCCCGAAACTCCAGAGTGCAGGATGTCCCACAGACCAGAAAGGAATGTGGAATCTCGGCATCCTTCATCTCCCTCACCTGTGTGTGACCACAGACAGCGAGGGTGTAAGAGGAAGCCAAAGATGCGAAAGGTATGCACAAGTCAAACGGATACAGTTGAACGCGTCAGGTACCTGCATCTCCTCCATGTCCACCTGAGCCTTGATGAGAAAGCGAGCACCCGTCAGGCTGAACCTGGGCACACAGTACAGCAGCATGTTGCTGAACTGCCAGGGGAAACACGGGGGAGAAATGCCTCTTAAGTGACCTACTGTGATTATTAACTAATCGTTACCCGATACATTAATCCAAGGTTACTTGCAGGGCTATACCTCACAGCAGCTAAATCCCTTCTACATTGAAGAAGGGTCTCAAACCCATCTCTTTCAGAGCCACTTCTCTCCTGGTCTTCTGACAGCTCCATAAATGAGCCCAACACCATCTGTTATGATTATCTATATATCTGTTATCTGAACGTCACTCCTATAGGAGCTACTGGAGGGATGTGAACCAACAACATGGTGGTGTGAGACAGACAAGCTGTGTGTCCGTAGTCTTGCGTGTGTCTGAAGCTCTTCGTCTGTTGCTGATGCACTGTTGCTACTATGAGATGTACATCACTTTGGTGAAAAGTGACTGATAAATGTAAGGAACAGGAGAGACAAGGTGCGAGACAACAGTGCAGTCCTTCCCAGGACTCCCACCAGGAAGAGGTGGCCCTCTTTGGGGGTGTTTTTGCGGAAGGAGATCTTGAGCACGGGTCCCTCCCGCAGCAGCCGATTGGACGGGTCAACCATCTCCTCTCCCATCCCCAGCAAGGCGTAGACCTCCCATAGCTTCTCCAAACGCTCCTGGAGACACGGAAATACAATTTCTGCGGTCATCAGGCTATCTGTCATAGCACCCTCCCCGTTTATATATACTTATTTCCTCAACGTTTTAAACATCACTCACACTTCTTATTTACTGTACTTTCAAATCCCCTTTCTTTTATTGATATAGCAACAACTTCATTTTCAGCTCAGCTTCCTGTTTACTGACATGGCAAGAGCTTCATTTTTATATGAACTTCCTATTCATTGGGGTGTTCATTTTCACATCCAGATTCCATTTTAAACAAAAAACATCGCTCCGTTGTGTGTTATCAAAAAATCATTTGTCTTTTGAAAGTTGAGGGCAATGTGGTTTATTCTTATATAGCTCCTTATCCTGCAGACACACTCTAGCAGAGCGTAGAGTACAGGGTTACGGACAAAGCAAGAGACAAACCATCTACACATAATTGAACAAGACATTATATATATTTACATTTATTCACTTAGCAGATGCTTTTCTCCAAAGCAGCTTACAACGGATACTATGTAGTGTTACTAGCCCACACACCTTATTCACCGCAGTGACTAGATACACTACGTACAATGGGTCACTCATCCATACATCAGTGGATCACACTCTCACTGACACACTATGGGGGAACCTGAACAGCATGTCTTTGGACTGTGGGAGGAAACCAGAGCAACCGGAGGAAACCCACAGCCTCTCGCACCATCCAGGCGCTGTGAGACAGCAGTGCTACTTGCTGTGCCACCGTTAGTAATTAACTAATAAATACAACTAAAATAATAGGAGAAGAAGCAAACAAATAAATGAACAAATACTTCAACAAATAGAAGGAACAGAATCATCAGCGATGTACGTTATGATGATGAAGGGCCAGTCAGGAGCAGAGGAGGAGAAAAAAAAAAAAAAAAACTCTTGAACATCTGACCTTCATGTTGCACAGTGGCAACTGACAGACAGTGAAGGTTGTATCTTAAACTGCACTGCAACCAAAGAGGAATCCAGGTAAATCTTACAGGATAAGGAAGGCACATGATTTTTACCATATCGGCGATGGCTGCATTTGAGTGCTGGGCTGCTTCGAAGATGATCTCCAGGGCTTCTGGAAGAC
The DNA here is from genome assembly GCF_900964775.1 of Scleropages formosus. Taxonomy (NCBI): domain Eukaryota; kingdom Metazoa; phylum Chordata; class Actinopteri; order Osteoglossiformes; family Osteoglossidae; genus Scleropages; species Scleropages formosus. The sequence goes on along the minus strand of NC_041807.1, from coordinate 42,409,426 downwards.
AAGGCGAGGCAGCTGTACGTTACACAGTGCAGCTGTACAGGGCTGGAACACCTCTGCATGGTGGACAGACTTCCCACTTGTGTTCATAAGTTGAGGAGCCAGCGTATGAGGCAATTCAGGTTAAGTACCTTTCTCAAGGGTACAATGGCAGACGCTCCCTTCTGAAATCTCAAATCTCAAACCTTTGTTGTTAACCAACTCCTTTGTCTCAGGATTACATGGATGGATGGATGGACGGCACATTTTGGGAAACCCCTTGATTTTCGGGAAGTCTAAAACAGTGTCTTTTCACGACTAAAACCTCTTACAGATCCTAGAGTGATATTCGATTTCTGCCTTTTATAGAGGTCATGTCCACCAAGCCTGCAGGACAGCTGCATGTTGACACACTGTCATGTGTAAACAAGGTCACAATATCCCCACCGTGTCATGCGTAAACACTCACTGTGTGCGTCGCCCCAGTCGGGGGAGTCTTTGGGCAGTTTCTTCAAGTAGTCCTTCAGCAGCATCTCATAGCGAGGAATCCTCTGGACGGGCTCCAGCATGTGGTGCTGCAGGGATAGGTTCCCACTCACCTCCTGCTTCTACAGACGCACAGACATTTAGAGTTATTTCACATTTATTCTTTAACTCTGGGAGGGATTCAGTAGCTGTGAGCGACAGAGGGATCAGACATAGAAACTCAGAGAGAGAGAAAGAGAAAGCGTGAGCTGTGGGCTTTGCCTTCATACCACACAGTTGTTCTGCTTTGAAGTAAACTCATATATATTAATATTAACCAGTATTAACCTCATGGGGTTACAAGAATTTATTTATTTCTCAGACACTCTTTTCCAACAAAATTTACCATTTAGAGGGACTAATGTTTATTAGAGAACAAACAAGTGTTTCAAATAAATTCTCCCAAAGTGACAGAAGTGGAGCTAGTTCATTATAATAAAATGATATATACTGATGTACTGGAACCTAGTGCAGTCATTGCTAGAGTACAGAATCAAGCTCACTGGCTGTTTAACTCAGACTCCACAGGGACCTGAAGTCTGTTTATAAACTGACTTGTTTGTAACCACTCACATCAGCACAAGCTGTGAACAATGAGAAAGTGAGCTGAATTAAGGAGGTCCCACTATACTGTTTGAGTGTAAATGCACTTTGTGTTTGTTCTGCTAAAGACAGAAGTTTGAGATAATACACTTAAAAATAAATTAACCAAACTGAAAACCTTTGCATCTTTTAAAAAACTAACTCCACAGTCTGCAACACAAAGTGCCAGTATAAATACAAAAAAGTTTTTTCATTGTGCAGCTAACCTGGGTTTGACTGTACGTGAACCGCATGTTACACACCAAGCGTCAGTGTTCATGGTGGAACTAGGACTCCTTACGGTAGCAATTCCGCACGGCCCATAAAATCCTTTTCATCTCACCTGGATGTCCAGTATGACCTTCTCGAAGCGGGGGCTCTTCTCCATCCAAGTGTTGATGAGCTCCATGGCCCGGTCGAAGCCCTTGATGTACTCTCCGTACATCTTCAGGAAGGGCGCCACCTTCTGGAGCACGTCACCGATGCGAGGGTTCTGGTTCCTGAGAAGTCGTGAATAAATCAAAGCTCGGGTCCATCAAGGTTGTACCACACCTGTGCATGTGCACGAGATGACAGAGGAGGTCGGGGAGCGGGCTTGTCTCACCAGTCCGATATGCGTCTTTGCAGCTCTGGTAGGAGGAAGCCGCTATGGAACTGATGGATAGAGGAAATGTTGGAGAAGATGTGGCGGACCACCTCCTCAGGGAAGGATCCCGCTGCTCGGGCCTCGGCCAGCAGCGCCGAGAAGAAGCCCTGAGCAAGATGGAAAGGAAGCATGTGGGTGAGGGAGTGTCAAACACAAAACATTTTCACAAAATCACTTATTCTCAGTGTTATTCCCATCCCCCCTCACACACATCTAAGGAATCCTCACAGCAACAGTTTACAGTGCTACTCTCTGATTCAGTTATGCACAACAGCACCCCCACAGGCCATTGGATGCTTTACATTCAGAAGAGCTACAGGGGTTGGTAGTCCTCATGTTACAGTGGTACACAGCACTCAGTGAGAGAGCTCCGTTATTATTATTCTTATAATAATAATAATAATAATAATAATAATAATAATAATAATCTGACACTATTCCCCACAGTAACCAACAGTGTTAATCTGTACAATATCAGTTCAAGGTACGTGCCTTGCTCAACAGTGGGAGAAGGGATTTGAAGGCTTCAGGTGCAAGGCTGGGCTGAAAAAGCTCCCAAGGCTGCAGGCTGAGGGTTTTGACCCCCCATAGCAACCGGGACTGAGTGGCTCTGTTGTGAAGAAAAGCTGCCGCAGCAGCGTGAGAGTTCTAGCCCCCGGGGCGGCTCTCTACTCAGTCCTACCTGGTCCAGTAGGTGCAGCCGTCTGACGTAGCCCTTCTCCGTCTCCAGGAGCTCGCAGACGATCTTGTGGAGCTTCTCGTTGTTTGTCTCCTGGTAGTGAAGCAAGGGGGGGGTCACGACAGGACGGAGCATCACAACACACAGGGTCAAGTCCCAGAAGGGGCCCTGCTGTCGGACTCTAGTGCGGTTGCAGAACTACACGCACCTGACAGCTGTGCGGGTTACAGAAAACAATCAAAGTAATTAAACATCTACTTTTCACTGCTTTAACATAAGAGCCGGTGTGAGAAAAAGTCAGGGGGTCTGGGTCCATTGAGCAACGTGTATTTTCTTCTTCAAGTGTTTCCAGCAGTCGGTACAACTGCTGCTGAGAGAAAAACGAGTCCAAGTCCCTTTGTCTATTGCTTGTCAGTGCGTGCTTTGCCGTTCCAGCAGTTCGTGAAGACGTGAAGACACTATCAGAGTGATGCTGCGATGGAAAACAGCACTTGTAAAACACTTGCGATGTGTTGCACTCTGTGTGGATAAGGATGGGATTACCTTGGGTTAGCTGCAACGCCCCTTGGGCTGTGAAATGAAAGTGTGGTCACAATGCTCTTCGCACACTGCCGCATCCACGTTTATGCATGTTTTCCGTCTCAGCTGCAAGCCGATGGTTTGGCTTCTCAGAGCCCCAGGGACGACAGGGACTGCGGCAAAGTCATCCGTCTCGTTGCTGTCGTGGCTCCAATAGCTGCCCCTCGAACGGACGTGATGACGTGGACGTGATGACGACGCACGTGTGGTCACCTTTGCTGCATTGTTCTTAGGGTAGGGGAGCACTGCAGACTATGTTCTCTTTGCCAAAAAACCTAGGCGTCATTTTTATTTTGAGCAGGCGAGCCAAAATTTTGCATGCAAGTCGCTTCTGATGACCTTATATATCCAGCGTCTTTGTGATTTTCACTCATCGCTCCTGGTGTTGCTTCCTCACGCAGCACGAGTGCAAGTTTTGACTTATTTGTCACTTGTCAGTAATGTCACTTCTAGTATAAAATTAGTACAGTGAGTATTGACGCATATTTAGCATATCAGTAACTCATGGCAATTTCATATCTAAGTACAGAATACCAGACTAAAGTCGAGATTATCATTTTGTATTGCAAAATATATATAGCAAATAAAAGAGCAAAATTTAAGATTTCCGATTTTACACTGTCAGTACTAGGCAGCAAGGGGGTGCGGTGGTGCAGTGGGTTGGTCCGGGTCCTGCTCTTCGGTGGGTCTGGGGTTCGAGTCCCGCTTGGGGTGCCTTGCGGTGGACTGGCGTCCTGTTCTGGGTGTGTCCCCTCCCTCTCCAGCCTTACGCCCTGTGTGCCGGGTTAGGCTCCGGTTCCCCGTGGGGCGAGTGGTTCGGACGGTACTGCACAGTAATGTACTTTAACTCAATGGGGGGGGGCAGTCTGACTGCAGAATCTCATCAGGTAATAACTTAGAAAATTGTCACAACCTTCTACAGCGTTTACAGGTAAACACTCCCGAAAAGCAAATTGGACCTGCCCTCAAAGCCAGAAGATGTGCTTTTTCCATCTGAACAACGACTTTAAATAATAATGAATTCAGTTCTGGCACAAAATGAAAGCCCATAGACCCTGCAGCAATTCTGTGTGTTTGTGTGTTTACAAGAGAGCGAGACTGCAATGTCCAGACTCTGGACCACCACAACTATAATGACCTGATTGATTCATTGGTATTGTTGTGAACCACTGAGGGTTGCTCCACTTTGGCCACTCACATCACCGCTGTGTTGTGCTGAAACCCCTGCAGATGTCGATTCACCTGTTTCTTCTTCTCATCCTCCTCCTGCTCTTGATCTTGGGTTGGGGGGGTGATTCGCTGGGTCAGCCGACTGTTGGACGCCCGACTCCTAAAGGTCTGCAACCCTCTCCACTGGCAGCTGGCACCCCCTACAGGTCCAGAGTCGGTTAGCTCTCTGTACCTCGCTGGTTGGCTTTCTCGAACCCGAGCAGCACTGCCTTCCACGGGCCCTCTGGGTCTCTTCTGCACATCTGGGCTGGATCGAGAGAAGAGCGCATACGGTCTCTGTCCCCACGTGGCTCAGTGTACACTAGAAACTTCTGTTACAAACACCAGATAAAGATTTTTGATGACATGAACAGATTTATGTATTTTTAATTGTTTTTTTTTTCACTTGCCTGTCTTCAAGAACACGTTTTCTGTGGACAACCTGCATTTTCCAGTCAACTTGTTATTTGGCAGTAAAGAACACCCAGAGCAGGTAGATAAGACCAGGTTAATTCAACTCACGTCCGGTGTTTAAAGCTCATGTCTGCTGTTCCAATGTGTCCATGATCAATAAGAGGATGAGGAATGTTGCTCATATTTATACAAACATTCAGTACTGAATGGGAGGTTGTGGAGACAACAGAATTTCGAGTTTAATTTTAATTTCAGCGTAGTTCAAAGTTAATAAAAATGTTACAACAAAAGTCTTTTTATTATTTAAAAAAAAGGTATTTTTAGTACAGCTTTGGAAGAAGCTTTCACAGAAACCATCCTGTGAATAAATGAAGGGACATCGATATTATCAAGCTTTTGCTGACTGTAATGTAGTGGTTGGATTTAAGAAAAAAACTTTTCATCGAGAGTTCCAATTTCGGTTGTATTCATAAATTGAAGACACAGCGCAACCGTTATTTTCAACCATTATTTAATTGTCCTTGTCTAAGATGACACCCAGTGACGCTTACAGTGATTCACCCATTCATACAACAGAGTCATTTTTACTGTATTAGTTCAGGGCTAATACGTGATCAAGAGCCTTACAGCAGGACTGGCGATCTGAACCTGGAAGCTTCAGACTAGACGGTGACACCCCTAACCGCTGTGCACCCTGCTCCAGTGACTGTCGGGTGCAGGCCGACAGGAGGTGTCCGGCAGGTGAGTCCGGATACCTGCAGCACAGTAAACGTGGTCCTTGAGGTCCAAGGTTCGACGCAGGGATCGCTTCCCCGAAGGCTCTGTCGGAAGTGAGCCAGGTTCGAGAGACGGCAGTTTCCCTCTGAGCGGCCTGCAGTTTTACTTCACCTTTCCAGTTGTGAGAATCAGGCAGCATTTCACAGACCCCCACCCCCAACCGTGCGCCATCTAAGTGTTCACTGCTGAATGTTCACCATGGGAACCAACATTACATGACGTTTATAATCATGTGTGTGAGCGACAGAGAGAGAGAGTGTGTGTGTGTTCCACTGATGTATGGATGAGTGACCCATTGTAGAAAGTAGTGTATCTAGCAGTGTAAGTCACCGCGGTGAATAAGGTGTGTGGGCTGATAGCACTACACAGAGTTCATTGGAAGTCGCTTTGGAGAAAAGTGTCTGCTAGATAAATAAATGTAATGACATTGATTCACTCGTGATGGAGTGAATCCCATCAGAGTTACAGAGTTGATGGCACAACACTGTGTATCATGTGCGTGTGACCAGCTGTGATACTTTAGCACCTACTAATTTATATAATACAGAGTAATTGAACTAACCCCCCCGCCCGCCCGCCCGCCCGCCCGCCCGCCGGGATTCGACCCCATGATGCGCGAGCACCCACCTGAGGCTCTCGAACTTGGAGACGATGTCCAGAACGCTCAGCGTCTCCTCCATCGCGGACAGACGACGCGCGGCCACAGACGCGGAGAGAGAGCGCGCGCCCAGCGCTCGTGCTTGCAGGTCGCGCGCAGGGTTCCGCTCGTCTCCACGGAAATAGCCTATAGGAGAGAGAGAGCGCATTAATGTCCCGTGGTTCCCCCTGCGCGCCTCCAGTTTAACGCAACACGCAACCCGTCCCGTGTTATTGTTGTTGTCATTAATTTAAGGGACACTTACGATGCAGTGCGTAACAGTTATTAAAGCGTTTAGCCGAGACCCACCCAAGTGAACAGAGAAGAACATGCGACGGATCTCCACCAAGAATAAGTTGATTTCAAACCCGTGTCGAACGGCGCGGCACCAGAAGCGAAACACAAATCAATCATGTTCAATGTTCAGCAACCCCGCGATTAATGAAATTAATCCGTATTTTCAATGAGAAAAATTATACGTAAATCCCAGCCCGTGAAACAGACGTGATGATAAACATCAAGCCATGATAATTTCACCACGACGTAAAACAATTGCATTTAATCATTTAGACCCTTTTCACCAGATACTGTGTAGCGCTCTGGGGTTAGTGTGCTGTGTGGGTGTTCTTAATGAACGCTGTCCGTGAGTCTTCAGTTCTTCGCTCCATCCTTCCTAACCTAAACTACACTACTAAATTGAATATAAGATAAATAAAGTGACAATAAATAAAATGAATGCAAACACATCACACGTAGTCATTTACAAGTGACTACTTGAAAGTGCAATAAAGTGGTGTAAATTATAAAAATGTGCAAGAATTAAATAAAATGTGTTAAAAAGATTAAAAACCCTACACCTCACATAAGACACATAACACACCACAAAACACAACACTTGCATTGACCAAAAATAGGGGTTGCGGTATTTTGGAAGTGTGAAAAGACATGTGTTACTCACCCAAGGATGGGGGATCTGCCACAAACCTGTGGGGTTATGGCCAAAAGAGGCCCTTCCACCTCTCTTTGACTTCTAAGTAACTTCATTGCGTGACATCTTTCTCCATCCTAAACGTTAGGTTGGCTCAGATTTTATGATACATACCCTGGACACCCAAGTCTTCCCCTGTCTGGACCAGCTGGGTCTTGCGTTCCAAAGCATTTGCTTGGCTACGCTGGTCACCAGTGCCAGGGTTCCATCCCCTCAAGACTTTGTCATACGTCAAAACCATCTGCGGATCGATTTTCCTACACAGGCGAGTCACCAAACGTCAGACCTCCTGCACCTGTCCGCAGTCCCAAAAGGCATGGGCGAGAGTTTCACTCTTGCCAAACTGGAGTCGTGGGCAGAGTGGGTGGCTGGTAAATTTTTGCCTATAAAGGACTACTTTGACCTGCAGCTTACTTTGTAGACAATGCCAGTTCAAATCTTGCAGATGGTGGTCAAGTTCCTTTGACTGAATCCTGGCCCACATGCCCTCCTTGAGCCCCAGAAGAACTCGAGTTCCTCTCCTCTCGACCACAGCCTTATACAATACTTATACAAGGCCCTGTGCTTAAAGAGTGTCTCTGCCTCCACCCCGGTCGCTGTGCTCTTACTCCACTTTACAGCATAGTTGTAATAAGTGGGTTGTGTCTCGGCCTTTGGTCCGGTGTTGGAGCAGGACTTCACCAACTTTTGCATTGGAAGGGCCAACCAAAGATGCACAAAGTACTGGTGGGGATGCTCGATCGGAGCTGCCAGTCAGTTATATAACTTAAACAATCCAGTTTAAGAGGAATGCCGGGCACATCTTTCCTTCCCTCCCTCTCCCTTCAGAAGGTACATGACCTCCCTCTTCCCATGAATGTCCACCTTGAGCGCCAGCATTTTCCCTATCAAGGAGAGGGACCTGGTCCTCCACAAACCCATTTTCCATCTGGCTAGTCAACTAGTCAAGTGTTATTCTCAGTTTACCCTGGCGGAACCTTCCGAAAGGAAGTTGACCCCAACACCTTAAAAGGACCATCGCATCGGGAAAAACAACCGATGCATCCTATCTGTTTTTTCCAGCTGCCAAAGAACTTGATAAGAGACTTGCCAAAGCTCAGCGCCACGCCAGAGGCACGCTCGAACCAGGCCAAGCTCCTGACCAAGCAACCGGTCCGAGCGCAGGAACAATATAGTGTCATCCACGTACTGGGCCCGCTTCACCACCTCACCACCACTACCCCCCGGCAGGAGCAGACTATCGATCCTTGGGTGGGTGTGAACGGTGGTCACCAGTTTCTCAATGTAAAGAGTATAGAGGAATAGGGAGAGTGGAGAGCCCTCCCTCTCTCCACTAAGCTGAGGCACCCACCCCCTGAGGGAGCCATTGATGGTAACTCGGCTACCTATTTCTCTATTGTCAGTCACGGGGGCGGGAGACAGGAATTAAGGGACTGGACCCTAGTGCGAGTACGTGTTTTTTTGGGGTGTTCGCAGGGACAAGACAATAAATGAAGGTTGTAGACAGGAGTGGGTCTTTCCAGGGTGAAGCAAAACTCAGTAAGTGGGAGAGCAATTGGGGGTTGGAAGCCCGGAGAGTGAGAAACACGAAACGGAATAAGGTACAGGGAGTAGACCACTGAATTCACAAAGCCACATAGGGAGACATTTGCAAGATTCTGCAACCCCATGCGGTTATGGTGCTCCCTTCATACCTGGTTGGGTTGATCTGCAGGAGGTGCGGTGGCTTGGCTTGCTCCCGGGGGCGTGACATGTATAAATAACACTCACCCACCTCAGGAAATTAGGGCCAAAGCCTACTCTGCTCAGGGTGTTAAACAGGAAGTGATGATCCACTCGGTCAAACACCTTTTCCTGGTCCAAACTGACCAGGGCAAGGGGGATCTTTCAGTTCTCTGCCCAGGCGATCACATCCTGGACCAAATGCAAATTCCAGAGCACAGAATGCCAAGGCACACCGCACATCTGGTCACGGTGAACCAGGTTGACCAATACCTTCTTCAGGCGCTCGGTCAGGACCTTCACGATGATCTTTGTGTCAGTACAAAGCATTGTGAGGGGTCTGCATTTGGTAAGATCAGCTTTATCGCCTTTCTTGTACAACAAGGAGAGCACCTCTGTCCTCATACTCTTAGTAAGCATGTCCCTGCCCAGCACCTCCTCGAAAACACACAATAAAGTTGGCCCAAGGATGTCCCAAAACATGGAATAAAATTCCGCCAGTAAACCATTGAGGCCAGGAACCTTGAGCCGATCCATCTTGCCAAGCATCTCCAACAGCTTGAACAAAGTGACAGGGCTCTCTAAGACACCAAGGACGTCCTTGGGAACCCACGACATCAAATTCTCCAAAAAGCTCCTTTCTATTACCGGGTCTGTTTCCTTGAGTTTAAAAAGATTTCCATAAAAACAGGATGCGACCTCCAACATCTGGGCAGGATCGGTGAAGGACTCACCTTGCTGGTTCCGCAGAGAGGTAAACCCTCTCTTGCCTTTCAAGTCCTTCACCTTGTTAAAAAAAGTAGGAGGTACACTTCTCATTCTCTTCTACCTCCTTAACTCTGGCACCAAACAGAAAGGCTCTGGCCTGCTACTCATGCAGCCGCCTCAAAATAGCCTTTATCTCCACAGCCTTATGACAATCGAAGGTCCTTCCATTATTGTGGCAAGAATATACCCTCTGGAGTTCCTCCTCAAGTGAGCTGGTATCATTTGCATTTATTCACTTAGTAGGCACTTTTCACCAAAGCAACTTACAATGGATACTATATAGTGTTACTAGTCCACACACCTTATTCACCACAGTGACTTACACTGCTAGACACACTACTTACAATGGGTCACTCATCCATACATCAGTGGAACACACTCTCTCTGTGTCACTCACACACTATGAGGGAACCTGAAAAGCATGTCTGTTGGACTGTGGGAGGAAACACACACACACGGGGAGAACATGCAAACTCCACACAGACTGAGCAGGGATCAAACCCACATTCTCTCATACCACCCAAGCACTGTGAGACAGCAGCGCTACTTGCTTGTGCCACCATGCTGCCCAAAGTGGCATGTTGGATACAATAGCTGATGGTGAGGGTCTTGGCCTTCACGTTAACCCCCTTCCACCAATCAACCACTGAAGGGTAAAAATCCATAGAATCTTGCCACAGTGAAAAATTGTCATAAAAAAGGTCACTATACTCCACACACACATTTTCTGAACCGCTTGTCCCATAGGGGGTCACAGGGAACCGGAGCCTACCCGGCAACACAGGGCATAAGGCCAGAAGGGGAGGGGACACACCCAGGACAGGACGCCAGTCCATCGCAAGGCACCCCAAGCAGGACTCGAACCCCAGACCTACCGGAAAGCAGGACCAGGGTCCAACCCACTGCGCCACCGCACCCCTCCTCCGCTATGCTCCATTTCAAATTCAAATTTTATTTGTCACATAGACAGCATACTTAGTATGACGTGCAATGAAATGCTTTTCCGACAGTCCGTAATACATGCTAACAGTAGAGATAATAAAAATAAGGTAATACAAATAAAGTAGAAATTAGAAAAACATACTACAGAAATACGAAGATATATAATGATAAAAATAGGGTAAAATAAATAAAGTAAGACAAAGATATAGTGGTAAAATAAAAATAGAACGATCTAAAAATGCGGATAACATAGAAATATAAAAATGTATTAGAAATATATAGCAAAATAGAATATATTTGAGGAGAAAATGCAAAACCCCTGTAATTAGTTTTAGGTAAAATAAAGAAAAAAAAAAAAAAAATTTCTTACTAATGCACAAATCAACGAGGTTCAGTCAAACTTCTCCCAATACTAAAGGTAAGTTGTTTCAACTGCACAGTTTAACTTGAGATTGGCAACTGCATTTAGTTCATTCACACTGGGTTGTATTAATGTAGAATTTTGGTAACACTTAATCAATTAGTAACACAATCATATACGAGTGCAGCTGGTAGGGTGGCGGTTAGACCGAGTGCCTTTAGACCCCAGTGTTGCAGGTTCAAGCCTCATCTCTAGCTGTAGGACCCTTAAACAAGGTACTTACCGTGAATTACTCCAGTAAAAATTAGCCAGCTGTATAAATGGGTAAATAATTTTAACATTATACGTTGCTTTGGAGGAAAGTGTCAGGTAAATGAGTAATAAACACACTATTTTCTTTAAGATGTATACTGCTTTGGAGAAAAGTGTCTGCTAAATTAATAAATGTAAATTTAAGCATTTATATGAAATGAAACATTTATAAAACATCAAGCAACATCCCAATATGATATACTAGAGCAAAAACAAGTTCAGCAGGTTGACAACCAGTTTTTTTTTTTTTTTTAACTTCTTTTTCCGGTTTTTCTTCTTCAGGCTGAGAACACTTTGTCAGAGAACATTTTTCAATTCATCATTTCCGCCATTTAAAATCTGTATTTGATAAATAAACAATAAAAACCATTATGCCATTATTGATAATGCTTATTCAGTTGGCAACACTTAATCACATATGAGTAAAAAAGTAATGAAACATTCATAAAACATCAAACATCCCAGTATGACATACTATACCAACAAGTTTCCACAGGGTGAGAAGCCATAGCGCTCCCCTACATCCAGCACTCTAAACACTTGTCTCAAAATGAGTAGTACAAGGAATTCCACTACAGTATAGACAAGTGTCCTTTCATGGTTGAACAACTATTTACATCATCCAACATTGCATATGCAAATCACAACTATTTAAGGTTCAGTACATCACTCCTACTCCTAAGGGGTTTCTTGAGTGGCATGGAATACTACATTACTCTCTAAGAAAATTCCAGTGGGGAGCAGTCCTTAAAACAGTCCCCAGGGTGAACCCATGTCCCGCTCTAACTCTACGAGCATCTCCAGCGAGAAGGGAGGGAGTTCTTAGTGTTGGTCAAAAGCATAAGAACAACATAACCAATAAGGAAATTTAAAAAATTCAAAGGACTGCTGCTATATGGAAATACAAAGCTTTGTTGGTGCTCACAGTTAATTGTTAGCTATTCTAGTGCAGTATCACACAATTAGTGGACATGGTTGCACTCACAGACCTTGCCAGATGGTGGAGACTGAATTAGATAGAGTTTTTGTTCCTGAGGAATGCCACTTTCACATGAAAGCTTTGTGAGATTCATTGTCTTTAGTAGTGGATATGTGCATTTTGGTCAGATGAGCAAAGACGACTATGTTGACTTTATACTTGAAGTGTTTTTGCACAATTACACCGGACAGCACGTGGTTTGCCATGCACGACACTTAAAACAGTGTGTCGGGTTTATTTAAAGGCAACTGAATGCGGACATAACTCACAGCTGTTCTTTCATTGTTTGTATTCTTCTGAGTTCAGTGTTAAGTTGAAATTTTGTGTTGCTCTGTGATATTAAGTGAAGCTAAAAACCTTCCCCTCAACTAAAACAACCTTCTTCCACAACAAAACACATTACCCTGCCCTGATCGAGCTGGACCTCTCTGCAAGGTCATGCTCTCCAAATTCAAGCCACTCTCGGAAACTGAAATCTCTGATCTTCTGATATCACACAGAGCCAAAACCTGCTTGATAGATCTGATTCCATTGTCACTCCTACAGACCATCTCCCTGCAACTCTCCACCTTCATCTGCAAGATAATCAACTCCTCACTCTCCTCTGGCTGCTTCCCATCTGCCTTCAAAACTACTCTCATTTCACCTCTGGTAAAGAAACTCTTTCCAGATCCCAACTCAGTCCAAAGCTACAAGCAAGTATCCCTCCTCTCCTTTCTGTCTAAAACTCTAAAACGGTAGACCTGCGATCAACTATCTGAATTCTGCACCCAGAACCATCTCCTTGATGGAAATCACTCTGAATTCAAAGTTGGTCACTCCGCAGAGACAGCACTCCTGGCGGTGTCTGATGCTCTCCAATCGGCCAGGGCGGCCTCCCTCTCCTCAGTCCTCATCCTCCACGACCTGTCTGCAGCATTCGACACTGTCAACCACCAAATTCTACTCTCCTCTCTTAGTTAGCCTGGGATCAAAGGAATGGCACTCAGATGGTTCAAGTCCTATCCATCTGGCAGATCCTATCAATCGGTCTGGCAGGGCTCCCTTTTTTCTCCTGTGCCCCTCTCAACTGGTGTCCCGCAGGGCTCAGTACTGAGTCCTCTCCTCTTCTCGATGTACACCTCCTCCCTCAGCCCTGTCATCACCTCCCATGGATTCAAATACCACTGCTACGCTGATGATACCCAGCTCTTCCTCTCATTTCCACCTGGAGTATCAGATATATCTGTGTGCACTGCTGCCTGCCTGTCAGACATTTCTGCATGGATGTCTGATCACCACCTTCAACTCAACCTCACCAAAACAGAAATCTTACACCTCCCAGCTGGCCTGTCTGCCTGTCATGATCTCTCAATCAAACTGGAAAACTCACTCATTTTGCCTACCTCCTCAGCTAAGAGTCTTGGAGTGATGATCGACTCAAGTCTATCTTTCTCTCAGCACACTCTTCCACATCTGCTCACTTGGTGGTCCCTGCACGAAAAGTAAAGCATGGAGGTTCTCAGTTCTGGCTCCGTTGTGGTGGAACGACATTCCCCTCTCACTCAGAGCTGTTAAATCTCTGTCCACATTTAAAAAAAGGGTCTGGAAACTCATTTATTCCAGACACACTTCACCCATTATCTCATAAATTCATGCATCATAACCTTAAGATCATGCCTGGATAAGCCTTTGTGGAGCTACTCCTGTAACGTTCGTAAATTATTGTGCATCTCAAAAAAAATTTTTAGTAGGAAGGTGATCATAAATCATCGATATTCTTAATTTTACACAGCTACTCGTGATGAAAATTGGTGCATATGGTGGAAAGAAACTAAATGTACTTAAGAATCATATCTGCAACTATGTCTCTATCACTTACTGTAATGCACAAATTATATTTTCTATGAGACGTACGTTGCTTTGGAGAAAAGCATCTGCTAAATGAATAAATGTAAATGTAAATCTTAAAAAGTCGAAGCCATTTATTTTCAAGGGTAATGCTTGTTGAGTTAACAAATCATTCTTTTCCGTGTGGGTTCTCACAAGAATGAACAACCTGGTGCTTTTTTAAGTGTTCTGCACGGGAGAAACTCTTTGGACATTTATCACACCTAAATGGTTTTTCATGAGAATGAACAACCTGGTGCTGTTTTAAGTTACCTACACGGGAGAAACTCTTTGGACATTTATCACATCCAAACGGTTTTTCTTGAGAATGAACAACCTGGTGCTTTTTTAAGTATTCTGGACTAGAGAAACTCTTTGGACATTCATCACATGCGAATGGTTTATCAAGAGAATGAACAGCCTGGTGCTTTTTTAAGTTACCTGTACAGGAGAAACTCTTTGGACATTTATCGCATCCTAACGGTTTTTCTTGAGAATGAACAACCTGGTGCTGTTTTAAGGTACTTTCACAGGAGAAACTCTTTGAAAATTCACTGCATACAAACAGTTTTTCACGGGAATGAACAACCTGGTGCTTTTTTACGTGTTCTGCACGAGAGAAACTCTTTGGACATTTATTACACCTAAATGGTTTTTCATGAGAATGAACAACCTGGTGTTGTTTTAAGTTACCTGCAAGGGAGAAACTCTTTGGACATTTATCACATGTGAACGGTTTTTCATGGGAATGAACAACCTGGTGGGCTTTTAAGGCACCTGCACGGGAGAAACTCTTTGAACATTCACTACATACAAACAGTTTTTCACGAGAATGAACAACCTGGTGCTGCTTTAAGTCATCTGAACGAGAAAAACTCTTTGGACATTTATCACATGTGAACGGTTTTTCACTAGAATGAACAACCTGGTGCTTTTTTAAGGCACTTTGATAGAAAAAACTCTTTTCACATTGACAACATTTGTATGACTTCTCACCAGAATGTAAAAGCTGGTGGCTTCTTAAGTTGCCATTGTCAGAAAAACTCTTTCCACATTCACTGCATTTATATGGTTTTTCACTAGAATGAATACGCTGGTGGGTTGTTAAGGCACGTCTGTCGCCAAACCTCTTCCCACAAAGATGACACGCATGTGGTTTTTCACGAGAATGAACAGGCCGGTGCTGTTTTAAGGTACTTACTTGAGAAAAACTCTTTCCATACCGAATACATTGAAATTTTTCCTTCGAATTCTGGGCTTCAGTAGTAATACTATCATGAAATGGCTGTTTACTGGTCCTGTGATTTATGCCACTGGTGCCAGGTCTCATAGATTGTTCCAAAGCACCTTCAGCAGCTGAACTGCTATTTGGCTCAACCAAACTCTTCTGTGTAAGGTCATTTGGTAAAGAATTCTGCTCTGATTTCACTGCATCTGTCTCTTGTTTATGTTGTTCAGTTAACGGAGAGAAGCTTAACTGATACCCCTCTATGACCTCATGCTTCTCTTTTATGGGATAAAATGCAGCTCCGTGCATTTCTGTGTTTGAAACAGAGGGCTCCTGTAACAAAGATGTCTGCTCTGCCATAACTTCACCTGTCTGTGACCTACATTGTTTGGCTAACAGACATGTACCAGAGTTTAACTGCTCTGAGGGAAAGCAGATCATCTCTGTGGTGCTGCACAGCTCTCCATCATCACTCTCTTGCTTTATGTTGAGAAGCACAGACTCCTGTTTAATTTGGTCAACACACAGGTGCAGCCCTGAGCCCAGCTGTTCAGTGCTGAAACCCTGTATTTCAGTACAATCAGCAGGGTGAGACATGTCCTGCTCAACAGGCTCAGTTTTTATGCGCATGTCCATGACTGCTGAAACCTCTGAGTCAGGGGTCGTTAGGTTCCCAGAACAGTCCAACTCTGGCAGGAGGCCATGAGGTGTTCTTGAAGATTGTTCACCTCCTGGTTCTGCCATGATGATCTTTTATGTCTCCTGTCTCCTGCTGCCTTGGTGCTTCTCCTCTACTCCTGGGTTAATACATGCTGAGGAACAGATGAGTTAGGGTAATTACCATCAGTATCTGCCATAGATTACATGTATGAATGTGTATGTGGCACCAAACATGCTCAACACAAACTATGAAAATGATCTGTGAACAACACTGGTACTGAACAATCACCACACATCCTGACTGATTACGATGGATAAAAATCATCATTAATAGCACACACCGATCAGCCAAAACATTAAAACCACTGACAGGTGAAGTGAATGACATTGATTATCTTGTTGCAGTGGCACCTGTCACGGGGTGGAATATATTAGGCAGCAAGTGAACAGTTGGTTATTGAATTTGATGTGCCGGAAGCAGGAAAAATGGATAAGTGTAAGGATCTGAGGGGGTGTGGTGGCGCAGTGGGTTGGACCGCAGTCCTACTCTCCGGTGGGTCTGGGGTTTGAGTCCCGCTTGGGGTGCCTTGTGACGGACTGGCGTCCCGTCCTGGGTGCGTCCCCTTCCCCCTCCGGCCTTATGCCCTGTGTTGCCGGGTAGGCTCCGGTTCCCCGTGACCCCGTAAGGGACGAGCGGTTCTGAAAGTGTGTGTGTGTGTGTGTGTGTGTGTGTGTGTGTGTGTAAGGATCTGAGTGACTTTGACAAGGGCCAGACAGCTAGATGATTGGGTCAGAGCATCTCCAAAACAGCAGGTGTTCCTGGTATGCAGTGGTCAGTACCTACCAAAAGTGGTCAAAGAAGGACAACTGGTGAACTGGCAGCAGAGTCACGGGCACCCAAGGCTCACTGATATGCGTGGGGAACGAAGGCTAGCCCGTCTGGTCCGATCCCACAGAAGAGCTACTGTAGCACCGATGGCCGAAAACCTTAACGCTGGCTGTGATAGAAAGGTGTCGGAACACACATTGCATCATAGCTTGTTGCATATAGGATTCTGTAGCCGCAAACTGGGCAGAGTGCCTAGGCTGACCCCGTCCACTGCTGAAAGCTCCTACAATGGGCAGGTGAGTGTCAGAACTGGACCATGGAGCAATGGATGAAGGTGGCCTGGTCTGATGAATCACATTTCTTTTAGATTGTGTGTGTGTGTGTGTGTGTGTGTGTGTGTGTGTGTGTGTGTGTGTGTGTGTGTGTGTGTGTGTCGTTTACCGGGGGAAGAAACGGCAGCAGGATGCAATATGGTTAGTAGGCAAGCCAGCAGAGGCAGTGTGATGCTCTGGCCAATATTCTGCTTGGGAAAACTTAGGTCCTGGCATTCATGTGGATGTTACTTTGACACATACAGTACTGTGCAAAAATTTTAAGCACTGAGGGGGGGGAGCTGCAAAGTGAGAATCCTTCCAAAAATAATGCTTTTAATTAATGAAGCTTCTGCAAAGCTTAGTAACCATCGATCAACATTAACAGCTTGGCACGGTGGGTTTTGCCATGTCCTGCTCTCTGGCGGGCCTGGGGTTTGAGTCCTGTTTGGGGGGGGGGCCCTGCAATGGACTGACGTCCCCTCCCCGGGTGTGTCCCTTCCCCCTCCAGCCTTGCACTCTTTATTGCTGGGTTAGACTCTGATTCACTGCAACCCCGCTTGGGATAAATGGTTTCAGACAGTAATGTCTCTGTGTGTACTTTTTTTTTTTTAAACAATATGCAAAACCCCTACTGTAATACTGAAACCTTTTGCAAAAGGAATGCTTGGAAATCTAAAATATGCTCTTTCCCCTTGACACTCATGTAGAAGACATTAACTGTCAAACAAATATTTGTGAAACATCTAAGTGCCTAAAACTTTTGCACAGGACTGTAATATCTACCTAAAGATTGTTGCAGATCATGTACATCCCTTCACGGCAACGGTATTCCCTGTTGGCAGTGGCCCTGCCACACTGCAAAAATTGTTCAGGAAGGGTTTAAGGAACATGACAAAGACTTTAAGGTGTTGACGTGACCTCCAAATTCCCCAGATCTCAATCTGATCCAGCATCTGTGGGATGTGCTGGAAAAACAAGTCTGATCCATGGAGGCCCCACCTCACAACTTAGGGCACTTAAAGGATCTGCTGCTAACGTCTTGGTGCCAGATACCACAGGACCCCTTCAGAGGTTTTGTGAAGTCCATACCTGGATGAGTCAGAGCTGTTTTGGTGGCATGAGGGGGACCTACACCATATTAGGCAGGTGGTTTTAATGTTTTTGCTGATTGGAAGTGAACTGATTACAATTAGTACTTGGAATCAGTCACAATAGACTTAAAGACACAAAGCAGCTTCATTACAAACAAAAGGATGTTAACGTTTTCCTAAGAAAGGGGAAAAAACCAATAAATAACAAGAGGACACCACTTGCTAAACCAGAATACTGATTTTTCTAAAATAAAAATCATTTCTGACTCATTCTCAAGGCTCTCGATGTATCCATACAAAACGGCTCCCATTTCCCCATTCTTGTGGCATGGGCTTTTGACACCCTGCGGCCAAGTACTTACCTTCTTGGTGAGATATGTTAGTTGTTCCCAGTAAATTGTATTCCCCTTTTGGACAACTGTCATTTTATACCCAGAGGCCACGCCCACTGCAACTCACTCAATGCTGGTACAAATTTTCAAGGTTCCGTGACCACCTTAAAAGTGCCAAAGCAAAATTATGATAGGGTTTAGAATATTATCCAAGAATTCCTCAAAAATGTCCAGGGTGCTGTTCAAAGAAATGGAGGGAAGGAGGAAGTCTTTTCAAGGACCTGTAATCCCACCGAAAATAATGTAAAAATATGTTTTGTAACTGCCTGGATTATAGTTTTGGCATTTCCATTCACTTTAAATCAGATATAAAGGCCTACATGCAAGTAATTTCAATCTGTACAAAGAGGAAAGCAAAGTGTACCTTATCCTTGTTTACTCTAATTTTTCTGTTGTAATATGTATCCTGTGGAAGAAATTCTTCTCTCAGCCTGGAACCGATCAGCCGCAGGAGCCCTCTTCACCTATACATACAATAGTCAGACACACAAATACTTCTCATGACATCAGCCCATGGGAGAACCCTGAACAACTGGGTGTCTCTCCACTCGTTACCTAACACCTTCTTTTATTTTACAAAGCTCATACATAATTCATTTGTAGGTGGTACAACAGGTGTACCAGTACTTTTCCATGAGGTAGTTCTTCACTTCTTCGTTCTCAGTCTCTGCTCGCACAGACAGAAATAGCCAACACCCAACATTCCTGTTTTTCTGAAGTAGGCCTTGCTAACAGCCGAGGCAGGAACATCTGCCTGCGATTACATCTTGGCATGTGAGCAGGACCACATTCCTGCCTTTATCAGGTTACCTTGACCTAGTACCGGTACAGCCTGCACCACAATGATTCTCCATTTCATAGTGCAGTGCAAAGCCTTAAAACACATTACAGAGAAATATTACCAGTTACTATGCTTAATTTCTATGAATAATAAATTTGAACACCACAACCCTGATGTAGCTTTTTCACTTTTTAATATGGTTGTGAAACGCTACATTGTTTTTTTTTTTCTGTTTTTGTTGCTAAAATAAAAAAGTAATAGAAGCTGTGGATGAAAAATTCGCTCCACCCGGAACCGATCAGCCGCAGGAGCCCCATTCAGCTCTCGACACGCTGGACAAGAGGTTTGGTATCACAGTGCGGTTCCAGACCTCGCAGGGTGACGAGAAGGTGCTTGAAGCAGCGAGTGGGGGAGTCCGGCGTGCGTGCGTTCGTTCCTCTGGAGTACCAACACACTTACACCGATCAGCCGTAACATTAAACCACTGCGAGGTGATGTGAATAACATTGACTCTTGTTACAATGGCATCTGTCAAGGGGTAGGATATATTAGAGAGAGACACACACAAGGGCAGTTCAGAGCCATTTCACCAGAAACGTCATGAGGCAACCAGAGCACCCAAAGGAAACCCACTCAGGCGAACGGGGGAAGACATGCGAACTCCACGAAGCTGAATTCAAACCCGTGTCCAATTGCGCAGCAGAAGAGAAACACAGATGGACAGCAACCCTGCGATGAATCATGAAATTAATTCCTATTTTCAATGATAAAAATTATACGGAAATCCCCACCCGTCAAACAGACATGATAAACATCAAGCCATAATTTCACCACGACATTAAACAATTGCCTTTAATCATTTAGACACTTTTCACCAAAGCTACATACAATATACATCTCGGAGAACAACACAAAAGTGCATTACAACAAGCCTCAAGGAGGAGGACAGAAAGATGTGGGTAGAGACAGGTAAAGCACAAGTTTGTGCAGCTACTCATGTGATGTACATCATGCCATGGTTCATATTGTGGCACGCAGCGCCGTAGGTTTGGATAGGGCGAAGGAGGACGCAGAGGCAGCATTCATAACGAACGATTTATTTAAACACCAACACAAGAGAAATAATTATACTCTCGGGCCGACGACCCCTTTTCCTCCAGAGCCTGTGCTTACAGGGAGACTTTCCAATCTGCCTTAGCGCCC
The DNA here is from genome assembly GCF_900964775.1 of Scleropages formosus. NCBI lineage: Eukaryota > Metazoa > Chordata > Actinopteri > Osteoglossiformes > Osteoglossidae > Scleropages > Scleropages formosus. Next base: position 42,388,963 of record NC_041807.1, on the reverse strand, counting down.
CTATGCTCTCCCCGACATAGTGGCAGACACAGTCAACCCACCATTTCCCCCCGAAGTGGCCCCAGCGGTTACAGACATTATTTACAAATTTCCCACAATGCAACTATTTACATTAAATCAGTAACGCGGGTCGTTACAATATTGTTAATGACCCGGAAGGAGTTCGGAACCACACACTGTGGACGGTAATTCCAACAGGACTGAGTTATAAAGTTCTGAACACACCAACCACCAACGACAATAATATAATAATAATAATAATAATAATAATAATAACTAGTCTAGAGAACCCCGCGCTCCCAAACTTCCACACTTCCTCACAGTCGCTCCACTCGCACATGTGCACTCCCAACTTCCACACTTTTTTTTGTAATTTTACATTTCGCACACAATACAAAAACATTAATTCAGAACAGCCAACCTAGCCAGGGGAAATAAAGAAAAACTTCCACACAGCTCCTCTCATAGCGGATCCACTCGCTCTCGCACATGCGCACTCCCAACTTCCACACAGCTGCTTTCGCACATGCGCACTCCCAACTTCCACACAGCTCCTCTCACGGTGGCTCCACTCGCTCTCGCACATGCGCACTCCCAACTTCCACACAGCTGCTCTCGCACATGCGCACTCCCAACTTCCACACAGCTCCTCTCACGGTGGCTCCACTCGCTCTCGCACATGCGCACTCCCAACTTCCACACAGCTGCTCTCGCACATGCGCACTCCCAACTTCCACACAGTTCCTCTCACGGTGGCTCCACTCGCTCTCGCACATGCGCACTCCCAACTTCCACACAGCTCCTCTCACAGCGGCTCCACTCGCTCTCGCACATGCGCACTCCCAACTTCCACACCTTCGATTCACTCGTTCTCAACCTCTCCTGAAGATAATCATTAAGAACAGAGTAAAGCAGAAACGTGACAACTTATTTACAATTAAATAACAAATAATACCGCAAGGTACTGCAATATGGTGGAAAGAAACTAACTAACTGTACTAGAATCACGCGTCTCTTTCTGCTATGTAATAAACACACATGTTCGTCGCTTTGAAGAAACTTCTGCTAAATGAATAATACATTTAGGCAGTACGTCTCGGAAACAATGTTTTCCTTATATGTAGTAGAGAACAATGAACCCTGAATTATAGTGCTGAGAGAGAGAAGAAGGGCTTCCTCAGGCAACTCCTCGTTAGTATAGTGGCGAGTATCCCCGCCTGTCACGCGGGAGACCGGGGTTCGATTCCCCGACGGGGAGAGTCCGAGACCCTTTTGAGCTGTATGGCCAACTTGGCAACGCCTGCCGCAATCAAAGGTTTATTTGTCAAATGCACAACAATACAGCATACGACAGTGGTTGCTGGCAATGACCGGTGTCTCTTTCCGAAAGCTCTGGTAGGGGGGTAAAAAAATAACATACATTACATTACAGTAAGTTTAAAACACATGCAAAAAACAACAAACAGGATTTGGATAACAGTAATAACAATTAGGTGAAACTATTTAACGAAAACCAGATGAGTTGTCGAATTTGGATGCTGTTTGACTGTTCAAGAGTCTTAACAGCTTGGAGATAGAAGCCAATGTATCCTGCAGTCTGTTTGATTTTGATTTGCTACATCGGAAACGTTTGCTAGACAGCAGGAGAGAAAATAGCATGTGACCAGGATGACTGGGGGTCCTTGCCGATGGCCCCGGCTTTCTTAGGGCATCTGGCTGCGTAGATCATGTCCCGGATGTTTGGAAGCTCACAGCTAGTGGTGAGCTGTGCCGAATTCACCACCTCCTGCAGCTGTTTACGATGCTGCGGTGAGCAGCTCCCACACCAGGCAGTGATGCAGCCAGTCAGAATGCTCTCAGTTGTGCACCTGTAGAAATTGACCTGGATATGGGATGGCATACTGAACTGCCCTGTTGATATGAACAGGTGTGTGGTCTCCTCCCTGATGTCTCCTAAAATCCACAATCATCTTCTTGGTCTTACTGATGTTCAGAGAGAGGTTGTTGTCCTGACTCCAACCTACCAGGGTGTCAACCTCTTCTCTTTATGCAGTCTCATAAACATCTGTGATCAGGCCAATGGCCGTTGTGTCATCTGTGAACTTGATGACAGTGTTTGAGTTATGCCTGGTGACACAGTCATGGGTGAATAAGGAGTAAAGGAGAGGGTTAAGCACACAACCTTGCGGGGCTCCAGTGTTCAGAGTCGGTGTATAGGATATATTGTTGCCCACCCTCACCACCTGCGGACATCCTGTCAGGAAGTCGAGGATCCAACTGCAGAGAGTGATGTTCAGTCTAAGGTCCTGGAGCTTGATGACAAGCTTTGAGGGCACAATGGTGTTGAACGCTGAGCTGTAATCAACACACAACATTCTGACATATGACCCTTTCTTGTCCAGGTGTGAGAGGGCAGTGTGGAAGGCAATGGCAATAGCATCCTCTGTATACCTGTTCTAGTGATATGCAAATTGCAGTGGGTCCAGGGTGTCAGGCAGTGGTCAAAGCTCAAAGTACTTCATCATAACTAATGTGGGTGTCACAGGGAGGTAGTCATTCAAGCAGCTAACTCTGGGTTTCTTTGGGACAGGAATAATGGTAGTGTATTTAAAGCAGGAAGGAACTGTACAGGCAGACTGTTGTGTAATGCAGTTGGGTTGTGCTGTGTACTCTGTCTGTCCGAACCGCTCGCCCCATACAGGGCACGGTGAACCAGAGCCTAACTCGGCACACAGGGCGTAAGGCCGGAGGGGACACACCCAGGACAGGACGCCAGTCCATCGCAAGGCACCCCAAGCGGGACTCCAATCCCAGACCCACTGAAGAGCAGGACCCGGACCAACCCACCGTGCCACTGCGCCACCGCACCCCCCCTTTGTGTAGTCTGTAATTGTGGAAATTCCTCTCCGCATATTCTGGGCAAGAGAAATGTCAAATATGTCCGAGAAGACACCTGCAAGCTGTTCTACACATGCCTTCAAGACACGGCCAGGGATATTATCAGGACCCAAAGCCCTGTGTGCATTGATTTTACTAAAGACCTTGCACACATCCTTTCTAGATATGAACAGTAGGTGTTCTCCTGGAATTATTGGGATCCTCATGGGTGGGTCTGGATTATTAGCCTCAAACAGAGCATAGAAAGCTTTGAGCTCATCAGGAAAAAAGGTGGACTGTTGTGTGATGCAGCTGGGTTGGCCTTTGTAGTCCGTAATGGTGTAAATTCTTCTTCACGTATTCTGGGTGTTGCCACCTTGGTAGTATGATTCTATCTTAGCTCTGTATTTATGTTTGGCTACATTGATTGGCTTTCCTGAGGTCATTCTTGCATTTTCTGTACTTGTCTGCACCACCAGAGTTGAAGGCAGTTGACCTAGCCTAAAGCTCAGTGTGTATCTCACTATTTACCCACGGTTTTGGCTGGGAAATGTGCTTGTAATCCCTGGGACCATGTCTTCAACACACTTGTGGATGTAGCCGGTCACATAGTCTGCATATAGTTTGATGTTATTTCCCGCTGCTTCACGAAAGATCCTCCAGTCGGTGGTCTTAAAACAGTATGTTAGTTTAGGATCCGATTCAGAAGACCAGTGCTGAATAGGTCTGAGTACTGGCCCCTCCCGTTTGAGTTTCTGTCTCTGTGCCAGGAGGAGCACAATAGAGGTGTGATCTGATTTGCTGAAAAGAGGGCAGGGGAGGACTTGGTAACCATTATGGAAGGGAGCGTAAACATTATGCAGTGTGGTTGCTCCACATGTAGGGCAGTTCATATGTTGATGCAGATGAGGCATTGTTTTCTTCAAGTTTGCGCTATTGAAGTCTGCTGATATGATGAGTGCCCCTGCAAGATGTGTATTCTCATGTCCACTGAGGTGTCTGTGTAGCTCCTTGAGTGCGAGTGAATGGAAACTGTGTACAGAAGGCTATTTATACACTAAGAAGAACTCAGACAATACACAAATACGTTGGGAATGTTCTCAGAGGAATGCATTTTCTTGCAAAGATTGCGCTATTACAGATTTTGAGGTAAAGCAACTACCTTCTGTGACTGAGAATAATGACAACCCAGAGCCTAAGAAGATTAAAGCAGCCAAGGTAAAGAACACAATAAAAACAGTCGCTTTGACCAACATATTGTTGCAAATGCCATTTCAACAACAGCTTGAAGTTCGGTGTGCCATTGGTAGACTTGACTCTTTGCAATGTAGTGTTAGCTGTCTAGATAAACACTCAATGATGTTTTTGATATCGCTTTTTTATTTTTCAAAGACACAATATGATGTTCCTTTAACGATGCTTTTTTTGATTGTACAAATAATTTTATGTTGTAAAACAGTGAGGTGTACATTTCTAATGCAAGTATTAATGTATGCTATAATACAATACTTTTAATGACTTCCTTATTGCTGTCTCATTATACACTAAATGTAGTATTTACAATTCAGAGAAGTGTTCAAATAATCAGAAGAATAACAATTTAGTTAGATTTTGTGCTACACTTGATGATACCCAGCTCTTCCTTTCCTTACATTTACATTTATTCACTTAGCAGACGGTTTTCTCTAAAGTGACGTACATCTCAGTAAAAATACAGTTTGTGCATGACATTACGAGAAAGAGAGACATAGTTGCAGACATGTGATTCTTAAGTAAACCTAGTTTGTTTCTTTCCATTTTATGCACTGATGTTTATTGCACGAGTAGGTGTGCAAAACTCAGGATAGACTAATCCTGATCACCTTCCTACAGTTTTTTTTTTTAAATTATTTTTATTTTTAAAAAGGTACACAAACATGTACATACAATACAGGAGTAGTGGCTGTCCAAAGGCTTATCTGTGCATGATCATAAAGTCATGGTGCATGAACATTTACACCATACATGAGGTGGAGAGATCATGGGCGAAGTGAGTCTGGAAAAGGTGAGTTTTCAGACCCTTCTTAAATGTAGACAGAGTTTCTGCAGTTCTGAGTGAGAGGGTGCTGTCATTCCACCACAACGGAGCCAGAAATGAGAACCTCTGCCCTTTACTTTTCTTGCGCAAGACCACCAAGCGAGCAGAAATAGACAAGCGAAGCGGTCTGGTTGGGGTGTAGCCGTTAATCCAGTCTTGTAAATAGCTAGGAGCAGTCCGATTGATGCATTTGTAGGCTGTAACTAGGGTTATGAATTCGGGCAGCTATAGGAAGCCAGTGCAGAGAAATGAGTAGGGGAGATACATGGGAACGCTTTGGCAAGTCAAACACAACTCGTGCAGCAGCATTCTGGATCAGCTACAGAGGTTTGATGGCAGTAGCGGGAAGGCCTCAAGAGAGAGTTTCAGTAGTCCAGACGGGATGTCACCATGGCCTGGACAAGTAGTTGGGCAGAGTCAGTTGTGAGTTAAGGATGGATCCTGTGGATATTATGCAGGATAAATCTGCAGGGCTAGGGTTGTGGCTTTGATGTGCTGAGAGAAAGATAGGCTTGAGTCAATTGTCACTCCCAGACTTTTAGCCGTGGAGGTAGGCAAAATGAGTAAATTGTCCAGTTGGATTGATAGATCGTGACAGTAGGACAGGCCAGATGGAGGAGGTGTAGATCGAAAAGAGAAGAGGACCCAGTGCTGAGCCTTGCTGGACACCGCTTGAGAGAGGTAGAGGAGAAGAAGGGGAACTCCGCCAGACCACTTGATAGGATCTGTCATATAGGTAGGACTCAGACTATCTTAGTGCTTCTCCTTTGATCCCAAGCTGAGTAAGAGAGGAGAGGAGAGTAGAATCCAGTGGTTGACAGTGTTGAATACTGCAGACAGATTGAGGAGGATGAGGACCGAGGAGAGAGAGGCCGCTCTAGCCTACCAGAGAGCATGAGACACTGCCAGAAGCGCCGTCTCCCTGGAGTGACCAATTTTAAAACCAGACTGATATCCATCGAGGAGATAGTTCCGCGTGAGGAATTCAGATAGTTGATCACAGTCCTCCCTCTCTAGAGTTTTCGACAGGAAGGAGAGGAGTGAGACGGGTTGTAGTTTTGAACCGAGTTGGGATCCTCGGAGGGTTTCTTTAAGAGAGGTGAAATGAGAGCAGTTTTAAACGCAGCTGGAAAACAGCCAGAGGAGAGCGAGGAGTTGATGATTTTAGAGATGAAGGTGGAGAGTTGCAGGGAGATGTTCTGTAGGAGTGAAGATGGGATCGGATCAAGCAAGCAGGCGGTGGCTCTGTGTGATAACAGGAGGTTGGAGAGTTCAGATTTGGAGAGCGGTTTGAATTTGGAGAGCATGACTTCACAGGGAGGTCCAGCGTGAACCGAGCAGGGTGATGCTGAGAACTTGTCTGTGATTGCATTGACTTTGTCTTTGAAAAACAAAGCAAAGTCATCAGTAGTGAGAGAAGAAGGAGGAGGGGGTGGCGGAGAGCAAAGAAGGGATGACAAGGTGGCAAAAGTCTGTGTGGTTTTTTTAGTTGCAGACTGTATTTTGTTGTGGTAGAAGGTAGTTTTAGCTGAAGAGACAGCAGAGTGAAAAGTAGCTAAGAGTTGTTTGTAGGCATCCAAGTCTGTGCGAGTCTTGGATTGCCGCCATTTTTGCTCTGCATCCTGGAGTTTGGTCCTGTTGGCACGTAATGTATCTGTCATGGTGGCTTGGAGGCGCAGACGGAGCGGGCACAAGTACAGAGCTCAAGTTCTGTTTTTAATGTTTAAAGGAGCAGGCGAAGGAGTAGTCAAAAGGACAGGCGATGGTCAGGTGATTTGCAAACGTGGTTCTAGGGAAACACAATACTCGTATTCGGGAAACAGGCACAGGTCCGGAAATCTAGGAAAACACAGAAACGAGGGAAAACGCACTTGAAGGAAGGCAGCAGTTGGTCTTTGCAGAGGTTTCCCAATGTGAGAGCTTCCGGGGCTGTCTTTTATCGGCAGTTTCCCTAAGTTCCACCAGGTGTCACTGATGGGCCAGCTAATGGGGGCGCAACAGTATCAGTCTGTCATGGGGTGGCCCTGGGGCATGCTGGTCTAGAAGATAGTGGACAGAGAGAGTCAAGGGAGGAAGATACGGCAGAGAGGAAAACTTTAGCGGCATCGTCTGTTAATAAATCCGAGAATTGTGCAGGAGAAGGGAGAGTGGACAGCATGGCAGAGGCAAAGCAGGAAAGTGAGAGAAATTTTAAGTTGCGGCAGAAGGTGACAATGGGTGCAGAAAAAGGCGAGGAATTAGTGGCAAGGCAGGGTTGGAAGGAAATGAAGAAGTGATCAGAGATATGCAGCGGAGTAACAGAGAGGACAGGACAGCCACAGTTATGGGAAAATACAAGGTTGAGGCTATTGCCGGCTTTGTGAGTAGCAGGGGATTGGGACAGGGAGAGATCAAAGGACTATAGGAGGAACAGAAGGCCACTTGCATGAATGTCGTCGACATGCAGGTTGATGTTACCCAGGAGAATCAACGGAGCATTGTCCCCTGGGAGAGAGCTCAAGAAGATGTCAAGGTCACCCAAGAAGCAGCCGAGAGGGCCAGGAGAGCGATAAAGGACAACCACAACAAGAGTGATTGGGGCAGTGATAGAGAGAGCATGCCATTGAAAGGAGGACACATCATGCAGGTGAAGAGGGAAAACAGAATATTCCCACCGGAGAGAGATGAGCAGGTCTGTGCCTCCACCCCTGCTGGAGGAACGAGGGGTGGGAGAAAGGGTAGTTAATGGAGAGGGCAGCAGGTGTGGCTGTGTTGTCTGGGGTGATCCGGGTTTCAGTTAGGGTCAGGAGGTCCAGGAGACTGGCAGTTCCAGAGTCCCATGGAGAAATTAAAGCAGGATGGAGAGTTTGACAGATGAGGATAAACCAAGTTACTGTAGCAGCGGGAGCGTCCAGGTCTCCAGTGGTGGCGATGTTGCACAGCTCGGTTGCTGTAGACAGCTTTAATGGTCGACATGTTTGACGCAGAATCCCTCGCAGAACACGCTGCTGGTAGCCTTCCTCAGTGGACTCCCACAGGTAGACTCCCTTATTTTTGCACCCCGAGTCTTCGTACCAAGAGGCTGCCATAACCGCTGCCGCTATGGGTCACCAGCTGCTATTTAATCCAGGCTACTTCTTGTCAGTTGACATTCCTAATCAAAATCAAAACTCCTCCAACAATGGCAACCAAAACAAAGAAACAAGCAGATGCGATTAATCGATCGACAAAGTCACGCCCACTCTACACTACAGGACACAGAATTGTTCAGCTTTACATGTGTTCTAACAAACCACAAAATACATTTCAACAAACAAATTAATAAAAATACCACCGACAACTACACAAACACACAACCGATTGCTTCTGACTATCCGCACAACTACACGACAAGAAGCACGTCGAGGAAAAGCGGTAGCAGCAATCAACTAACCCGAAACACAACAGACTGCAGCGACAGTCCTCCAACGCAAAATATAATGCACAATGAACAGGATCAACGGCTTCCACACTATTTAAGGGGTCGGGGGCAGAGATTCCTGATCAAAACTACTCCAACAAGGGCGACCAAAACAAAAAAAACAGATGCAATTCATTGATCGACGGAGTCACGCCCACTCCACACTACAGGACACAGAATTGTTTAGCTTTACATGTGCTCTAACAAACCTTTCCACCTGGAGCATCAGACATTTCCAAGCACATCACTGTCTGCCTGTTGGACACCTCTACATGGGTGTCTGATCACCACCTGCAACGCAACCCATCAAAAACAGAGATCCTACACCTCCCAGCTGGCCTGTCTCCCTGTCATGATCTCTCGATCAAACTGGACAACTCACTCACTTTGCCTACCTCCTCAGTTAAGAGTCTGGCAGTGATGATCGACTCAAGTCTTTCTTTCTCTCAGCACATCAAAGCTACAAACCGGACCTGCAGATTCATCCTACATAACATTCGCAGGATCCATCCATTCCTCACAGCAGACTTTGCACAACTACTTGTCCAGACCATGGTGACATCTTGCCTGGACTACTGTGACTCTCTCCTGTCTGGCCTTCCTGCTACTGCCATCAAACCTCTACAGCTGATACAGAACTAAGTTGTGTTTGACTTGCCAGAGTGTTCCCATGTATCTCCTCTACTTGTTTCTCTGCACTGGCTTCCTATAGCTGCCCGAATCAAATTCAAGACCCTGGTTATAGCCTACAAATGCATCAATAGATCTGCTCCTAGCTATTTACAAGACTTGATCAACCGCTACACCCCAATCAGACTGCTACGCTCTTCCACATCTGCTTGCTTGGTGGTCCCATGCACGAAAGGTAAGCGCAGAGGTTCTTGGTTCTGGCTCAGGTGTGGTGGAACGACCTCCCCCTCTTGCTTAGAACTGCTGAAACTCTGTCCACATTTAAAAAGGGTCTGAAAACTCACCTCTTCCAGAGTCACTTGACCCATGATCTCTGAAGCTCATGTAAGGTGTAAATGTTCATGCACTATAACGTTAAGATCGTGCTTGGATAAATCCTTTACGCAGCTACTCCTCTAATGTAATGTAAATGTTTGTATGTATCTCAAAAAGACCAGAAATTACTAGGAAGGTGATCAGGAATCGTCGATATTAAGTAAGTTTAATAAGTTGCTATTGAGAAGGTGATGCTACCTGAAGCTCTGCACAGTCCTGTTACAGTAACAAAGACAAGGTGTTTCCAAAAGCTCCTTACCTGTTAATACAGCCCCCAGCATGCGAGACGGTCCCCATCACAACTCCCCAGGTCTGATTTCACGTCACGGCTCTGAGAACTGCGATAAAAGAAACATTTTTTGGAATGAATTTCCAGGACTCTTCCTTTGCTTGTGGAGGGACGCTGCGTGCAATCTCAACCCGTACGGGCCACTATTCGGGAAACGCTGTGTCAGGTAGGGCAACATAGATGCCATGACACCACACACCCCGACTGATTACGTTGGATAAAATCATCATTAATCACATCTTGTGTGATTTTAGTGCTACATGTGATAATAGAAGTACCCTCTTTTGTTACTGGCCGTTATTCTGTAGAGATCATGTACACCGCTATCTGAAACATGTTTGTTTCTCTTGATTAAGACCAGATAAATAACCAGATTAGTACTTGCAATCAGTCACTGTGGAGTTTAAGACACAAACTGGCTTCATTGCAAATGACAGCATGTAAACATGTTTCTAAGAAAGTGGGAAAACCAATGAATAACACATCTGCTAGACCAGAATATTGACTTTTGTAACACAAAAATTATTTCCGACTCATTCTCAAGGCTTAAAATGTAGACACAAAACGGCTCCATTTCCCCATTCTTATAACGTGGGCTTTTTACATCCAACTGCCAAGTGTTGAAGAAATTTTCCCGTTGGAGACCCTGAAAGAATACACTCAGAAATACAGACTTTTCACAAGAACATCGGCTGATGGGAGAGCCTAGGGAAGTTGAGTGTCTCTCCAATCGTTTCCCGTTGCCCTTCTTTATTTTACAAAGCTCATATATAATGTATTCGTAGGCGTTACAAGAGGTGTGTCAGTGCTTTTCCACTTTTCTGCTATTAGCAATTCTCCATTTCTTCTCAAAATCTTTCGCCCAAATGCAGAAACATCCAACCCCCACATTCCAGTTTTTCTTAATTGACCTTCCTTCAGGCAAGGCAGGGACATCTGCCTATGATAACATGTTCTTGGTATGAAGGCAGGACCACTATCAGGCCACCTTGACCTGGTGCCTGGTACAGCGTGTTCCACAGTAATTTTCCATTTCATAGCACAGTGCACAGCCAAAGAAATATTACCAGTTACAATGCTTAACAATTTCTACGATTAATAAATTTGAACACCAGAAGTATTCACCTTCTCAGTGAGATGAGATATCTATTAGTTGTTCCCAGTAAATTGTATTCCTGTTTTGGACAAGTGTCTTTCTATACCAAGGGGCCACACCCACTGCAACTCAATCAATTCTGGCATGAATTTTCAAGGATACACGGCCACTGTAAAAGTGTCAAGGCAACATTATGACAGTGAGTTTTGAATATTATCTAAGTATCCTTCAAAAATGTCCATTGTGCTTTTCAAAGAAATGGAGGGAAGGAGAAAGCATTTTAAAGGAACTGTAATCCCATGGAAAAAAAATTTTTAAATATCTTTTGTAAATGTCTGAATTATAGTATATTCATTTCCATTAACTTTAAATCAGACATAAAGGCCTACATACAAGTGATTTTAAAACTGTACAAATATGAAAGCAAGATATACCTTATCCTTGTTTACTCTGTTTAATTTTTCTGTTGTAATTTGTATCCTGTGGAAGAAATTCTTCTCTCCAGCCGGAACAGATCACCTGCAGGAGTCCTCTTCACCTATACACAAAACACTCAGACACACAAAGACTTTTCACAGCAACATCGACCAATGAGAGAGCCCTGAACACCTGGGTGTCTCTCCAATCGTTCCCCGTCACCATTTTTATTTGCAATTCCTGCCTTTATCAGGTCACCTCAACCTAGTGGCTGGTACAGCCTGCTCCACAGTAATTTTCCATTTCATAACGCAGTACACAGCCTTAAAACACATTACAAAGAAATATTACCAGTTACTATACTTAACAATTTCTATGACTAATAAACTTGAACACCACAACCAATTTCTCAGCATCCTGCCTACATAGGAATCGTCGTAATTTAGTTGTTTCTCAACTGAAGGAAGCATGACTTAGTCAAAGCATTTACATGAGATACAAATGACAGCTTCCCATCCAACAGGACACCTAAATCCTTGACACAATCTGTATGCTTGAAACTCATACCATTTGTGGTAAAGATTGGTGTGATTGTGCCAAGAGTTTAGGCATTACCACCCACCACAAGCAGTTCTGTTTTAGTGGCATTTAGAGATAAAAAATTTTTACTCATCCATAGTTTTGTATTGCTAAAACAATTAGCTAAAGACACCACATGTGATGAGTCATCAGCCTTAAACAAAACATACAGCTGTGTGTCATTGGTATATGGATGGAAAGGGTTAAAACTACAGGGTCAGGGTCCGGGCCTGTGAACATACCTCGCATGCCTCTAAACACTCCTGTATGTCGGTTTGTATTGGAGGCCACCAGAAATGCCCTCGAAGAAGGGACAGTGCCCGGTGCCCAGGGAGTCGTGGACCCATTGCAGCAGCGATGGCTGCATGCTGACTGGAACATATTCCTTACCATCAGGTTTGTCCGCTGGTCCGGGTTGTGTCTCTTGAGCTGTTCGGATGTCCTGCATGAACTTCCATCATACAGGGGCCACCATGCACCTCTCTGGAAAGATGAGCTCTGGTGGGTCAGGTAGTGGGTCTTTCTCATAGATGCGAGACAGGGTGTATACCTTGGTATTTTTTGTACCGGACTTGTAGAACACGGTGAACCTAAAGTGGGTGGAAAAACAATGCCCGCCTCGCTTGGCAAGGGTTCAGACGGCACGCCAACTTCAGGTGCTCCAAGTTATGGTGGTCAGTGAGCACCAGGAATGGGTTTGCAGCCCCCTCCAACCAGTGACGCCATTCTTTCAATGCCAACTTGATGGCTAGCAATTCCTGGTTTCTGATGTCATAGTTGTGCTTAGCTGGGGACAGTTTGCAAGAAAAATATGAGCATGGGTACAACTTCGGGGGAGTGCCCTGCCATTGGGACAACACAGCTCCAACCCCTACCACAGACAAGTCCACATTTACCATGAACGGCAGCGTGGGGTCTGGATGCTTGAGGATAAGTGCGGTAGTGGAATGATCCTTTAGCTCCTGGAAGGCTTGCATTGCCTTGTCGTTCCATGTGATATGCGGCCCCTTGCCAGGGAGCAGGGCCATGAGCTAAAACTCTGAATGAACCATCCATAGAAATTCACAAAGCCCAGGAACCGCTACAATGCCTTCACCGACTCCGGTCTGGAGCATTTAACCACTGCCTGGTCCTTATTGGGATCCATAGAGGAAAGAGACTTGCGGTTGATAAAACAGGCACTTCTCCCCCTTGACATAGAGGTGGTTAGCTAATAACCGCTTTAGCACCTCTCATACCTGCTGCACGTGTTGGTCCCTGGAGCGAGACTAGATGAGAATATTGTCCAGATAGACCAGAACACAGTGGCTGATAAGATCCCCCAACACATGATTAATGAAAGCTTGGAAAATGGAGGGCACATTAGACAGACCGAACGGCATGACTGTGTACTCATAGTGCCCGAGGAAAGTGCTTCCACTCATCCCCCTCCCGGATCCGGATGTGGTTGTTCGCATTCCACAGGTCGAGCTTTGTTAACCCTCGGGCCCCATGGACCAGTTCCAGGGTCGCGGTAAAGAGCAGTAGGGGATGGGGATACTTGACCGTGATTGCATTTAGACTTGGCACACTGTTGTCCCCACACTACGAGCTTGTCCTTGCTCCATGAAAACACAGGGTCATGTCTGGTTAATCAGGTGAACCCCAGGATGTCGGGGGTGTCTGTGTACTGGATAAGGAAAAACATGATCTCCTCCTTGTGGCAGGCTCCAACAAGCAGGCCCAGGGGCTCAGTCCATGCCTCCACCAACCCTGAGCCCAAAGGTTGCCTGTCAGGTGCACTGACCCACAGCATTATATCACACCCCTGTATTGGAATGCCTTGGGTCTTGGCGAAGGTTGAGTCCATGAAACAATGAGCTGCTCCAAATCCACCACATGCGCGGTCACCTGGCCCCCTCCCCAGGATATGAATACTGGCACACTTATCTGAGTGATGCGACGGTGAGACCCACTGACCTTTGGCTCCTGGTGAGGTTCCATTGGCGGTGGGGGGCGAACCTGGCAGGCAGCACAAAAATGTCCAGAGTCTCCACAGTACAGACACAGTCGGTCTCTGAGTCGGCGTTGTCCTTTAGACTGGAGACAAGGATCCTTGTCTGAGGTGCGTGTGCTCCGGGGAACTCGGAGAGGTACTGAACATTGCAGGGGCCAGCCAGGGCTGCGGAGCTCTTTCCTAGGCCATGTTGTCAATATCCACAGAGGTCTCCACGAACCGGTCAAAGGTCCAGTTCTGTTCCTGGTGGGCGAACTCGGCCTGGATCTAGGGGTGAAGTCCATTCCTGAAGCTAACCAGAAGCGCTGCCAAGTTCCAACCACTCTGTTCAGTGAGAGTTCGGAACTCCAAGGAGTACACCGACACGGAGCAACTACCTTGTTTGATCTTCATCAGACGATTACAGGTGGTGCAAGCAGTGAGTAGGTGGTCAAACACTGCTTCGAAGCATTTTCTAAAAGACTCGCAGGTGGTGGGAACGTGATTGTTCCAGATGACTGTGACCCATTTTAGTAGCGGGCTCATCAGCAAAGAGGCCAGGTAAGTGATCTTGCTGTCGTTGGTTTGGTATGTGCGCATCAGGCTGGCAAAAACGAGCTCACACTGAAGCAGAAAGCCTTAGCAGGTGTTGGGAGAGTGGTCATACATCTTGGACGTGGCCAGATGAGGGTCCGTGGCGGGGACAAATGGAGCAGGAGCCAGAGGAGCTGCCTTGGGATCAGCATACGCGTCAGCTGTCTCTGGGATGCCGTTTGCCTTGAGCGCCATAACGAGTCTCTCCAGGGTTTCCCTGATCTGGTTCAGAGTCTGATTGTGTGAGCCCAGCAAAGCATCCTATGTGGAGAGCATGGTTTGCAGACGATCTAGCGCCGCATCGAGAGAGTCCATGATGCGAAGCACGCAGGTGATGCAGTTTCTCAAGACAAGGTTCCGCAAGCAGATGTGGAGTCCCGGCCCCTTTATACCATGCCTCTTCGATCAGAGGCAGGTATGGGTGTTGTGTGTGAGGCTGTGGGTGTGACAACTTTCTAATTAGAGTTCATGAATCTAGGTATGCTGGCTCTTCGATTTGGAAACAGAAGCCTGTTCATAACTTGTGTTTGCAAATCCAAAATCAGTATTACCACAAAATTAAAATTAGGAAAGGTTAATAATACAGATGATCTTGGTTTATTTACAGTTCATGCTCTATAAAATTTTATTTATAGGTACATAATAGATAAAAAGCTACATATTGTTTATATTATAGCGGGGATGCGGTGGCGCAGTGGGTTGGACCGCAGTCCTGCTCTTTGGTGGGTCTGGGGTTCGAGTCCCGCTTGGGGTGCCTTGCGACGGACTGGCGTCCCATCCTGGGTGTATCCCCTTCCCCCTCCGGCCTTACGCCCTGTGTTGCCGGGTTTCCCGTGACCCCGTGAGGGACAAGCGGTTCTGAAAATGTGTGTGTGTGTGTGTTTATATTATAAAGATATATGATAAATAAAACTTATTAAAAGACTTTTTATATTTAAAATTCAATTAAGTTTAACCTACATTAAAACTAATTTGAAATGACATAAAATGATATCTCCTTAGACTTCAATCCACTGAGTATTTTTTTGCCTGATTCATCACATAAACATGTTCAGGGTTGCTCATCTTGATCATCAACACTCAGCACATCAGACATGAGCTGTAAACATTGTGGAAGTAAGTTAATTAAGGTGGACCCACACTGTTATTCTGTTTGGATCATTTTTTCTGATTTCTATCAGTTCAGAGGATAAATACAGATCATGTTTCCTCTGTTGCAAATCAAAAATTGTAGAAAGTAGATAAGTGAAGAAAATTCAGGTAAAATAACTGAGACAAGTAAGTTGTTTCTGTAGATCCTCCATGTTCTGCACTGTGTCTCCAGTAGCTCTGACCACACGTCTGGTGTAACATCCTCAGCCATGGCTGTAGGACACATGATTCTTATATCAAACAGTTTGCTTGTGCTGTTGTTGAACAATGTTACATTGTTTGTGCAAAACTTCAAATTCAGCACTGTTGTGACCATATGATTTGCATAGTAGTCAAAACTGCTGTTGTTGGATCCATAGGTTGCTGGTTTGAATCTCATGTATGCTGTAGTACCCTTGAGTGAGGTACTTGAGAACCGGTGTACTAAAGAAAAGTGTCAGCCGAATGAATAAATATTGTAATAACCTGTGTTACTGTGAGTTTGAGCGGGAAAATGTGTCTATTGTAAACAGCTGAATTATGGGAAAAATGTAATTAAGTGTTTAACCAGTGGGGGGACTTACAGGGAATGTAATGGGTGACTGTGTTTGCCAGCAAGAAAAGGTGAACGCCTGGAGCAAAGCAGGCTGGGAAGGCTGTCCTGATGTAAAGGTCCTTGAGGAAAAAGGGTCCTCGGACCAAGAGCATTAGTTCCATTGTGTCCCAGTGATCCTATAAATGTTCTTAACGAACACTGCCTGTGTGTCCTTCTTCGCCCTATCTGAACCCAGAGTGCAGCACACCACAATATTATCAAGAAAGGCTCTGATGACCGATCATTGCTTTGTATGAAATGTGGCTATGAGATGTTGTTGGTTGTAGGATAATATAGTAGAGATAACAAATCAGTGCTGTTTACAGGGTAATGCTTGTGTGAAATGACTGTTGACATTACATTTAGCTGACGCTTTTC
Organism: Scleropages formosus; assembly: GCF_900964775.1. NCBI lineage: Eukaryota > Metazoa > Chordata > Actinopteri > Osteoglossiformes > Osteoglossidae > Scleropages > Scleropages formosus. The sequence goes on along the minus strand of NC_041807.1, from coordinate 42,372,511 downwards.
TCCAAAGCAACTTATAACATTAAGCTACTTACAGATATTTACCCATTCATATGCCTGGGCATTTTAACATAAGAGCCTTGCTCAAGGGTACTACAGCTGGAGGTAGGATTCAAACCTGCAACTTTTTGATTTGAAAGGCAGCAGCTCTGACTACTATACCAACAGCTGCCTCCTCTGTTGGGTGAGATGACCAATCAGTGCTGTTTCTATTACCATGTGTAGTGAGATGACCAATCTGGTACCAATCAGAGGTCTTCATGTGGTCATGTTGGGGTGATATGATGAAACAAAGACTAAAATTTTGCACTTGCATTAAAGTTTACATGTATTTTATAAATTATCTCATGTAATTTAGTTAAAAAATTTGTGTTGCTGAAACACAAAGTGATAATGTTCAATACTGACTTAGCGATGCCACTGTACAGTGTAAGAGTACTGTAAAGTTTACTGTAATGCAGCAGGCTCTTTGTCTCCATGTCCCCAAGCAGGAAGGGCGAGGTCCAGTTGGGTTGTTAACTGGTCATCAGCAGGGCCCCACTCCGGAAGTCATCTTTAGAAGACCGCTGACCAAAATACCCAAGCAGGAAACGAAATCCAGAAATGACATTTGGCCTCTTATCCACAACACTTCCATGTTATCCACACAGCAAAGCAATTGACATGGTTCACATTTTACACGATAAATATTGAAAAAACATAAAAAGTACAATACACATAAATTTCACTGGGAAGTTACAAGAGTAGTACAAATCTATAAGTTTACTTTGTACACCATAACATCCTGAACTGATTTAAATCAGAATAATGCTGTCATGAGTCAAGTGTTTTTCAGTGCAGCTACATAATACATACTTTGCATTTCAGGGCTTTTACACAGTACTTTGAACTCATGCATGTTGATGATGCCATTCCTGCTACCCGCAGTAAGAGCACTGTGCTCCCCCACTGCTGACACTTGGTGCTTCACCTCACAGGGGGTCCAAAATCATTCATCTGTAGTTTCTCACTTGTGTCTCCAGTGTGGTGGAATGAGCTCCCTGTGTCCCTCAGAGCTGCTGAATCCCTCCCACATTGAAGAAGGGTCTTAAACCCATCTGTTTGAGAGCCACTTGTCTCCTGATCTCTTGACAGCTTCATAAATGAGTCAAACACCATCTGCTATGATTACCTACCTATTTGAATGTCATTTCTATAGGAGCTGCTTGAGGGATGTAAGCTTGTGTCAGGCACACAAGCTATGTCCATAGTCCTGTGTCTGTCTAAAACTTCTTGTCTTGTTTACTCTGTACGTCACTTTGTAGGAAAACATTGATAAATGAATAATTGTGAATGTAAATAACACTTCTTTATAGCAGTGAATAGAAATTTGGCTATCCTGTCCTTCTGCCCCCCTTCCCCAGCAGCCACCAATTCACCTCTGACATTGTGCTGTAACACATTGAAGAAGGACCTGGATCTTTGGTGCATAACTAGGCCTCCAGCCAGGGCTTCTGGGAATGTGCCAAGTAAATGATGAACCATATTATTGCGGTGTTGGAGGGTCTTCTTGGAAGCGTGGCATGAAGCGAACAACAGCTCTGGGGTATGACGGGGGTGTTGCGGGATGTGGTATGTCCATAGTACAAAGTGTCTCGTGTTCTCTTCTCCCTGTGTTTCAGTAGCAGAGTTATTGTTTCCTTCATATCAAATTTCTTTGGTTTTCCCCTCATAATTTCCTTCCTGTTTTCACACAGCATTCATATACACACACATTATATACTATTGTGAGCATGCATTATGTAAATATTTGAAATCTTTCTCTAAATTCTAAATGTCATTCAAAGTCTGTTAGATATGTCAGTATCATCTGAACTGACCTGTTTTGTGTGTGTGTGTGTGTGTGTGTGTGTGTTTAACTTTGAAGCAGCCCTTGTAAACTGTTTGCTAGTGTCTCACACACACAAATATGCACTTTCCCTATATAGACAGAGAATGAGAACTGAGTTGAGGGATCTGGCTTCTCTTCAAACTCCTTCCTAGACTGGAAGAATTTATCTTGTACAAGTTTAAAGGTGGTCCATCTGATCTGAGAAACACACACACACACACACACACACTATCACCTATTTGTGGTCAGTATTATTAATCATTCACCTCTTTTTCACCATCTGCTCTTTAATGTTTAATCCCTTCCTTCCTAGTTCTTCTCACTGCTGCTTAGTGACTCAGTTATTCAGTTATCAGTTATCATTTCTTCTGGTCCTGTCGGACAGACATGGCCCTCCTGCCTCCAGTGGAGTTCCTTTTACACCCAAGTGAAAAACAGTTATGCTCCTCAGGAAGTACTTGGTTAAGGGCGTGTAAAAGAAATTTTTGTCTTTCCAGACCAGCCCATGGGAGACCTTGACGGAATACACTCAGGCGCAATACTTTTACGACATTGGTCCAATGGGAGAGCTCCAAAAGTTGGCTGTCTCTCCGATCGGTTTATATTGCCTGCTTTTATTTGGCAAGCTTATACATAATTCATTACAGGGTGTTACAATAGGTGTGTCAATACTTCCCACTTCTCTGGTCAGTAAATTTCCACTTCTTTGTTCTCAAAACCCCTCGATCTAAAGCTGAACCCTGCAACCCCCATCATCCAGTTGACCTTGCTCCAGGCAAGGCAGGACCACCTACCTGTGATAACATGCTCTTGGTATGCACATCCTGCCTTTATCAGAACACCTCTGACCTAGTGCCTGGTACAGCCTGCTCCACAGTGGTCTTCCATTTCATAGCACAGTGCACAGCCCTAGAACTTAGTACAAAAACATTATAACTACAGGTAATCCCTGACTTACGATGGGGTTACGTTTCACGAAACTCATCATAAATTGAAAATATCGTAAGTCAAAAATGGATTTAATACCTTGTGGCACGCCCAGGCTAGGGGAGAGGGGGATGGTAAGGCGTAGTGATTTTACCCCACCTGTCACTAATAATCAGCCCTATTTAACCCCGTCTTCCCAAACAGTAAGCGACACTGACTCGGGAGTTCCAGATGGACACCAGACCCAAGAGCCTGAGGAAACACAACCCCAGTCCGTGAAGTCTTGACGTCCGCACCAAGAGCACAGAATGGCACAAGCACGAGAGAGCACTCCTACCCCGTGCACAGTTTCCCTTTTACCGATATGCCGCACATGTAAAAAAAGACAAATCCTCACCCACCGAATGCATCCTGCGTGTTTGTGCCACAGAGGTGCCGAAACCTGAGATCTCACATCGGTGGCAAAACCTGGGATCTCACATCGGTGGCAATGGATGGGGCTCAGCTAGATCGCCTTATGCAGATCTAGCTGAGAGGGAGAGGGAGAGGGACTGGAATGCTAGCAGTGTGGGGAGCACGTTCATATCCAACAGGATTGTTCCGTGATGGACTTAAGAGCTGTTGCTCCTGCAGAAGACTTCGCTAGTACGTCTGCTCTCGGCTGGGCAGCGAAGTACCGGTAAGGTTCCAAGGAGGTTTATGCTGGGCTTTGCTGGGGTCCGGCTGTGAACAAAACATTGTTCAACAAAGCCTGGTTCCACGGGGGGTATCGTGTATTCGCCACACCGTGTCAGTCTGGTGTGTTCGTGGGGATGTGCACAGATATCCGACCGCATGGATTGCCTTACGTGTTTGGGGCCAAAAATATAGCCTGGTAGTGGCAGTTTGTCCCTGACCTCCCTTTCCGCTCATTTTGGGTACCGATTGGAGGGAGTTTACTGAATGTCTTTCCCACCTTAAAGCAGAATGGGACCGGCTTGGGGGAGGTCTGCCCGCTGTCTCCCTGCATCTGCCAATGGTGACGGCACGCCCGGCGAATGCTCCTCGGGTACGCTGGACCAGACGCTGAGGTTTGAAAAGGCAAGTGACTTTCCACTTGAACATTCACATGACAAAACACTTCATCATGCTCGCATGCAGGTGATAAAAATTGATGGGGTCTTTGTGCACCCCGCACAACGGCTTACCTTCCCATATTCTTCTATAGTGAATGATGAGTGTTATAGGGTGTGCCGGGTCCCTGACATGGAGGAAGAGACGTTAGAGTTATTAGTTCCTCAGGGACACCATAAAATGTTGTTTCAGGTGACCCATTGTAACCCTATGGCGGGGCACCTTGGGCAGCATAAGACGCTGCTGCGTTTACAGGCACGGTTTTATTAGCCGGGTATTTGCAGGGACGTCCACTGCTGGTGCACAGTTTGTGCACAGTTTGTCCAGAGTGTCAGCACGTGAATCCACCGCTGGTATCTCGTGTGCCGCTGCATCTGCTCTTGTTAATGGAGGTCCCTTTTAATCGTGTTGGGATGTACCTTATCGGACCTTTGGAACGAAGCGCTCGGGAGTTCCATTTTGTATTGATGATAGTGGATTATGCTACACAATATCCGGAGGTGGTTCCCTTGCGCAATATAACGGGCCGCATGGTGGCGGATGCTTTGTTTCCAGTGTTCACAGGGGTGGGAGTCCCAACAGAGGTTCTCACTGACTGCGGCATAACGTTTATGTCACGCACGTTAACTGATCTCTATAAGCTTCTTGGAGTTCGGTCCATTCGCACCAATGTTTTCCATCCCCGAACGGATGGCCTGGTGGAACGTTTTATTAACGTTGAAAACCATTATTCGTACATTTGTGATCAAAGATTCCTGTTACTGAGACCATCTCTTGTATCCTTTGTTGCTTGCGGTACAGGAAGTTCGCCAGGCCTCCACAGGGTTTTCCCCCTTTGAATATGGCTGACGCCCAAGAGGCATTTTGGGTATTCTTAGGGAAAGTTGCAATGCTCGGATCAATCCTTTACAGAGCCACTCCTGCAATGTAACGTAAATGTTTATATGTATCTCAAAAAAACTACTAGGAAAGTGATTAGGAATCGGGGATATTCTGGTAAAGTTTTATGCAGCTACTTGTGTGATGAACGTTGGTGCATATGGTGAAGGAAAAAACTAACTGGACTTAAGCCACTCATCTGCAGCTATGTCTCTTTCTCCTAAGGTAATGTACAAATTGTATTTTCTATGAGATGTATGTTGCTTTGTAGAAAAGTGTCTGCTAAATAAATAAATGAAAATGTAAGTCGGGAGGCGGGGCCCAGCCCCAGTAAAAATGAAGTGCAGCATGTCTTGGATCTGCGAGCCTGGCTGCACACTCTTGGTCGTCTGTCTGGAGAGCATTTGCAGCAGGCACAAAAAAGGCAGGCTCGTACATACGAAAAAGGAGCCCAACTGCAACACTTCACCCCTGAGGAAAAAGTCCTTGTTTTGCTCCCCACTTTGCAGTCTAAATTACTTGCTAAGTGGCAACAGCCTTTTATGGTCACACAGGGAATAAGGGATATTGATTATGAGGTTGTTTGGTCTGACAGGGGTAATGCACGTCAGATTTACTACCTGAATCTCCTCAAACAGTGGCAAGAGCCAATGACAGCCTCTCTTGCCACTATGGAGACCGTGCAGGATGAGTTGGGCCCAAAAGTTCCCACCCTGGCTACAGCCTCTCGGGTGTCCATGGGGTCTGGCCTCTCCGACCAACAGCAACAGGAGGTTAGACAAGTGCAGGAGGATTTTGTGGATGTGTTCTCTCCTCTCCCAGGCCAGATGCACTTCATACAGCATCATATCTAGCCAGTGATAGACAAGGTTGTCCGGAGCCACCCACATCGCGTTCTCATGCACAAACATAAGGTGATTCAGGAAGAGATCGACAAGACGCTGCAAATAGGGATCATTGAGGAATCCCAGAGTGACTGGAGTAACCCGGTGGTACTGGTTCCAAAACCAGACAGCTCCACTCGCTTTTGTGTGGATTGTCGTAAGGTAAATGCTGTTACTAATTTTGATGCATACCTTATGCCCTGGGTGGATGAGCTCCTGGACCAACTGGGCACTGCTCGCTTTTATTCGACCCTGGATCTGACTAAGGGCTACTGGCAGATTCCCTTGTCGCCAGAGTCCAAGGAAGTCACGGCTTTCTTGACTCCTTTTGGTTTACACCAGTTTGTTACATTCCCGTTTGGTTTGCATGGGGCTCCGGGTTCCTTCCAGAGGCTCATGGACATTATCCTGAAGCCTCATGCAGGGTATGCTGCTGCCTATCTGGATGATGTCATCATCTATAGTCAGGACTGGCCCCAACACCTGGACCACCTTCGGGTGGTCCTGCAGTCCCTGCAAGAGGTGGGTCTCACGGCAAACCCAGCGAAGTGCTCGAGTGGGAGGAGCAAGGTATGGTATCTGGGGTTTATCTTGGGAAATTGACAGATTTGGCCCTAAATAGACAAAATGGTTGCTATTGCAGCCTGTTCAGTTTCCAAGATCAAAAAGTAGGTGAGGTCCTTCTTAGGCTTGGTGAACTACTACCAGTGGTTCATCCTGGGGATTTCCTCGCTTACAGCCCCCCTGTCAGACCTCACCCAGCAAGGGGCCCCAGAGCTGGTCTAGTGGACAGAGCAGTGCCTAGCTTACTTCTGGATGGTTAAGGCAACAGTTTGTGGGACCTGTATTAGCATGTCCTGACTTCTTTCTCCCTTTTCTCCTACAGACAAATGCGTCCCACTGAGGTTTGGGACAGGTGATAGTGTAGTGGTTAGAGCTACTGCCTTTAGACCCACAGGTTCAAGCCTCCCCTCTGGCTGTAGTACCCTTGAGCAAGGTACTTACCTTAAGTTGCTCCAGTAAAATTACCTAGCTGTATAAATGGGTAAATAATTGTAACTGCAACACTGTAAGTTGCTTTGGAGAAAAGAATTAGCTAAATGAATAAATACAGTTGTTTAGAGGCTGTTCTCTACTAGGAGGTGGGGGGGAGTGTCAGCTGCAAGCTGGTTCCTCGGGAGTACAAATATAGTACCACTGAAAAGAGTGTCTTGCTGTTAAGTGGGTGGTCCTCTACCTCCTGGAATGGGAGTTCCACCTCTTTATACACCGTGCCCCCCTCCAGTGGCTCTGGTCCATGAAGGACATAAATCCCCACATCACTTGCTGGTACCTTATGTTGCAACCTTTTTGATTCCAGATCGCCCACCAGCCAGGTAGTGACATGGCTGTCCCTGATTTCGTCTTGTGGTGGGGCAGAGGTGGAGCTGGGACTTCCTGACCAGGGGGCAACATGGTACCGTCGGTGCAGAACTGTGGCACGTCCAGGCTAAGGGAGAGGGCATATGGTGAGGAATAGTGATTTTACCCCACCTGTCACTAATAATTGGCCTTATTTAACCCTGTCTTCCCAAACAGTAAAGCAGACTGACTAGTGAATTCCAGATGGACACCAGACCCGAGAGCCTGAAGAAACACAACCCCAGACCGTGAAGTCTTGATGCCCGCACCAAGAGCACAGAACGGCACAAATATGAGAGAACGCTCCTACCCCATGCACAGTTTCCCCTTCATTGACATGCTGCAGGGGGGGTGCGGTGGCGCAGTGGGTTGGACCACAGTCCTGCTCTCTGGTGGGTCTGGGGTTCAAGTCCCGCTTGGGGTGCCTTGCGACGGACTGGCGTCCCGTCCTGGTTGTGTCCCCTCCCCCTCCGGCCTTACGCCCTGTGTTACCGGGTTAGGCTCCGGTCCCCGCGACCCCGTATGGGACAAGCGGTTCTGAAAATGTGTGTGTGTGTGTGTGTGTGTGTGTGTGTGACATGCTGCACATGTAAATAAGGACAAATCCTCACCCACCAAACGTGTCCTGTGTTTTTGTGCCACATACACCTTACCTACCAAACATCATAGCTTACGTAAATATTCAAAATATGATGTACGGTTTCTACTGAAAGTCTATCACAAGCTCACCATCGTAAAGTCAAAAAATTATAAGTCGAACTATCATAAGTCGAGGAGCACCTGTATAACAATTTCTATGACTACTACTTTTTAACACCACAGGATTCAGCTAATTGACAACACTGTGAAACAAATGCACAGTGCAGTTTAAAGTATCTTTATTTGTTTAAGCAACACTTCTTTACCAAAGTGACTTACAGCATTAAGTTACCTACAATTATTTGCCTCTCTACACAGCTGGGTAATTACTTGTCCAGGATATGGTGACGTCCCATCCGGACTACTGCAAATCTCTCTTGTGTGGCCTTCCTGCTACTGCCATCAAACCTCTGCAGCTGATACAGAATGCTGCTGCTGTCAAAGTTGTGTTTGACTTGCCAGAGTGTTCCCATGTATCTCCTCTACTCGTTTCTCTGCACTAGCTTCCTATAGCTGCCTGGATCAAATTTAAGACCCTGGTCATTGTCTACAAATGCATCAATAGAACTGCTCCTAGCTATTTACAAGACTCGATCAACCGCTACACCCCAAACAGACCGCTTCGCTCATCTACTTCTGCTTGCTTGGTGGTCCCGCGTACAAAAGGTAAGAATGGAGGTTCTTGGTTCTGGTGCCGATGTGGTGGAATGACCTCACTCAGAACTGATGAAACTCTGCTGGCATTTAAGAAGGGTCTGAAAACTCACCTCTTCCAGACTCACTTTGCCCATGATCTCTCAAGCTCATGTATGGTGTAAATGTTCATGCACCATAACTTTATGATTATGCCCAGATAAACCTTTACGCAGCAGCTATTTCTGTATTGTACGTAAATGTTTCTCTACCTTTTAAAAAAAAAAAATGTAGGAAGCTGATCAGGAATTGTCTATCCTGAGTTTTATGCACCTATTTGTGTGATGAACATCGGTGCATAAAGTGGAAAGAAACAAAGTTTACTTAATCACATGTCTGCAACTATGTCTCTTTCTCCTAATGTAATGCACAAATTGTATTTCTCTGAGATGTATGTCACTGTGGAGAAAAGCATCTGCTAAATGAAAAAATGTAAATGTAATGTAAATGTAATTTTACCAGCACAATTTAGGCTATGCACGTTGCAAAAAGCATACAGCAGCTGGAGATTTGAACACATAATCTGTACGTGTACGGGCAGGAGCCTAAATTGCCTCACAAAAGCTCTGTAATGAGATTAGTGCTGGAGAAAAGCATAAGAAAAATTAATTAAAGTTAGCAGATGCTTTGGGTGTGTCTTGCCCACGTCGGTGTGCCCGCTCCTGCACCTGCATCTGATCAAGGAGGCACGGGATAAAGGTCAGGTCAGACACTCCTGAGTGTGGAACCTCTTTGAGAGCAACTGCAGTGCGGCGCTTGAGTTCTTCACCTGTGTGTTCTCCTTCTGCTATGCTCCTTGACCCTTTGCTCTTGTCTTCTCGGTTCTGACTTCTGCCTGCCCTTCTGAACAACATTTGCTGATCATCTGACCTGTGCCTGTCCCTGACGATTCCCTTGTCTGCCCACTGGTTAATTACACTACCGCATCTGAGTCTGTCAGCTGGATCCCTGGGATCCACCATGACAGAAGGTTCCATCTATACCACGGACTCAGCGGAGCTTGACCAGCTTCATCATGCCGTCACGACACCACAGAGGTATGCCAGCATGCCTGATGATTGCCGAGGTTTCTTTCTACAATGCAAGCTTGTGTTTGCCAGCACAACGCATCTTTACCAAGCAGACGAAATTAAAATCGCCTACCTGTTTTCGCTCCTGACGTGTCCTGCATGCCACTGGGCAACCACTGTCTGGAAGACCTGTACCTCATCCTGCTATGTTGCATTCAAAAAGCGGTTTGAGAAGCTTTTTGGTCACCCGCCCTCCACTTGGACTGCCAGTGATTGCCTCCTGAGGACCTAGCAGGGCAACTGCTCGGTCACCAAGTATTCTCTGGAGTTCTGGATCCTGGCTAGCAGAGCAGCTGGAATTCTGCCTCCCTCCTGGTGTGATTGGAAGGGGCTTCATCCCCGGATTCAGACAGAGCTTGCCTATGGCGGGAAGGATTGGACCTTTGACAGGTTCTTGGAAACCACGATTACAATTAGGAACCTGGCACGGGAGCCTACCCCACAACCGAGGCTTGCTGCCCTGGTCCCCAGTCCTGCGGAGGAAGGCCAGGAACTGATGCGGATTGGGAAGGTAGGCTGAACCCTGAGGAGAGATGCCACTGTTTTCAAGACAGGTTGTGCCTCTATTGCGGCATGCCTGGCCATTTCCATTCCTCCTGCCTGGTGTGTCCAGAACGAGAAGCCCGTCCAGACTCCCAGGTTAGTGTACTGAGCCAGTATGAATTACAGTTAACCATACTGGTGGTCATAGCCTGGGCCGGAAAACAGATATGCACATGCGCTTTAGTGGACTTGGAGGCAACCGTCTCTTTTACGGACACGGGGTTCACGAGGGCTCATTGCATCCCAGAAAAAGACTGTGACATAACGTTACGGGTCAGTGTGCTGGATGGGCAACCGCTGGACCCCAGAGTGGCGTAGTCCTGTTCTGCCGTGTTGCATATGACAATTGGTGCTTGTTATCAGGAAGAGCTTATATTTTTTTTTAATGAGGGCCCCTGACATGCCAGTCATGTTTGGCTTCCCCTGCCTTGTTTGAAATGACCCCATGTTCCACTGGAGTACTGGCGAGCTAGTGTCTTGGAATACACAATATGTGCGGTCACGCCTGCATCTCTCCTGCCAGGCCACCTCGGTTGAGAGCCTGGAGGGGTCCCAGCCTGTGCTGGTTCCTCCCGAGTACCATGATGTCCACAAAGCATTTAGTAGGACCCAAGCAGTAGCTCTCCCCCCACACCGGCCATGGGATTGTGCCATCAATCTCCAGCCAGGCACTTCTCCGCATGTGGCCAGGTGTATCCCCGTCCCTCCGGCAACAGAGAGCCATGAGAGACTATTACGGAAGCATTAGAGGCAGGCATCATCCGACCCTCCACATCTCTGGTCTCAGCGGGGTTCTTTTTTATCGGGAAAAAAGACCTATGGTCCTGTATAGATTATCGAGGGCTCAACGCCATTACGGTTCTGTACCCTCATCCCCTACCTCTGATCACAGCTGCCTTGGAACGAGTACACGGAGCCACCATATTTACCAAGCGTGACATCCGGGGTGCATATAACCTGATCCGGATCAGAGAGGGGGAAGAGTGGAAGACTGCTTTTAGCACCTCTGTGGGTCACTACGAGTACCTCGTCATGCCATTCGGGCTATCAAATGCACCATCTGTATTCCAGGCTTTTGTGAACCACATCCTCGGGATCTTGTCAATGAATGTGTTTTGGTGTACCTCAGTGACATTTTGATCTTCTCTAAGACCCGTGAACGAGGTACGAGCAGTGTTGCAACGGCTTCTCCAGAACAACCTGTTCAGGAAAGTGGAAAAGTATCTATTTCATGAGTAACAGGCGTCCTTCCTCGGGTACCTAGCCATGTACCTGCTGTAGAAGATTGGTACCAGGAAAGCGAGGGGATCTGGTGGTCAGACCAGGAACACCTCAGACAGAGTACCCAGCAGTACAAGCAGCCGGCAGACCAGCACTGGCGCACTCTCTCCTTCATACCCAGATAGAGGGTGTGGCAGGATCCTCGCCCCCACTACATCAGGCCTTTCAAGGTCCTCCGTCAAGTGACTCCGGTCACATACAAGCTCCTGTTGCCACCTAGACTCTGCATTCACCTCATATTCCATGTCTCCCTGCTCAAGCCCTGTGAGACATCGGCCCTCCAGGCCTCCAAAACCAACGCTTTGCCTCTCCCGGTACAGATGGATGGAGGTCCCATGTACATTATGAGGGCTCTGTTTGATTCGCAACGACGGTGCAGAGGTCTCCAATATTTGGTGGTTTGGGAGGGCTAGGGGCCAGAGGAGCAGTCTTGGGTGTCTGCTCCTGATGTTTTGGACCCTGCTCTCGTTGCGGACTTCCACAGGGACCACCCGGACCACTCAGTGCCTCATCCCTGTGGCCATCCTCCCACTTGTCGGAGGGTGGCAGGAGCCGCACGTGGTAGGGGTACTGTCACGCCCGCGTTGATTCAACGAAAGTGATTATTCAACAAAAGTATGGCTGTATCACAGCTGAGCTTAAACACAGGCACCTTAGGGTTATCCCTGTGATGGACTTGTGTACCATTAAGGATATACTTTGCTTCATGGCCTATGCTTCCAGGATAGACTCCAGGCTACAGGGACCCTGCACTGAACAGTTATGAGTCATGAGTGAAAAATTATATATCATATTAATTTAACAATTTGAAAAGGTCAAATTTCTACACTTTTCGTACGTTGACCAGAGGTACAAAACCAGTGAACTTTCAGCACTATGACCAGCCTTTAGTCACAAGACCAGTTGTTCAACTGCTGCCGAAAGTTTGCGGGGCGGGGGGTGAACTCGGTATCTACAGCTGGGCTGGAAATAAGAACCTTTCTCAATGACCTTTGACTGCTGAAGGTATGCTTGGACATCTTCATGTGGGACTATCTCTCTTGCACTGGCACTGCCTACAGGACCAGGACTGAACACGGACCATGGACTGCAGCCCTTCTGGACTTTGACAGCCAGTAAAACACTTTGCTTATTTGGATGCAGACCCAGCAGAATATGTACTCTAAGACATTTTTCAGGATGCAGGACAGAAATGTTTTTTCTGTCCAGGCTTGGGATGGGTCTTTTCTTCACAATTATAGGCAGTTCTACAGTCAATCCTGTAGATCACCTGGGGTCATTTCAGGTGGCCATGTATTCAATGTATTTTTATAGAGCTCTCTTCTTACACAGTGACACAGAGCACTTGAACACAGGCATAAGGCAAAGAAACAAATACATCAGACAAGGAAACAAACTACAGAACTAGTGTAAAACATTATCAATGCTTTTATAAAGCTATAAGTATGTCTACTGGCCATGGAGGAAAGGAACAAAAACTCTCAACTGAAAGTCAAGGAAGAAAAAAACCTCTGGGGGTCCAAGTGCCACTGGCTGCCCACCCCTCCTGGGCATTCTAGCTTCAATAGGACTTCTAAGTCAGATTACAGGTAAGAAATGAGACAGCAGGTGGCACAGTGGTGGAAGAACCTAGCTCTAGTACCTCTAGATCAAGGTATTTACCCTGACCTGACACAGTAAAAATGATCCAGCTGAGTAAATGGCTTAAATCATTGTAAGCAGCTTTGTGTACAAACGTCACACAAGTGGCCTTCGACTGAGGGGTCAGATAAATTAACTAATAATAAAATCCTTTAGACTCTGTGATATCAGAGCCAAATACAGCAGGCACTGTGGTGTACAACTGATACGGGTTCACACACCATAATTAAAGACATCAAGTTAATGGAAGGACATTACGGGATCTTCTCTGTACTGGCTCATCTCACTGTCAAATTCCTGCATTTGCTGCTCTTCTCTGTACAGAAAGTTCTTGGAAAATCACTCTTGTCTTTTCTGCGGAAAAAAAAACCCCAACAGACCCCACCTTCCTGGCCTGGAAGAATGGTTTGTTTTGGAGCAGACTGTGAGCCGCGACTCATGTGTACAGCGGACCGGGGGGAGTGGGAACTGCTAATGACAGCCGGTGTTTCAGAAACAATGGCTGCGCTCTGAAATGGTCGAGGTTCCCAGCGCACATTCTGAACATAGTTTTACGCTGAGCAACAGCGTACAGCATTCAGGGGTAGGCCTCCGTCGAGCTTTCGTACCCCTGCCTGGGAGGAACCAGGGTAACAGCCGAATACGAAACATAGCAAATTCGTCCTCATTTAAAGAAAAGCACAGTGGCTCGTATGTCCATGAGTCCCCAGGGACTCCTGTAAAAATAGGCCTGAAACGGTGTTATCGTGAAACGTGAGCAGCAACGCCCCTGCGCAAATGTTTTCCTCGCCTAGGAGCTGGACAAAAAAATCTACGTACACCTACAATGGACCTTTTTGTTTGTTCTAAGAGCCTAGTTAGTGTGTGTTGAGTGAAGCCTTTCTCCCATCACCAGTGTCACTGTGAGACTTCAATGCGTGCCATGAGTTCATTACATGGGCTGTTGAATTGCTGTTATTTCAATAAATTAGTCGGGTACATGATTTATCCGAGACACAGCGGAACACCAAATATATCTTAACCTGGACAGTTATAATTTAACGCAGGTCGCCTACATAATGTAGTACATTAGATGATGAGGCATAATCATCTGAAAGGCTGATCATATACAGTAATTAATTTGTTGTTCACCGATTCGTCACACCTACGAGGACATGAAACAAGTTCGAGCTGATTCAAGATGGGCAAAATTCAGTGACCGCTAATATTCAGAGTAGGAAACTGGCACTTGAGTGGAAGGCGCACAACTTCTCCGGAGTGTGGAACTGCTGTGGCAGAATACGAGCGCAAAGTGGAAATGCTGTAGCATTGGAGCCTGTACCGTGTTTTACGCAAGTGCGGCACGTCGATCGCGGAACTGCGTCAGCGAGGAGACTTTTATTTTGAAAAGAGAAAGAAAGTGAGAGGCGCGTTTCGGACGCCGCACCGCGCCGCGCCGCTCAAACAAGGAAGGAGGTGAAAGAAGTGCGTTTCTCTCGGGCTGGGAAGCGGCTCCCGGGGGGAACGACGGCAAAAACGGAGACGATGGGAAGATGGGAAAGGCGGTGCGCCGTTTTCAGACGTTCCGAACGTTCTCCTCCCGTGATGCTCTTTGCTCCATTTTAAAGGCGCGGGCGGGGGAGGGGGGGTCAAGACTGACAGAGACACTCATAGGAAAGAAGGGGAGGACACACGAGTGCTGCTGCGGACAGGATTATATGGGACGGAAAGGCTGCTACATTGTATATTCCTCTTCATAACGTCGCCGTGGAACATCATCATGTCCTGTCATCTAATGTAACACACGAGTGGTGTCGCTCTTTGCACCAGTTAGTTGAGGCTGTTGTTGAGGGGGGGGGGATAAGTAGACACACACACGGAGTAATTTCTTGAAGAACAGGAGGGCAACAACCGGACTGTCCCTCCCTCCTTCACACACACAGCGCTGTAGCCCCCCTGCGCGCGCGGGGGCGGTCCGTACGCCGCGGATGCGACTCCAGGAGACTTTTAGTGTGAAAAGCGCAGCTTCTGCGCTCTGCGTCTGCGGGCAGCGGCGCCGCGTCTCGAGACCGCCCCGCGCGCGCACGGACGCCGACGCGAAGCGCTCTCCGTCCAGGGCGGAGCGCAGAAGAGGAGCTCGGCGCGAGCAGGTGCCACCTGTTTGCCCATCATGCGCTGAGCGGCCCGGCGGGAGCATGAAGCGGAGGTGAGCGCTGGACGGAGGAGGAGGAGGAGGAGGAGGAGGAGGAGGCCGGCGTCGACGTCGCGGGTGGTCCGCGGGCGAGCGAGCGAGCGGAAAAGATGACGAACGAACCTCCGTCCGTTTGATACAGTCGGTGTGTCTGATTGCTGTGTGTGTGTGTGTGTGTGTGTGTGTGTGTGTGACGGCCGAGGATACGTCTCCGAGAGTGTGAGTGTGTGTGTCGTCGTCTGTATGAATCCCTCCGACCGTCCATGATGATCAGTCCCGCAGGAATAACGACAGCTGCTATGTTATTAATATTAATGATCCATTGATTGGATTGGTTCGGCGCTGGGGGGCGGAAGGAATCTGTGTAAACGGAGCAGTAGTTCGACTGCCGTTGGGATCGGTAGAGTTCTACCTGTGAATCGATCCACCTGACCGTCCGGCGAGGGAAGGAGCGAAAGGAAGGTGGGATTTCCTTCTGTCTGGGGTCCCTGTGTACGTACGTTATGATTATGCGCTTCCGCGGCGCGTGGCCAAGTTCACGTGGGACGTCTCGCGCCGCGATCTTCTTCCCGTCACCTCCAGCAGATGAATCAGAGGAGAGAAATGTGGACGTTCTTGCCGAACTGGAAGCGGGGGAGGGGCCGGGGCCGGATGCCTTTACCTGTAGCCCTGTGTCGGGGGGGTTCGGTATTGGTTGAGACGGTACCTTCTTATGAGTGTGGTCTAAGTGTAACAAGAGTGTGTGATTCTTTCAAAGCAGGGTGAGCGAGTAATAAGTGTGGCACTTGTCACGTTGACCGCCCACCGCAGAGGAGCACATCGTTGCGACTGATCATCATCACCATGGCGACCGCTGCGTCTTTCGCTACCTGCTCGAACACCTGTGGCAAGTTCGGCGGGCGACGCGCCGGCCGCAGAGAGTTCCCGGCGGACCTTTTGGCGAGGGTTCCGCCTCCGTCCGTCCTTTCGCCCCTCGCTGGATATAACGGATGGATGCGGCCGTTCCCGGCCCGGGCGGCAGGGTGTCCGACTCCTCGGGTTTCGGTCCGGTCTCCTGTCTTGATCGCGCCGGACTCCGTCCCGAACGCGACTCGGAGCTGCGGCGTTCTCGCTCTTTATGGTGTGATGGGTGCAGATGAGAACTGCAGCGAGAGAACTGTCATGTTTCATAATAGTCGGAATGATACGTAGCATCGCTGAAAGCAGCTTCTCAAAGCGCTTCGCGGTAAAGACGAAAGGAAAGAAGAGAACAAAGCAACAATAATGAGGAGAATTCCAGCAGGTGCATTGATGGGAGATCTTAAAAAGGACGCCAGTGTCCAGAGCGGGAGATTTCCTCATATTTTTGGGAAGGAAATTCCATTGTAATTGTAGAGATGAGTAACTTTGTGAATAAGTAGAACTTCAGGAATGGGTTGGACCGAGGCCCAGCGGGAGCTGAGTTCCGCAGTCCTGCTTCCATGACCTCCGACGCTCACGTGCAACCCGGCCGTCCGGTTTCACCGCCGCCGACCTCGGTTTGAGGTTTTCTCCGCACCTTTGTCTTGAGCTTTTTTAAGCAATGAAAACACGGCAATGACGGTCCCTAGGGGTCGAGACAATCTGTGGCGGAGGAAACGAAATGAGTTCCCCTGCTCAGCCAGTAGGTTGCAAATATAGGAGCGTGGGACCGCCTTCGTTCAACTCGCTTCCGCGATGTTTGCGGCTTGTGTTTCACAGTCCTCGCATATCTGGGGGATGGATCCGAATAGCACTTTGTGGAGGCTGCGTTTTTATTTCCGGTAGTTTAAAATTAGTTTTAATTTAGCAGAAATGGACATTTCAAAGTTTTCCTAAGCGTACAGCTGCAAAGTTGACAAAGCCCAAGAGTTTTACGCAACGTAACCCACGTAAGCTGAGGGTCTTCCTGTGACTTGGTGGTAAAAGTGATGTCGGAGTTACGAACGGATGTCCGGCTGCAGCTGTGTTAGTAAGAGGGAGCCGGTCGACTTTTCTGGGACCTACCTGTCTGCACGTCGGTTTGCTGTAATCGCCCCCGGTATTAGGGGGTGTTCCAGTGAAGGGTGCGCTCTTCACGCTTTATTCCGACATGCTAACGGCGCTTTCAGGGAACGTTGGACATGCGTGGTGTCAAGCAGTCATTGCCGTGATGGATGTGTTTGAAACACACCCGTGTGTGTGTGTGTGTGTGTGTGAGAGAGACTCAAGACCGCAGAGGTGGCAGTGTGAGTGAGCGAGTCACTGTTTGGCATGAGCGCAGCCCCTTTTCCCCGGTCCCCTCCATTACCCGAATGGCACCGGGATTTCTGGGATGCGTGTGAGCCTGACCGTGTATCCGGTGGTCCGCCTCTTGTGTGCCGTCACCCCGATCTAAGGCATCACGGGTATCCGGCCTTGCGGTGCTGCGGTCGGTTTTCCCAGGGGAGGCCTGTTTACAGTTGTTACTCAGTTTTACTGCCATGTAATGGCGTACCCTGCGTTACTTTGTCCGCTTACCTTTGCTACAATTACTTTGTGGAGTAAACTAAGCGGCCTGGACACGAACTGTCATTATGTACATTTTGCCGGATTCAAACCTTCCCGTGTGAGTCGCTTGAGGACAAGGGAGAGGGAGAGTTGCCGTAATAGAACAGGCCACAGCGCTACCCGGTGCGGACCCCTCCTGTCCCACACCTGACCCGCGCCGTGACAGTCGGACGTTGTCGATTCTGGCACTGTGACTAAGAGAAGCAGTAGGTGGCGTCGTCATTAAATGTGAAGGGCCTGGGTTCGGATCCTGCCTCCTACTGCGGTACCCTGGATCGTGGTACTTGCCCTACATTGATACAGTAAATGCTGCCCAGCTGTGCGAATGGGTAAATCGCAGCAAGTGTGTTAGTGTGCAAACCTCGCAGTGGCACGTGGCCTCGGGCAAAGGTGTCCGAAGAAATGAATAAATGCAGCAGATACGGGTGTCCAGTGGATGTGTTCTGAATGCGTTCTGCTTGAAAAGGGGGCCGTGTGTCTGGTTCAGAGCAGAGCGTGACTCGCGATCACCGTTTATTCCTCCTCTTCATGAGCACATGGCTCTTGCTGGTGTCCGCTGAGAGGTGCCACGGCAGCCGTCGGTGCGGAACGCCGCTTTAATTCCATCTGAAAGCTGGACGTTTCTCGCCAGCAGGTTGCATCTACACATCGTGCGCTGGAGGAGCGTCGAGGCCGTAATTACATCCGTGTCCGTGAAACGTGTCCCCGTCGTTACGCTCTGAACTGAGCGAGACGTGTTTACGTGTCCAGGTCATGAGGTGTGGAGCTGAGCTCCATCTAGACAGCCAGGTGACTTCCCTCCCCCCTGGGATGTTCTTCTCAATGCTTGATGGCCTGGAGCCTGGGGACCAAGAGTACGGTGCCTCCATCGTGATTCTTTTATTCGGGACCGATGCAGAAAATAAATGTGAAAAGATGGCAGCAGTTTGGGGACTTTCACAGTCCTCAGAGAAATATTGTTCTTGCTTACGATGGTGCTCTTGATAACACCTGTGAAAATGGCTGTTGAATTGGGCTTAACAAAAGGGTGCAATTCAATTCACCTTTTTTAATAAACACTTTAATTTTATTTTGAATTGCTTGCTAGTTAGCCAATTCTGGCCATTTTATATATATATAGGCATATGCTATACCATGACAGTCTGAGGATGCACAGAGGGGTGAGAGCTCTAGCTGTGACAAGGGTTACTCCGATTATACCATGGTTGCAGTTAAGGTTGCTCAAGTTAAATGAGCGGCTAGTGAACCACTAACTGCTCTAACCGTTGCTAGATGGCAGCTCACATATTGAAGTAGTAAGATGTTAATTCGTTCTCTACGGTTCGTGGATTGATTTAGCGAGGCCGGTCGAGAGGCGTCGGGCGTCGTGCCAGAGAAAGCAAATGCCGATGTTTCCCCGAAAGGATGTTAAATCCAGTAACAAAAAGCACGGCAGAGCAGAAGCAAAATATCGGCTTCTGCCAGAGAGCGACAGTTGCTTTTCTTCAGTACTCTTTACCATGTTTCTGCTGACAGTGAGGAAAAATTGGCGTCACTGTTACTTCATTATTGAACAGAAGGTCCAATTAATAGAACCGAAAAGTGTCCACAATACCGGAGCAATAAGGATGATGCCCATCGATTTATTATAAATAACACTGGCAGACGGCGGACGTTTTCTTGGCCCGTTTGCGCCCAGCTGAACCACAGCGTTCCACCAACTCGCGTTTTAAAATCATAAGAGTTACAGCCAGGATTCAGCCCCGAGACCCTGTGCTCCTGCTGGGGATGGATCCTGTAACTCTCCGCTTCAGCTGGGCTCCATCCTACAGCCTTTGGCTCTTCGCACCCTTTGCCGCAGCTGAGATTTGACCCCATGACCCCTGTCTGCCCATCCTCTTGCCACTTTGCAGTGCTGGTGAAGGTGATGGAGGTCCTGGGAGGGAAAGTCCTCGTGGACTCTCTTCGGTACTCCAAAAAACCCCACGGTCTCGCTCGTCTCGTGAGCGTTTTCTAGCTCTGTATCCTTCGCCGTGTCAACTCCGCTGGTGACTACCCTTCTCGAACCCCTACGCGGACCTCAGCGCACTGCCTCCCCGCTGAAAAAGCAGCAAGTGTGTGAATGAAAACACCCCTGTGCTCATTCCTGGAATTTTGCTGTGGTGGAGTGCGGCGGGTAGGTGGTTTCCATCCCCTCTCGTGGCCCCAGCGGCAAACATGTGCAAACATGTCTGTATGGATCTAGATGGTGGCGGAGCAGTGAGCGTAAAGAGCTGCGTTTGTGCCCAAAAAGATGGGATGGGTGAAAAAAGGTGAGAACCCCACAAGGGGAACTGCTGCACACAGTCGCTTAGCCCACATCGTTGAGAAGTTTCAAGGGCTGTTCTCTAACTCCTGTGCCCCCTACTGTCCTGTGGCAAGAATGCAGCACTTGCTGGGAAGCGTCGAGGAGGTAAGGCGGTCGCTGCTTTTGCTCTTCTAACCGGAAACAAAAGGGTTAGTGAAACTGTCCGGGTACCGTCCGGCGATGTCGCTCATCAGGGGCGTGACCCTTCCGAACAAACCGTCCAATCATATTGGAGACTGGCAGTCAAAATTAGCATCAAACATTCCTTAGAAAAATATGCAAAGCAAGTCAACACAGAAACCTCAAGTGCGACTTTTCTTCAGCGCAAACAGGCGGTTTGTAGACCCAACCAAGACCGTGGAGCACGTTCAGCAGAAACGCGTTGGGCGTTGAGGCTCAATACGGCCTTTCGCTGCGAAAGAGGTGTGCGTTTGTGTTTCGTACGTGACTCGCCGCGATTCAATCACTTGTGGAAAGTTGAGCTTTATCGCAGGTCTGGGATGAAATCTGCAATACAGACGTGCGTTTGCGGGGTGGAATCGCTCAACAGTCTGTGTCGAGTAGGAGTCTGGGGAAATGACGCTGTTGTCATTATTGTTAATAAAAAATGAGATTTTACAGGACCTACTCGGTGAAGAAACCAAGGCGAGTCTTTATTAGTAGCCATCTGTTTACTGTGATTTCATGTTTAGTGACTTCGGAGGGTTTCGCACAAAATGGGCTAAAAACACACTTTCGGCTCCTCCTGGGCTCATCGACGTCGAAGAGTCGCAGTACTGTGACCCCTCCCTGTCTGAACAGGTCCCGGAGCTGTGGTACCAACGGTGAGCTTCAGGGGGCGTTCTCGCGTGACTCCGACAAGAGGAGGCAGGAGGAAAGGCGACCGAGTGAGTGCGTTCGTCTCTCGTGCCCCAACGCATTAGACCCTCTGTCAGGTCCTCTGGCACCTTCTGTTGAACCCAGTCTCTTCCTGTCCCTGTTACCCCAGTCCTGTTCAGTGTCTGTTTCCTCAGCCACAGGTGCCTTCAGGGGCTCCAAGATGAGCGGGACCCCGCAGAGGGAGGTGGAGCCAGTTGGCGGGGCCCAGTGCAAGGTCACCCTCGTGGTCGACGGAACCCACTTCGTGGTGGACCCAGCGGCTTTCATCGCCCACCCTGACACCATGCTGGGACGGTACGGTGTTGGTTTGAATAGGCGTGTTTACAGGGGCAGGACCAACAGCAGGGATCGTGGTTAGTGCATCTTAATTTTCCCTGAGTTTGAGTACTTTGAGTACTGCTCAAGGTTTGAGTACTTCCCATATATTTGCATTTAAGGATGTGATGTTTCCTGAGATTCCTTAGAGAGAAAAATACAGTCGTGGCCAAAAATACTGAGTTGACCCTGTTGAGCGTGTTGTGTGAGGGTGACTTCGAGGTCATCTGTGTGGCAGTTGATCAAAAGGTGTTCTCCACCAGTTCTCTACCATTCCAACAAGGTGACCACATCCAGGGAGGTTGGCTCCAGTGCCGTGGAGCTCAGCCTTCCCAATAACATTTCGTACAGTGGACGAAAGAACATCGAGGTCTCTGAAGGTGGACTGAAGGTAGCCCTGGGACTGGCCATGCTTGGCTCCAGACGCATCTCACCCTCCCAGAAAATTCTTTGGTTTTCTTTCTTCTCGCCACGCTCGTAGTGGTTCACGCTGGGGCATAAAGCAGGAGAATGAGTCTTCTCTTCTGTTCGAACTGCTCCAATGAGTGTTGTGCCCCCCCATTAATCGCACAAGAATTATTTCAAATTCCTTCTGGAA
The DNA here is from genome assembly GCF_900964775.1 of Scleropages formosus. NCBI lineage: Eukaryota > Metazoa > Chordata > Actinopteri > Osteoglossiformes > Osteoglossidae > Scleropages > Scleropages formosus. Next base: position 42,350,759 of record NC_041807.1, on the reverse strand, counting down.
AGTGCGGCACGGTGGCACAGCGAGTAGCGCAGCTGTCTCGCAGCGCCTGGGTGGTGCGAGAGAACGTGGGTTTGATCCCCGCTCAGTCTGTGTGGAGTTTGCATGTTATCCCTGTGTCTGCTCTGGTTTCCTCCCACAGTCCAAAGACATGCTCTTCAGGTCCTCCGTAGTGTATGAGTGACAGAGAGAGTGTGTGTGTTCTACTGATGTATGGATGAGTGACCCATTGTAAGAAGTGTGTCTAGCAGTGTAAGTCACCACGGTGAATAAGGCGTGTGGGGCTAGTAACACTACGTAGTATCCGTTGTAAATTGCTTTGGACAAAAGCGCCTAAGTGAATAAATGTAAGTGCTAATGATATTGTCTGAGGCATTTTAGGATTTCCTGAAGAACAAGCTGAGATTTGGTAAATTAATCAGCCTTTTTATGCTGTTCCTCCACAAACCAAAGAAATTAATGTTTGGACAGCAAAAGATTTATTTATTTTTTTTTTTAATTGTCATCTGGAAGAAATGTTGAATTATTTGAAAGATATTAACAGGTGTCAGTATTTTTCTCCATGACTGTAGCAGTGATTTCACACATCGAACATAGTTGACACGGTAGATAAATGCTAATGGGTGGAAAGAACCGTCCCGAGTGAACTGTTGTCGTGGATACAGGATGTTTGGAGCGGCCCGTCAGCACAGCATCACGCGGCCCAACGGGAAAGGGGAATACGAGCTGGCTGAAGGCATCAGTGCCGCCATCTTCCAGGTCATCCTGGTCAGTGAGGGGTGTCGTTACTACTGGTCCTCGTTTCGTACACTTTCCGCTTAAACGCCGAGTTGGGTCTTTGGTTCCGTGTCCGGTGGCTGCCCTCATGCACCCGTTTGCCGTTCAGGACTTCTACAAGACGGGCGTGCTGCGGTGCCCGGACGGCGTGTCCGTGGCCGAGCTGCGCGAAGCGTGCGACTACCTCTGCATCAACTTTGACCACAGCACGGTGCGGTGTCGTGACCTCAGTAAGTGCCGTCACGCGCCACCTTACCCCGCTTGTAACGCGTGTTCCGGTACAGTTGGTAGGAACCGCGGTCGTGTTCGGTCACGTGCCACCTGCCCCTTCCCCAGGTGCCCTGCTGCATGAGTTGTCCAATGACGGGGCGCGCCGGCAGTTCGAGGTCTTCCTGGAGGATCTCGTGGTGCCAGCCATGGTGTCCAGCGCCCAGGAGGGAGAGCGAGAGTGCCACATCGTGGTGCTGACCGATGACGACACGGTGGACTGGGACCGGGAACACCCGCCGCCCATGGGGGAGGAGTACTCCCAGAGTAAGGCTCCGCCCACTGCCTTTCGGTGCCAGTTCATTGTGCCGGGGTCCGTGGTGTTGAAGATGAAAGCCTTACGAGGAGTGTTGCCGAAGTGAGGCTCCGCCCACTCCCCGATACAGTTCGCTACCCCCTGTAGACTGTCCTCCCCCTGTCCGGTGCTGCTGTGGTCTAAGCCGCCCGGGCGACAACGCACGGGATAACGGTGCGGCGTTGCCACGGCAACGGGGCTGCCGGCCATCAGCGGTATTGGTGGGCTGGCCGAGGGCACTGGTGGCACTTTTAAATGGTGTCCTGAGCGGTGGCCCCGACAGCAGCTTTGGAACTGCTTTTACTTTCTATTCCAGCCAGTTGAGATAAATGAGAAAACAAAAAATGTACATGTGACGTTCGAGTGGGCAGGAAATTTACTGGATATTTTCTTTACTTCAGTAGCCCATTTCTATGTGCAGTCAGTCACGTCCAGCTGTGGCTTGTGTGGGCTGCTTCCCCCCCCACTTCCCCCAGAAAGCCGGTAGCAGCTTTAACCACTACGCTGCCTTTGGACCCAAAGGTTGTTGGTTTGAATTCCACCTCCAGCTGTACCACCCTTGAGCAAGGTATTTAACCTAAATTGCTCCAGTAAAAAAAAAAAAAAACCCAGCTGTTATAAGGGAGTAAATAGTTATAAGCTACTTTGGAGGAAAGTGTCAGCTGAACGACTAAGTTCGGAACCCGTGCGTTACCATCAAATGTTAATCTGTGGGTTGTTTACTGCAAACTTCTGCCCCCGGTGCAAATTGTGAGGATTGTATACATTTCAGCTTAAGTAAAATACCATAGTAGAAAACCACACCTGCGGTCACTACGAGTCAAATTCGACTCGATGCCACTTACCCCACCTGTACCCTGGTACGCTCCGTTTAGTCCGTCGATTCTGTTCTGCCACACGTCTGGCGGAACCTGTGTGACGTGAGCCCGTTGACCTGAACCCAGCCTGGTCTCCATGCGCACCCTGGTGCTCCTCTCACCATCACGTTGGTTCACTCTGAGCCCGTTCTGTCCCCATGTACAGTTCTGTACAGCACCAAACTGTACCGCTTCTTCAAGTACATCGAGAACCGCGATGTGGCCAAAGCACTGCTCAAGGAGAGGGGTCTCAAGAACATCCGCATTGGCATCGAAGGTGAGGCTCGCTGCTCGTGTCTCCTTCGGCATCGCTACAGGAATCGGGTCTGTGTGGTTGCGCCATAATCGTTTTCGTATTTTTAGAGGGTCTTGTGAATGATGTTGCGCTCATCTGTCAATTAACCATATATAGAGGATAACGGGACAGGCAGTGGCGTTATATTTCTTATGTGGCCTAATTAAATAATGCGTGAGAATACCGGCTCTTCAACTTCGGAACACAGTTACAAACTTTCTCTAGTTTATATTCATGGTATTTTACTCACTTGTGTTTGGGAAAAACTTCCCAGTTTGAGAAATTTGTTCGTAACTCCAAAATAACCTTGACCGCTGCGTCACACTCGATAAAAGGTTGATAAAGTCACTTGATTCATTTTGCCTGTTAGGGTCTTTGAAAACCTTGACTATAGCTGTAAATAAACACACACACACGTCTTTATAGTATTTTAGTGTTAACTTCCTTAATATTATTCACCAGCAACACACGGATGTGAGATGTAAACACTGTGGAAGTGAGTTAAACGAAGGCGGTTTTGCAATAATGTTCTCTCTGGGTGTCTTTTTTTTACTGCCATTCATCGACACGGATCAAGAAGAGAAACTGAATTAAAAATAAAATGGAAAATGTCAGTTTTTGTAAGATGAACAATTGTAATTTGACTTGACAGTACAATCTGTTGAAGGTTTTTCCTGCAATCCCATCTTTGTGGTAAAGTAGTCACATCATCATTGTTCCTGTTCAGAGGTCAGGCCCAGGCAGGATGACCTTTTGCTCAAGCTTTATTCTTCTCCGGTGCCCATTTCCCAGGATACCCCACCTGTAAGGAAAAGGTCAAGCGTCGGCCCGGAGGGAGGTCAGAGGTCATCTACAACTATGTGCAACGGCCGTTCATCCAACTGTCCTGGGAGAAGGAAGAGGGCAAGAGCCGGCACGTGGACTTCCAGTGCGTCCGCAGCAAGAGCGTGCCCAACCTGGCCGGGGCCGGGGAGGGCGTGGTCAGGGGTGGCTCTGTCCCCACCCCGCAGGTTGATGAGCTTGACCGCCTCAATGGCCCCACCCACCGGCTATCCATCCTGCCGACGAGGACCCCAAACGAAAGCTGAGGGGCAGCCGTCGCCCCTCGTCCGCCACCACCAGCTTACGTCCGGAATGAGTCGGCGCTGATTCCTGGGTCTCCTGCAACCTGGACCATGTCGGTGTCCATCTGCCACCCTCTTCCTTGCATGATGGATGCATCACAGAGGCCTTGGCTCGAGAGGGATCGTACAGAGCGCGCCTTTGTTCCCTTCCTGTTGTAGGACATCCCATTGCCTTGTTCAACCTGTGATGTTGAGGGCTGCATGCTGGGTGTTCTGATGGTGCCAGGAGTGGGATCCATGGGCTTTCTTTGTGTTTTGGGGTGGACATTGAGGTGATATTGCTGGGAGGGAGCCATGTGACAGTCTGCTGTGATGGGAGATGCCACCGACCAATGAGGTAACAGGTCTGTTAGACATGGCAGGAGAGGTGGAGTAATTTTGAAAAAGTTGGGTGTCCCTAAGGGGCGGGATTTGCAGGGAGACATACGGCCCCCTTCTTTCTCAACTGATTACAAGCTTCGGGAGTGGGGGGGATGCTGTGTGTGTTCCAGGGTGCTCAGCTGAAATCCCACATATCTCACTCACCCTGGTCATTCTCTGCATGAACAGTGATGCCGTTTCTTCACCGTTGGCTGTCCTGCCATCATCACTGGGGGTTTGTATCTTTCCGGAATGTATGGACAAGCTCTTCCTTTACATGGTTTTTCTTTAATTTTCTTAATGACGGTGGATGATGGAGGAGGGTTTCAGGTGTATAATTATATTTTGAGTGGTTTGTGTAGAAACGCTGCACCGTTCGAAAACATTGTCATTTAAAAGTATTGAAGAAATAAATGTGCACAGATCTGATAACTGCCTGTTTACTCAATGTTATGTAAAGAATAGTTTCCTCTGCTGCATGTTTTGTGAAAGAACTCATTGAAATAGGCACAATTCTTGACAGTACAGGTGGTCCCCAATTTTTTTTTTCCTCCTTCCCCGGGCAAGCGATAGGCGGAGCGATACTCTTGTAATGCTGGGCAGTGTCAGCGATCCGCATCACACAGAAGTATTTTCAACTTATATTTTTGCAGAATGTAACCTCATAAATCAAGAACCACCTGTGCAATAGTCAGAAGACAGGACTGTGTACTGCCACCTAGCGGTCAGTAGGGGGGCATTACAGCCTTGTGCTCATTCATAGTCAAGGCAGCAGGTCCTAGACCTGTAGGAGCTCAGAGCAGAGCTCTAACTTTTGCAGCTAAGTCACAATGAAAGCTTAGATGTCCCACATTTTTTAATAGGTTAGCGGTTGTGTAAAAATAGGCAAAAAATAATTTTTAGAAATCTTTATACACCCATGACTACATGGTCCCCCACAGCTCCAGTATTGTCAGATTTGTAGATGACAATGGTGCTACGTCTGATCACCGACGACGATAGGATGCCCTACAGAGAAGAGGTGCGCACTCTGACTCACTGGTGTCAGAAAAGCAACCTCTTGCTCAACATCAAAAAGACCAAGGAGCTTATAGTGGACTTCAGGAGACAGGACAGGGGGCACACTCCCATCACCATCAACAGGATGCCAGTGGAGTGGGTCAACAGCTTCAAGTTTCTCTGTGTCCATATCACTGAGGACCTCACATGGTCCACTCCCACTGAGGCAATAGTGAAGAAAGCTCAGCAGTGCCTCTTCCTCAGACAGCTGAGAAAGTTTGGTATGAGCCCCCACGTCCTCAAATCATTCTGCATCCTGACTGGCTGCATCACCGCCCTCAACTGCAAAGCTCTGCAGAGAGCGGTGTGGACAGCAAGATCATTAGAGACCCTGGCCATACGAGCCATGGACTGCTCTCGCTGCTGCCATCAGCTGGTTAAACCGTAATAAGGCCACCACACGCACAACCCACCTTACCTCTCGTGTACTGCACTTTTATTCTACTACGTATGTGCATGTTTGTTTATGCACTAAAGATTAATTTCATTTCATCATACTTCATGGAGACAATGTATTTGCAGTCATTTTGAAAAAATTTCTAATGCTGATTGACGTTCATCATAGTGGGAACAATAGGTGTGCGCTGTAAACACTGGCAGAGAGTTGAATTAAGGTGTGCAAAAAAAAAAAAAATGTAGGTATATGAGGGAGGAAAGCAACCAGAAAGTTTAAAAAAAGTTTCTTTGAAAACCCATAACTTGCCTGTCAGACAATAAGGAGACTGTTAGTTGTGGCCCTGTAAATGGAGCTGCTGTAAACAGTACACATTAAAGGAACAAACACACACACACCATAGAGCACTGTGGGGGGCAGCAGGAAAAATGATAGGACAACGCACACAGGTATTTTATATACATGGGTGTTTTAATAGAATGCTTTGAGAGTAAAGAGTCCATCCAGCATTTAATGCTCCTTTCACAGAAATAAGCGTTCTCCTAACACTGCCTGGTGAACAGATAAAATCGTGGTCTCTGAGCCTTCGAGGACAAAGAATTAAATAAAGCACATGCACACAACATATACCTAATTAAGGCAGATGTACGTACGAAACCATTAGCCCAAGTCATTCTGCTCTAAGTGGGACAGGATGGCAAACCCACTCCCTGCAGCTCATAAACAGGGAGGAGAAACTGGTTCCACTACAGATATAATGCTTTTCAAAGTGCTCGTGTGAAACCAAAGGGCCCCTGGGAGGGACGTGACTAGCGTACCAGGAACACGTGGTGAATATACAGGACACACCACAGGGAGTCCAGCTGGAAGGGCTCTGAACTGTAAAGCGTGCTTCCAGCGGTTTTCCCTACGCCACACGGGAAGGTGCTGTGCTCTACCAGCAGCCCCAAACAAGAACGGGAGTAAATGGAGCAGTGATGCACACAGAGAGGTTATCTGTTGTGCCCTCAACACAAAGATGCCAGCAACAAAAACACGGAATGTCATTCTGCCCACCACTCGCACCAGCCTCAGGCGTCAGATGTACGGAACAGCGCCGACATCCCGAGCTCTGAAGTCGCCTGAGACAAGGTGCTGCAAGTGAGCCAGCTCCACCATCCAAAGCAAGAATACAATCAAAATATTTTTAAGAAGCTTCACCGTGAAAAATAAAATCAGATATTTACAAAAGATCAAAAACAACTCTCAGCAAACACTGAGACCATGACACACGGATTTAAAAACAATCTCAAAGTCTCACTCTCACGCTGCAAATGCAACCCTGTTCTAAACACACACGACCACCGCAAAGCTCTGAGCGATCCCAGGGCACCTCTGCCAGAACACACACACACACATACATACACACACTCGCCAGGCAACTTGTCACGCATTAAGTATGTCGCATGGAATTGCTGGCGTAGTGCGACACACAAGAAGAATGTCACACTACCACCGAGAGCTAGAGGGTAGGGTGGCCTTTACTACTCTATGGTGGAATGGTGCCGTAACGCAGCCCCCCCAGACAGTGAGGTGAACACAAACCAGGTATCGACAGGACCAGTTCGAAGTGAACTCAACTGGAATATCCACGCCTGACTGCCTTCTTCTCTGAATCAAAACGGGTTGGTGATGGAAACACAATGCTCAGCTCTACTGTCTCAATGTTCATCACAATAAACACCTGACTAGAGACATGGAAACATTTAGAGGTAAGGAAGGTAGAGACATCTCTTGGTCCCCAGCAAACAGTGACTTTAGACATGCAAACCCAGCGTCTAGCTTCAGTAAACCTCCCTGTCCACAAACCTCAAGCAGAAGTGACTGTGCTCGCCTCTAGTCTCGGGTGCGGAGCCTTCAATGGCAGCAGTGCTACATTTTGGGGAAAGAGTGAGAACGATGACACAGCGTCTCGCACGCAAGTGTTCTAAAACTACTTCTGAAGATGAGAAAGGGAACACACTTGTACGTTCTACATCCCAGGTCACACAGGGTTCGAAGCCGTGCTCCGAACAAGCCCCTCGAGACCAGAGTTACCGACTTGTTATTACTGTGATAATCAGAGGAACAACAGCCATCAGTTCTGTGAAGCCTCCTGGAACTCCTGAAATGTGGTGGGCCTGGCGTTTGGTGCTGGGGTGTGCATTCAAAGACTACGTACACACCTCACACCTTGGGAACGGGGACACTGGCATGCGAATGCCCACACAAAACCCGAGGAGCACGAGCACCAAAGCCAAAGAAGCCAAGACCACAGAAGCACCATTTCAGCTCCCCAACCACAAGGAGGAGGCGAAAAGCAAAGGAGTAGCCCTTAAGTGTGGAAAAGAAGGTCTGTCCCAGCGTGCAGCTGGTGGCTGCCTGCCTGCAGGGGGCGTCGCTCACTAGCCATGAACTGGAGAGGCAGAAGTTCAGCTGCTGGTGAAGGGGTGGGGCTTTGGAATGCTACGCCACAGCACCCACTGGCTCTTTGGTGAAGTAACAGTACAGAGAAAGGAAGACTCTAAATGAAGCCCCACTGGGCAGTGGGTGTAAGGGAGCGTCTAGTTCACGCTCTGCTGGTGGGAGGGGACAGCGAGGTGTCCGAGCCCTTAAAATCGATGTGGACGGGGGATGGGGTGAAGGTCGGGGCCTGAGGGCGCCGGGTCATGTGTCTATCGCTTCCCCGTCTTCATATAGGATGGGATAGCTCCCCTGGATGTGAGGCCCTCAAAGCGCTTGTAGGTGTAGTTGATGAAGACCCAGTCCTTGTTCTTCAGGTCTGTCTCTGAGTGGTTGGACACAGGCGCAGCTGTGGACAGTCGAGGACAGAGATGGAGAGGCTCTTTACGCTGCAAGTCTGTGAGAAAGAGAGCAAGCTCGGACACAGAGAGACTGGGGAAATCCGACAACTGGCATTCCGCTCCTCTCACCTGTGGGCTGCAAGATGTCCGAATCGGGAAATTCGTCGAAGTTGGACGTGTCATCGATGCTCTTGATCTCAATGGGAATGGCGGCTGGTCTCTCCCTGTGTGACACAACACACAACACCAGGTGAGCGGCAGGTAAAGCATGGTGGCTATAGCTGTGTTCTTCAATAACGCCATAACACATCGGACAGCAAAAGAGCACCGAATCCAGTCGATAGAAAGAGCGACAACAGATGACAGTGACACTTCTAAGAAAATACGCACAATTTGTCAGGTGCAACCCGACTTGCAACTCTCATCTTAAAAGCACAGCTGGTAGTGTAGTGGTTAGAGTCACTGCCTTTAGATCCAAAGGTCGCAGGTTCGATCCCCACTTCTGGCTGTAGTACTCTTGAGCAAGGTACTTACCCAGCTGTACAAATGGGTACCAGATTGTAAGCATATAATAAGTGTGACATTAACATTCTAAATTGCTTTGGAGAAAAGCATCAGCTAAATGCAAAAGAAGTGAAACATTTTGTATAGGTGCAGTACCTGATGTGGTCATAATCCACACCCTCAAAGAAGGGGTTGCTCTTAATCTCCTCCACCCCCAAGGCACCGATTCGGTGCTCACTTTCACAGCAGAACCTGAAAGGACAGATTTTCAGCAGGTTTCCACGCCACGGGGTCTTCCCAACTGACGAGCAGTGAAATTACTGTAGTACAAAATAACGATTTATTCTCCTTCTTGAAGATAGGAGTCGTGTTGTTGTAAGGATGTGGTAACAGTTTGTCTGTCAAAAGACTCGTGCATGTTCACAGTCCTTTACCAAGATAATGCAGGAGGTCTTAACACTCCATGGCACAAACTGCCCTCTGAGAACTCGGTGTCCCACCCACTGAGCCCAGCTGGGGGTCTCCAGCCCTTGGAAAAAGAGCCCAGTCAAACCTGAGGATGAGGTCCTTGGCCTTCTCCGAGATGGGCACCTCGGGGGGGAACACCAGCGTCTCCCTCCAGTTCATGACCTTCCTGTAGGTCTCCTGGGGCGTCTCGGAGCAGAACGGTGGGTACCCTGCGGAGAAACGGGACAGAAACAGCATACTTTGAGGGCGAGGACTTTTCTTTCCGACAGCCCCAATCCGCTGAACAAAGAGCGCAGCGAGCGACGGAAACGTGCGTGACGGCTGTAGAAAATGCGCACCGATACGGCTCCCTCCAATGCACAGTAGATAAAATCAGCAGTCTCACCGATCAGCATCTCATACATGATGACCCCGAGACTCCACCAGTCACACAGTTTGTTGTAGCCGTTCTGCATGAACACTTCGGGCGCGATGTAGTCTGGCGTGCCCACCGTGGAGAAGGCCTGGGCAGGGGGAGAGCTCATGAGTCCATGCATTTAAAGAACAGCAAGTGCAAAGTGAGCAAGAGCTGGAGCAAATCCGATACACATTCCCTTTCCCCACTTCATGGGCTGAACGCACTCCTTCACATCAGAGCTCACAAACAAACCACAGCGACACAGTGCAAAGAGCCGGAAGTTCAAAATTTAAATCCCAATAGATATAAGCCAATGTCAATGCACGTTCACTCAACCACACATTCACTGGGACCTTAAATGTTTTTAAAAGCTCCAGGAAGCTACTTGTGCACCTGCTGTTACAATGACAAGCCAACACTACACAGTGTTGTTCAGTTTGCAGTGTCACCATGGCCTCCCTACCAGCTGGCGCCTGTTCCTCTTCCATGTCTCCGCCTTCCTTTTTGAGTTCATGTTCTGGAACGCTGTGTGGGGGCAACAAAACACATGGGGAAGTGAAAGCAAAGCAAGAAGCAGGGTGCCCAGCATACAGTCCTCCTTAGAGCATTCACTGTGTTTTAAAAAACAAAAGAAGCCCTCAGATGTATCAGGCAACTGCTCTGAGTCAGGTGCTACTCACTGAAATCGCTGGGCAGACTGTGGTTCAGGTTTCTATAGAACTCGGTCCGATGGGCCTTCTTCAACCCCGTGCACAGGCCAAAGTCGGAGAGTTTCACATGACCCTGCGTGGGACACATTGTCGCCAATGAGCCAATGAGAGATCGTGTTGTCTTTAAAAAAAGCTGTGGTTCTTCACTGAGCCCAGAGGGGTCAGAAACTGGCCACTGAAGCAGATGGGATCCCCAAACTACCCCCTAGCCTAAGGAGTCACCAAAAGCAGTGTATCGCAGGGCTAAATGTTTTTATGCAGCCAGCGCACCATTTCGTGGAGTTTTATTCAAGCACCTTCCCCATCAGTTGTGGGGAAAAATTTATTCCTTCTGCGCCACATTAACTATTTAGTTTCTTCCATTTCGCCATGAAATGCTCGTATGCTATGTTGCGACAGCTTACTCTAGCAAACAAAATGCAACACGCTGACGGATATAAAAACAACAGTGCTGCATGGTTCCAAACGCAGAGTGCTTGTGGATGGACGGGACCCTGCGCTGAGCGCCGTGCCACTCGTGTGCACCTTTAGCTGTAGCGCTCACCAATCGCGGAGCTCTGTAAAGGCATGTGAAAAGTACAGATGATACACAGATGATACACTCTGAAGATGGAGGTGTTGTTTATGTAACTCTCAACGTCCTCACACCCTGAGGGAGTCGTTTCGACCACTTCCTGAGGAAGATGACACGAGAACGGAAGCACTAGGTTCATGCTCCACACCCTGTGGTGTGGGCTCAGTCACCAGTGCCAATGCCTTGAGGCCCTGCAGAGGGGTGCAGACCAGCCGTGACTCCGACACACCCCAAAGTTCCCCTTTTCACACACAACAGCAGCTCTGCTCACGACATACATGGAGGAACCTGACAGACATGTTTCCACTGAAGGCTTGCATGCTCTGTACGTGCATATGTGTCTCTCTCTTTTTCTCACCCTAGAGTCCAGCAACAGGTTATCAGGCTTGATGTCCCTGTGGATGAAGCCCAGCTGGTGGATGGAGTCAATGGCCAGCACCGTCTCAGCGATGTAGAACTGGGTAGCCTCTTCGGAGAGGGTGTCCTTCTTCATCAGCAGGGTCATCATGTCACCTGGGGGAGGGGGTGGTGCAGCCACAGGAGACACCAGGTCAGCCATCCAGGGGTACTGACCACATATGAAGACAACCTGAAGTGTGTGTGCATGGGCTGGGAAACCGCTTTCAGTTTCACTACAACTCACCTTTAATCCTGTGATACACTTATTGAGTCATGGTGCCAAATTTACTTTTTTTTTTTTAAACACTTGCACAACTCGGAGTAGGCAAAACTGTATCAGCAGCAGAGGAAGAGCTTTAGACACACACACACACACACACACACACACACACACACACACACAGGACTACGGACACACCGCTTGTGTATTTCATACCACCATGGTGCTTGTTCACATCACTCCAGTAGCTCCTACAGAAGTGACTTTCAAATAGTAAATACACAGATAATAATAGCAGATGGTGTTGGATTCATTCATGGAGTTGAGTTGTCAGGAGATCAGGAGAGAAGTGGCTCTCACAGAGATGGGTTCGAGACCCTTCCTGAATGGAAAACTTGCTCAGGGACACATGCAAAGCTGCTCACCCCAGGGCAGTGCAGTGATACACCTAGAAACCACTCGTGCGACAACAAAAGAAATTCTACCCATGAGGCACCACACCTTGGCAACGGGGTCATAGTTCACTCAGAATTAAATTGAACAAAACTTAACCCAGTTTAACCTGCTTGCAAATACCATGAAGCTTGGGTGTCTAATCAAGGGCTGTCTGCCACAGTTTGCTGCATAATTTGGATGTAATCTGATGAATAAAGGGAGGAACGCAGTTTATGTAACATGAACTTCTTGAAAGAGGAGGTGGGGAACAGCAAGTGGCACCACACATCATTTGTACTCTGTGTTCAATGTTGATCTCCTGTGTTTAAGTGTAACATGGCTGCTCAAAGACATAAGAGTGTAAAAAAGTGCTCTGGTGTCAAAGTAGAGATTGTGAAAGAAAGGCTCCGAGATGACAACACAAATATATGTTATAAAGCACTTTGAAGGAAATGAACAAAGTGTCACAAGCTGCACATTCTTTCACTCTCTTCCCACTGTTTATCTTTGTTTATATTTAAAAAAACTGCTTTTGGCAGGTTTTGCACCACCTTCTAATTTTTTGGCTGGCAGTTTTGGAAGGAGTTGGTTACTGCACTTTGACGTGTCCTACTTCCAACCATATTTTGACATCACCTCCCTGAAATTACTTTAATCACACCAATCAGCATAAAGTGATGTTTCCAGCACAACTGACTAATGAGCACAGCTTTATCATCGTAGTCAAATAAATCTGCACACCAGCAAGTGTTTTGTTTCTGCCTTATGCTGAACTCGTATGTTCCTTAGACAAACACAGCACCGTTGTGGGTAAGAGCCGCAGTGAAAAAAGACCACGCAAACATGACCTGCACTCTGCCGTTATCACCACCAGGAAGGCTCACAGTCTCTCCGGCACATCTTTCCAAGGAAGCCACAAACTTATTTGCATACAATGCTAGCGACCAAAACACGAGTTCAAACCACCCGGGTCTGGAATTGGTGACGATCTCCACCTGAATGGGGCTGCTTCTCACCTCCAGGCAGGAACTCCATGATGAGGTACAGGTTCATCTTGTCCTGAAAGCTGTAGAACATCTTGACCACCCACAGGCTGTCAGCTTCCACCAGGATGTCCCTTTCGGCACGGATGTGGCCCACCTTATGAACACCACAGCATCACCATCAGTCAACAGGTCACACTGCTTATTTGTAATACTGTTACTACGGGCAGTAGGGGGGGGCTACGGATAGAGCTGCTGATAGTTATTCCGTTTTAAATATGGATGGTCTAACAGCCCGAGTCTTGTGCGTCAAAGTTTGGGGGCAAGATATGAACAGCAGACATGTCTGGTCTCCTGGGACATCTGCTCATTTGCATAACCAGAGTTAAAAAAAAAAAAAAAAAAAAGGGGGGGGGGGGGGGTCCAGAGACAAGGTTCCCCTTCAAGACCACAAGAAAATGGCAGCATGTTCTGCAGTATTCTATTCTGTTTAAGGGTCTTGAGGTCTTAAATTACTTTGTGGAAAAAAAATATACATTTACACTTATTTGCTTAGCAGACACTTTTCTCCAAAGCGACTTACAATGGATACTATGTAGTATTACTAGCCCACACACCTTATTCACCGCAGTGATTTACACTGGTATACACACTACTTACAATGGGTCACTCATCCATACATCAGTGGAAGACATACACTCTCTCTGTGTCACACACACACTATGGGGGAACCTGAACAGCATGTCTTTGGACTGTGGGAGGAAACCGGAGCACCCAAAGTAAACCCACGCAGACACGGGGAGAACATGTAAACTGCACACAGACTGAGCAGGGATTGAACCCACGTTCTCTCGCACCACCCAGGCGCTGTGAGACAGCAGCGCTACTCGCTGTGCCACCATGCTGCCCGCTAGCATAGCATACACATATATATGTATGCTATGCTAGTTTATGCCTCCAGCTATAGGCTAACACATATCGTTTAAAATACCCTTTTCTGCTTTAGCAATTCTAACTGCTGCTCACCTGCTCCTTTTCCAGCATGTCGGCTTTGCGCAGGATCTTCATGGCGTACACGTGTCCTGTGTCCTTCTTCTGCACCAGACGTACCTGGATGAGGACACATGGAAACAATGAACATCAGAGAAGTCTCTTTGAGAGGATCCTGCAAAGACCCCCACAAAACCTGTCCTACAGGGAGTGTCCATCAGGAGCACGAAGGAGTGAAAGAAGCCCATGTTCACAGAGAGAAGTGACTGGGATTCTGAACCTTCACTTGTGCATGGATATGGTTACATGAAAGAAAGAATAAAACAAATACAAACACGAGAAGTGTGACCCCACAGATGTAGGCGTACCTCTCCAAAAGCCCCCCTCCCGATGACCTTCAGGGACTCAAAGTCATCCAGGCCAAGGCGGGTCCGCTTTAGCCGCAGGAACTCGGTCTCCTTGCGGGCGTGTTGGGATCTCCGAATGCGTTTCTATGACGAGTACAGGAACAAGCAGAAGGAGTGATTGTAACTGTGTGTGTGTGTGTGTGTGTGTGTGTGTGTGTGTGTGAGAGAGAGAGCGAGAGGCTGACAGAGTGCGAGTGTCCACTTACCTCTTCATCAGCCAGGCCTTCCTGATCCATAACCTTCTCCAGCTTCTGCTGCCTGTGGGGAGACGGAGGGGGGTGAGTCTCACACGGAGCCCAGGCTCACCCTCCCACACTGACACCACAAAGCAGAGCCATTACAGCGTCACCTCGTTAGCCAACTGAGGCTAGCCCCACCATGGACCAGTCGAAAGGCACTGTGATTTGTGAGCGGCATTTGCAAGACTGCACAACACAGCCCAGTAGGGCATTTCAGAGCATTTTTGCGGCTCCGCCACAACACCACTGCTGGTTTGATGAAAACAGGGATCTGTCAACGGACCTACAGCTCCAAGGTGGGCTGGCTCCTTTAGTTCAAGACCATGGTAAAAGAATCGGCCCATCAATGCGGGCCATTCAAAGAGAGCGTCTAGAAGTTCCACATACAGTGAAACAGGCTGCAGAAAACAATCCCAGGATGAGTTCTGCCATTGTACCTTTAAGGAAGAAGCTGTGCTAAAAATAATGTGCAAAAATAGTAATAATAATAATAATAATATTATTATTAATAAGAAACTGAGAAAAAGATGAAATATGAACATTCTTGTCTGCTGGGTACATTAAAATTGACAGTGTGAAGCAGAGCCTGAGCGGGAAGATGACATGTGCCGATGGGTATTTTTGACTTGTGCGGTCATATCCCAAAAGTGACTAAACCAGCATGTAAATGTGTTTGTTTCACTGGCAAAAAGAGGAACCTGGGCATGCAATAGAACC
The DNA here is from genome assembly GCF_900964775.1 of Scleropages formosus. Lineage (NCBI taxonomy): Eukaryota > Metazoa > Chordata > Actinopteri > Osteoglossiformes > Osteoglossidae > Scleropages > Scleropages formosus. Next base: position 42,335,469 of record NC_041807.1, on the reverse strand, counting down.
ACGAGAGGTCAGGTTAGCAGTTAGTGTTCTCAAGCGCTGCTTCCTCCACAGGCCGAGCAGGACTGGTGCCGCCCCACGCTGGCATTTGCCCCTCCCCCAGAGAACCAGCTAACACAATAAAAGTGAAATAGAGGCTGCAGCAGGGGATCTGCAGAAGCAGCAGAAAGGCAGTTTTGCTGAGTGCTGCCAGGCGAGAACCAAAGGCTGGAAACAGGGCACTGAGAGCGGCTTCTACAGCTCCTGGAACCCAGCACTAAAAGAGCACTGAGGCTAAGGAAGTATGCGTACACTGCTACACAGCAATGACCAAATGAGTGCAAGACACACCCATCAAACAGCCTCTTCTCGTTCTTTCACAAGTTCATTAAGTGGCATCGAGTTGGCTCTCGCTGACCACATTTGAGCGTCTAGAATATTCTGTCATCCACCAGTGTCCTTAGTGTTGAACAAAGCGCATCCATTGTTGCCGTGATTGAGGCCACCCTTGCGGTTGCTGGTCACCCTCCTCTTCTTCCCATTATCGCCATCTTTTTGAGAGAATCTAGATTTCTTGTAATCTGTCCACAGTATCATAACCATAACCTGTCTCATCAACTGTGCTTCCTGTGAGAGTTCTGCTTTCATTTGGTCCAGCATCAATGCTTTATATTCCCAAACTTACTGTCAATCTAAAAATCTAGCCATGTTAGCAAGCATAAACCAGGAGTGTACACAGTTATTCAGAAGTCCATCAAGACACACAGGTAGACAGATAAATACAAAGAGATACACAGGACCATGGTAAAGGTTCAGTCCATCAAGGGCAATGGACAGACAGGCCGGCAGATCTAAACATCTTGATTTTGAAGAAAAATGCACAGGCTGCAGCTCCATGCGAAGAACAATGGAATGGAATTTCCCTTTGAATTTGAATAAGGGATGTGACCCTGTCCAGATGAGGGAGGCACAGCAGGGAACTCAGGCACTATTGAATGGCAGCAGTTTGTGACCCCCGAGTCTCGAGCGAAAGTCTAACTTGGGAAATCATCCCCCTCATTCAAATTCAAGGGGAAATTCCACGTTGGGGAGTACAATTACATCCCATGAGCAACCTGACCAATACTGACATCTCTCAATGACCTTTAGACATACAGAGGCATGAGCTAACACAGCAACAGGTCAACTCGCACACAAACACACATTAACACAGACGCACGCACAAGACCCCACCTCATCTCCCGTTCCTCGTGCTGAGCGATCAGATTGCTGTAGAAGTTCTCTAGGGTCATCTTGGCCATGGTCACACGCTCCTTTGTGTGGTTACTCATTGAGGAGCAGGAAGTCTGTCCTGTCATCGCCATGGTTACCTGCGACACACACAAGAACAAATCAAAAGACACTCTCGGGTATGAACAAAACCATAACAAGAGTAAATCTGAAGTGCCTGAGAATTTACATTTATCCATTTAAGTGATGCATTTACTCAAAATTTCTTGAACTTCAAATTTCTCCAAAACCGCTACTTACAATTCTAAAATGAGATACTTTATTGTCAACATATGCAATGTAAGACAACAAAATTTTGTGTGGCACCCTTTAGAACAGCAGCAGAAAAAAGACCACTTGAAATAAGCAAATAAATAAGAATTAGACTGAAACACTGAAGTCCTTTCATGTAGTTTTTCTAATGCTAACGTAGCTCGGCTTGTGGGGGAATATACATCCTACTGCACCAACTGTAGTTCACACAGACACACAGCCCTCCTCCTCTGCTCTTCCCGGAACCCCTCGTCCAATCCGCTTCTCATCTCATCCATTTACCAATTTATACAGCCGGGTAATCTTTTTTTTTACTAGAAGAATTCAGTGTAAGTACCTTGCTCAAGGGTACTACAGCTGGAGGTGTGATTTGAACCTGAAACTGCCGGGTCCAAAGGCAGCAACTGTAACCACCACACTATCAGTTGCGGTACCACTGTATTTAAGAGCACATTCTGTCAATAACATACTGGTTAAGGACACAGACTTGTGACACCAGAGCTGCATGCAGCTGCTGTAATGTCCCTAAGCAAGGCTATTTACCCCAAATTACTCCAGTAAACATTAAAATATATAAATTTCACAAACTAAGCCGCTTTGTTTAAAAGCAACACCCAACAAAAATTATCACCCTTTGTGAAAGCTTCTGACTGGAGGAATATAAAGTACTTGAGAGTTTTTAAACGAACAGGGTAAAGTTTAATTAAAAAAAAAAAAAAAACAAGAAGAGACACTGGGCAGTGATGAATAGCAGCCTACAGGCAGCAAAACACACTCGTTGTCAGTACTTACTGACACATGGCAAATATGCAACAGTGGAGAGTCAAGGCAAAAAAATCCCTTATTTGGCCAACAAGTCCCCAGCGGTAATGACCTTCACGCCACACCCTTGAGGAGCTGAACACAGGGAACACTGTCTGACTGCAGGCCGCACGGCAGGCTGGCACTTTGTGTGTACATGACACATTTCCCCAAAGGCGACTACGTCACAAAAGGAAGCTTACAGATCCTTCAACACTACAAGAAGGAAAAAAACGCAACACAGAAGAGCAGCACAGAAGTTGTAACTTGTTTAAACATGCTAATAGAGACTACAGCAGACAACATTCTAGCAATATTCTAAACACTTAAGATGGGAAAGTAGTATGTTTATACCACGCTGTACACATAAAGACCACTAATACAAAAAAAAAAAACATTCATCACCCATTATCTGTAATCGCTGGTCCAATGCAGGGACATAGTGGTGTGGTCCCTGTCCTGAAAGGAAACAGTAGGAGGCAGGCTACTCCCTGGATGAGACATCAGTCAATCAGTGGGTGGGGCAATCGCACACACAACTCATTCATTCATACACACACAGGGACACGCTGAGGGAAACGCAGTCATCGGTTCAGCTAAAAGACATCTTTGGACTATGGGATGAAACTGGAGCTCCTGGGGGAAAGCCATGCAAACACAGCAAGAACATAAAACTCAACGGACAAGAATTAGTCCATTATGAGAACCAAGTCCTTAAAGGAGGAGGAGGAGCCCTCTGCTGTGATTTAGGTGAGAAAACTGACGACGAGACTCAGTGACTGACAGGAGTCAACAGAAGGTTCACTATAATTACATGAGATCTACAAGGCCACACACACTTGACACAGGAGCGTGGCAGAGCGCCTGACAAAATCTTTTCTATATTCTTATAATATTTATATTTTCTGTATGACAAGCTCAGGTACACATCACTGAATGACAATTTCAGCACTATACTCTATGTACTCATTGTTAAAAGAGAGGTTCAAAAGTGTGAATATAGTGCAATTCTAGGGCAACTCTTGCTTGACGGCAAAACAATCTTCCAGTATTGTGTCCCATATAATTTTAACTTTCGCCAAAGAATATTTAAAAGTGTAATTTACAGTGAAGTTATAGAAGCGTGTGGGTGAGCCGTCTCCGTGACAACTTTGCTCAGCTGGCCCAGAGGGTGGAGAAAGGACAGGCAGCCTATGGTGGAAACAAAGTGCAGCTATTCTGGCAGGCGGCCGCCGCCACTGCATGGCCCTAACTCATGATTTGTGGTTGGTAATGCTAGACCGAGGGTGTCCAATTATCCCTAAATTTAGACAGTGCATGAAAAAAATAAAAAAAATAAATCCCACGAAGTGCAAAGGGTAGGACTTCAATACACCGATGCTGCTCAGCTGCTCACACCAATGGCAACTTCCAGAGCTTACAGTATTACTACTGTTTAGAGAGCAGGAAAGTTTTACTGAAGTAACTCGGGTGAAGAACTCGAAATTTCCGGGTTGACATCATCAGCTGTTAAACATAGTGCTGACCACAAAGCAACCATGACAAAGAGAGCTGTAAGCTTTCCCCGTAAAGGCCGAAATAGCACTTCTGAAGTGACTGAACCACCACCAGCTGTGGGAAAGACAAACGAAGACAAAACCTTTCCGTTTATACAACGCTGATGTCGTCGGATGGTTATGAATGACACAAACTGTAAGAATGACATTTCAAGATGACTGAGTAACAAGAGCACCATGTGATGTGTTCAGCTCCCAATTACCTACAAGACCTGATCGCTCGCTACGCTCCAGGCAGACTGCTATGCTCGTCCACCTCTGGTCGCCTGGTGGTCCCACACATACGAGGTCTAAAATCAAAAGCCCCAATGACCTCCATCTGTCACTCAGAACTGCTGAATTTCAACACCCAAGGCAGGTTTCAAAACATCTCCTTCACACTCACTTCTCCTCTGATCTCCAATGTGCTCCACACACACGTACAGCATTTGTTCAGAAAGAACACCTCCACATGCCACTATTCCTGTAACACGTGTAATATACACAGGTTTACACAGCGCTATGAGACAAACTGACCGTACTCAGTAATCACGTCTGCATGCAGATCTCTCCGTCTGCTGGTGTAATGAATTGTTCTATCGCTTTCTGAGCTGTACATCGCTTGAGAAAATGTGAATATAAATCATAAGAATTATGCGTATAATAATGGCGAGTTATAATACAGGGAAGAGCCCTGGAAATTTATAGACATGTCATAGCAGTACTCTTTCAACAATGATTTCTTTTTCTAAACATTTTGTAACTTCCAGACAGAATACACAAAAATGTTCTTTCTGTATGACTTCCTCGGGAGTCTCAAACACACACCCTAAATGGCCTGTGAAATGTAAAATTTTCCAGTCTGGCTAAATCCACCAACAACTGGAAAATGTGGGGTGTGGGTGAGCTTTTCAGTATACACCCACCGGACTCTGCACAGATTCACCGCGCTTACTCAGTGGACCGATCTTTTATTACTCAATGGACTGCAGTCCTGAGTTGTGTTTGGCCGCCCAAAGTGCTCCCATGTGTCTCCCCTGCTTGTCTCTCTCCATCGGCTTCCTGTAGCTGTCAAAGGACCGCAACCACAAAGGATCCCTAAAGGATCCGTCCACTCCCTACACCCCAGTAAGAACGCTACGCTCCCCCCTCCGGCCGCCTGCCCGACCCACTCAAGGGGTTCAAGATCAAAAGGCTGCCAGTGGTCAGTCTCAGCCCCAGGGACAATGAATTTACCGTCACTCAAAACTGCTAAGTCTCTGCATTCAAGAAGGGTGTCAAAGGGTCTCATCTGTTTCAATCCAATCGCCCACCCACTCTCACCAGCGAGTTTCCTATCCACATGTGGCTGTTACAGATATGCACTGGAATATGAAGTAACAACCAGGGCTGTGGAGTCGGTACACAAAACCTTTGACTCCGACTCCAGTACGCCAATAATTGCTTCCAACTCAAGCTTTGACTCTTCCCTTCTGTGATCAATAAGACCTCAGGAGGAGGTCGCACCTTTAGTTATAGAGCACCTAAACTGTGGAATAGTCTACCGGTTACTGTCAGAAATGCCCCGTCCGTCTTTGTCTCCAAATCCAGACTAAAGACTTAACATGTTTACTCAGGCATTCCACCTTGAAATGTAATTCCACCTGGCTGTGTTTGTTTTTAACCACCTTTATACCAATGCATATTAAATTGACTCGTTAAAGTTACAAATTACTAACTATTTCTTCTTGTTGAGCATTGTATATAAGACTTGAGGAAGCCTGCCAGTGGTCACAGACGAATCCCATGCCGACTGAAGATGATGACCGACTGCCACGATGGATGAAACGTACCACGCTGAGCTGGGGATTCAAGATACCATTTAGCAACAATATCATCATTACTTGTAAACTGGCTTAGAAGTCTTATTTAATCTAGAATACCCAGGAGGGGTGGGCAGTCACTGGCGCTTGGACACCCAGAGGTTTTTTTCTCCCTCGATTTTCGGTTGGAAGTTTTTGTTCCTTTCCTCCGTGGCCAGTAGGCATATTTATAGCTCTATAAAAGTATTATATTACGACAGTCAGTAGTCAGCTGTCTTGTTTGTTTCTTTATCTGATGTATGTTGTTCTTGCCTTATGCCTGTGTTAAAGCGCTCTGTGTCACTGCGTGAGAAGAGCTCTATAAAAATTAACTGAATTGACTCCACAGCACTGGTAACAACAACAGTGGTATCACGCGAACAAAATGTGCTTCCACAACTGCATATAGAGAACTAAGCCCTCTGTCGTGGGATTCACTTTTGTGTAGACTAAGTGGTTCGTAGCGCTGAAGAAAAGTGTCTGCCAAATGCATAAAAGTAAATGTCTTGCACGATGGCTCTGCAGCAGACCTTAGGACTTCACTGAGTAATAGACTATCTCCCATCACACACTGATACTGTACTGATCAGTATCAATCTGTATAGACGTGTGAACTGAAAACGTTTAAATGTAATTCCATGAAGCTACACGCATCTGTTAAGGAACGAAACAAACAAGCCCTTGATGAAAGGCCTGTTAGAGCCAAACTGCTTGTTTGGGCAGCTGGTGCACAACTGAGGGTGGAGCAAAAGGTAAAATATTCCGCAACCTATTTCACATCCGGAAACAAAGAGAGCACGGGAAAGGACGGAGAGACGACACTGGCAATGAGCGAACACATCCAGACTCAGCCGTTTGCATTGTTCTGGATCACAAACGGAAATTAAGCGTGTAATATGAACAAGCAAATTTTGTTTACATGTATTCATTTAGCAGATGCTTTTCTCCAAAGCGAAGTACATCTCAGAGAAAATCATTTATCAATCAATCATCATAAATTCTCATTTAGCCAAGTACTTAGAATACATTACTTTCGCCACAGCTGACTAAAAAGCTTGATATTTATAAATATTTAATGCATACGTGTACAATCTTTTCACTGTGCACAGGTTTAACAACTATATGGTAGTGACAAGCTTGTTATTTTGTCAAAAATATGCATTGTGTCAAACAGCCTGAGGTCTCGACAAGACTTCTTCCCATCAGTATCAGCTACAACCCTCGGGAACCTTCACAGTGAAACGTAACACAGCTTTAAAACCTTTTCCATAGACTGAATACCCCTAATTATAATCGGATGGAAGACATAATAGAAGTGTGAAGGAAAAAAAATTACACAGATAAGGGAGTACATTTAAATCTACACATAAACGGTGAAATATTTAGCCACCTCGGCCTGGCCCACCGATTGACAGCGAGGCTCTCCTGCAGACAGGACATCTGCTCCCCTGTCAAATTCACTCAGGGCTCTCGAGCGTAAAAAGCCTTCAGATGCCATCGAGTCATTTTTGCAGATGTCAAAGAACAAAACGCACAGGTCGTCTTCTATGGAAACACCTAAATTTTTAGGCTTCAGGCCAGCTGAACAAAGAGCTGCTGAGAATACGCTTAAAAACAAGGCAAGGTGCCAACTTCCCCAACGCACATTTCAAGCACCTTGTCAGGTGTATTATTATTATTATTATTATTATATATGCGTATTGTGAGTGTAAGAAGAATGTGGTTGGGGCAGAGCACATGTGACACGGAATTCTTCAGCGCAGGTGACGCCTCAACCACGCCGGTGCCACTGAAACGCGGGAGAGGAGTCACGGTGTAACAGCACAGGTGGAAACGCACAGGTGCGTGGAAACACACACACACACACACACACACACACACACACCTTCCCAGGTGTACTTCTGTGTCCTCCTGCCCCTACGCGCTGTTCTCAGACTCAGGTGTGTTTCTGGCACCTTCCAGGGCTCCACTTCTCCACCTACTTGTGTCATCTCTTCATCTCCCCACAGCTTTTGCGACACGCACAGGGGAAGCTGTAGAAATGTGTGACCAACGGCAGAGCTGTCACAACCGCACACTGGTGCAACACGCAGCGGCGCGAGCAGCGCGATCCCGGCGGCGGCGGCGCGCGCCACACCCACGCGACGCGGGGGTCGATCAATTGACAATGTTGGCTCATTGGATCGCGAGGCGCCGCGCGCCGCACTCCTCACTCAGTCTTTGCGCGCCTCGGCGAGCCGATGATGCGAGCGGACAGGTCGCGTTAATCATTAACGCCGGCCCCGCGTCTACCGCGCGCGCGCATGATGATGTGCGTGCGTGCGTGTACTCGCCACAGTATCCCGTGTGATCCCATTTAGGGCCAGTTAGTTACCGCTCCCGGCGTGAACTACACACTCTGTGAGTGACGGTACCGTAACCGTACCAGGCAGACTACTCTGTGCTGTACTTTACTTTTACTCTGAATCATGTCGCTGCTCTTCTTTTATTTATCGAGCAGCACAGCGCTAGTATAGTAACAACGGGGCTAAAAACTCGTCTCGAGACTCGTGTGTGTGTGCGCGCGCGTGCGCGCGCTGACGGGGTGAGAAAGTAAACACTCCCAAGTGTTAACGAAGTGAAATTAAAACGTGCTGCGCCGGGGGCTCTGCTCCGAAAGCTCGGCCACTTTGACTGCACTTTACCGGTAAAAGACTCCGACTTACTTAGTTAGTTTCCACTGAAGACTGAGCCGTCCGTCCCGCACACAAAGAACCGAAAACACGGTCAAACTGAAACTCCTCTTCCGCCGCGTCGCTGCGCTACAAGTCGCCCAAAATTCGCCTTTATTCTGCGCGGCTCACCGCCCCAGTCCCTCGCTCGCGACTATTTGCTCTCATTTACTCACATTTACCGTCTTTTGTCCGCCTTCCGTCTCCGACCCACCGTCCTTCTCGCGGCCGCCGCTGCTCGCGCTGCTGCTCGTGGCGCTTCGGGCGCCGGATGACGCGGCTCGTGCGGCGTCCTGCGTCCAGCTCGCGGGCGTCACCGGAGGGCTGCGCTGCCACGCACGGCCACTAGGGGCCGCTGTTGACATCCGGCTTCACTTCGGAGTCAAACGTCCACGAGTTGTATTGAGAAAAAAGTTATTTTCCTAAAAAATTCTAAACTGTACCATGCAAACTTGAATGGAGGGGCAGCTCAAACAACTCATCTGACAAATTTCCAGTAATGAAAAAAAGTATTCTTTTTACAGCATCCACAATCGACGCATGCATGCAGCATGGCCATGGCAGGTGAATTGTACCCTCCCTGTTTTTGTATTTTTTTTTTGTTATAATTTATTAAGAGATGCATCCGTCCAAAGGGAGTTCCGGTAACCGGGTCCATTAGTTCAGCGAGACATTTTTACAAAAACGGATCAGACTCAAAGATTCCGCTGCAGGAGTGAGGAGTGGGACGAGAACCAGCAACCTTCATCTCCTCAACCTAGTCTGTGTCTGTACCTCATAATAACGGCTGGACATGATTCTACTACTAGTGCATCTGATATTCTCTGACCAGCAGCAGGGTCCCTCCTGATCCCTCGGCTTTCTAACACGTATCCTTAACCGCTGGGGTCTGCATCTCCTGTGGAGGTCTCCCTCCCGTGCCTCTCCTTGTAACTGATATTACATCCGAACCAGCAGGCAAAAGGGAGAAAACTAAATCCAGAGTGCGGCACGTAAGCGGCTCTCCATGACGGCATCGCTGGCTAATGTCAGATAATCTTAAAATATTAACATGGCAGCTGAGCAACCAGGAGTTTGGGACTTGTTCCTTTCCAGTTGACGGTTTCTGAGAGACACCACCAGAGCCTATAAAAAAAATACTCAATTAATTTAGAAAAAGGCCTGGATTTTCTCAAATTGACATTATACAGTGTTCTGAGAGGGGGTGCAGTGGCGCAGTGGGTTGGACCGCAGTCCTGCTCTCCGGTAGGTCTGGGGTTCGAGTCCCGCTTGGGGTGCCTTGTGATGGACTGGCGTCCCGTCCTGGGTGTGTCCCCTTCCCCCTCCGGCCTTACGCCCTGTGTTGCCGGGTAGGCTCCGGTTCCCCGTGACCCCGTAAGGGACAAGCGGTTCTGAAAATGTGTGTGTGTGTGTGTGAGTGTTCTGAGTTAATCACCGGGTAGCAAAAATTCTCAGTTAAATTCACTATGGTTCCGAGCTGTAACGCAATACAGCATGGAAAAAATCTGAGTGAAATCAGCCTGAATGTTGGTTTTTCGAGAATACAATTAAATGTTGGTATTCGTTTGTATGCAAAGCGCTTACTTTCAGTGGTTTCCATAGTGAGCACTGATACCGAAAGACATTTGCTGCTCTCGTACGTACTTACTGTATAAATGTACGTTTAGACACAGAGACCTGTACAGTCTGCCAGCTGCTGAAATGAGGAACTGTTCGCCTCTCTCCTCAGGACTGGAACTAGAAACTTCCAAGTTGGCAAACTAATGATTTCCAGTTCACAGGCAGGCATTCTAATGATTGATGTCCGATGCGGTGGACCGGCCTCCCTGCCTGCCTGTGTCGAAAGCCACCTCTTCCAGAATCGCTGCTCCCTGATAGCCGAAGTGCCCCATAAAGCCCATGTGCAGCTGCTCGTGTAACACACACTGCTGTATTATACACTCTGATCTGGCTGTGGTGGGTGAATCGGTGACTGCACTGACTGAAAAAAAAGCACAAGCTGACAAGGAAGGAGGGACGTGTCAATCATTCCGAGCACGAGAGGAGCTCACAAACAGCGGGATAAAGTTTGTGTTTACTCCGAGTCCGTTTCGTGACAATCACTTGCGGGAGCAGGATGGCGGATGGAGAAGAAAAAGAAGTGAAAGGCGCACAGTTTAGGAGGCTACAGCAACCCAAATACACTGTGTGTCGCGGACACTGTTAATAAAGTTATTCAAAACATGATCTGTCTGTGCGCCGGAAGTAGCTTCTCCGGAAGTGGGTGCCTGTTTCCGTTCCCGTTCCCGTTGCTGTCCCTGTGCCCGTGCCCGTGCCCGCGCCCGCGTCTGCGTAGCGACCGCCCGCCGGTTTCCGCCTGCCAGTCTGCGGGTGGAGGCGTGTGGGAGCGCGGGGCAATTTCCAGCCGGCCTCGGACACACGCAGCGGTCCGGCCGAAACAACCCCGAAACTCGAGGAAGCGGATCTGGTTCTTGTCGGCGACTCAGCGTGTGCGAACGGGTAAGAACGCGCCGGAGCGCCGCCGCGCCTGTGCCACATCGGCAGCGACAGCGCGGGGGGGGGAGGAGGGGTGTGTGTGTGGCTGAGGAGGGGAGCATAAGGCTTTCGTCACGTCGGACACACACAGCGCGCGCTGCGGCGGGTCCGAAGACCCCGCAGCAGAGGCGTCTCTTTGTTTGTCCACGCGCCGGGCGGATGCTGTGCTGTGCGCGAGCACGTGTCTTCCTGTGTGCGTGCCGCGTGTGAGAACTGCGCTCAGTTAGTGAGTCTTTGGAATGAGCTCTGTGGTCGTTGTGGACCCCCCCCAGAGACTCCTGGACCCCCTGCCTTCACCCCCCGCAGCGCTGCCTCTGCAACGTGACTCCTTTGCTTTTTCCTGCCACAAAAGTGACTTAGTTTGTGATGATCTCTGATCCTGTTCGGTGCACGTGTGTGTGACCACACCTGTCTGTGTGTCCCAGTGTGTGTGTGTGTGCGCGCACGCGCGCGCTTCTCACCGGCTGCAGTCCCCTGGCCCAAGGTGACCGACTCCCCTCTAGAACCGAGAAAAGCGGTTAACGCACCGCTCTTGCTGTCGCCACACTGTCTTCTCTCTCTGGCTGCACAGCTCTGTTCCTAGTTTAATTTCTCCTGAGTCCTGTAATCACATTATTATTATTATTTTATTATCATCATGTCTTTCTCTTTAGCATGACCTAAGTGTGAGGACTGCACACTAGTAAATTACTCGCACTCATTTCCCATTTACACAGCAGAGTTATTCTTACTGCATCACTTCAAGGCACCGCAGCAACAGCAGTAGCAGGTGAGACTGGAACCGGGACCTTTGGATGGGGGAGGGTGGCGTTAACCGCTGCGCCACCTGCTGTCCCAGACGAAAATGCGAGACCCGAGGAGCTTCCCATTTTAGCCGGTAGCCCCGGATGAGACGCTGTTAATTCCCGCTTTGTGGACTTTGGCTCAGCTCCGTTTGCGCTCACTCCACAGTCGTCGTTACCAGCAGGATGTCGGTGCGGTAAAAAGTGCTGTAAAGTGATGCTTCCTTCCCGGCTCTGTCTCTCTGGGCCGCATCACCCGTCGGTCCGTTCTGCGACGAGTTCGTCCGCGAACGGTGCAGCCGGTGGCGCAGAGGTGAGAGCCAGTGGTCTCCGCTGGTTTGAGCCTCTTGAATCCCCCCAGCCCCACGGTGAAGGTAGTGTAAGGCAGTAAACGCGCCCCAGCTGCACAGAAGGGTAAATTGGTGTAAGAAGGTCAGCGTGCAAACCAGTCCCCTGAGAAGTGCAGAGTCTCATCCATCCACCTGCCTCTCCCGCACAGCAACTGAGAGCGCCGCCTGTGAATGCCCGGCGCCCGACTGGGGTGGACGCAGAGGTCGGCAGAGTCGGCGCGCGCGCCGCGTGACGGACACTCGAGATGACCGGCAGTAGCCAGCGGGCGGCCAGGGCTCGGGGTGGCCGACCGGTCGGGGAGAGCGCCTGCGACGGGGGCGGGGCCTGCCTCTTGAGCCGCCTGGTGCAGCTGCCGTCGCCACCGCTGTCGCGCGCCCAGCTGAAACGTCTGGAAGAGCACCGCTACAGCAGCGCCGGGCGCTCTTTGCTCGAACCCCTCATGCAAGGCTACTGGGAGTGGCTGGTGGGCCGCGTGCCTGCCTGGATCGCGCCCAACCTCATCACCATCGTGGGCCTGCTCACCAACATCGCCACCACACTGGTGCTAGTCTACTACTGCCCCACCGCCACAGAGCAGGTAGGTCTCGTCCTGCCTAGATCGGCAGTGCATTTCGGTAGCTTGTGGTCACTGCCCCTTTGCCCGCCCGTTGGGTCACATTTTACCTCTGCCGATTTACCACGTGCTGCTTTCCGAAAGGAAGTACGACTCAGAGTAAACAGAAGTGCGTCGGCGACTACAGGGAGACACAAACACGGGATTATTGGTGCACCGCTTGTGTGTGTCACGCCACCGTGCTGCTGCTTTGCATCCCTCAAGTGTAGTGGCCTTAAGGAGTGACATTCAGGTTGCGGTAGCTCAGCATTCTTGCTACGGCATACACACCAATCACGTCCTGTAGATTTCAGAGTCGGTGGCGTCATGGCAACCCCACCCTTGTTCCCCTACGTTTGGAAGCATTTTGCTCTTACGTCCCAAGTAACTGATTAGCAGCTGATTTTCTCCCAGGGAATTCAGGTTAAGTACTTTCTGAAGGGTGCAACAGCAGCTGGCTCAGCACACTTTAAATCTGAGCTTTTGGGTCCAGTTCCACAACGGGGGGTAGTGCACTGAACGGTGGCTTCAGCGAACGTGCGTATCCGAGGAAAACGCAGAGTTCATTTCATCAGCAAGTAGAAGTGCGTTCCACTGGCGCACGAGATACCTTAGAGGTGAGACGCACGATTCTCGCGGTGCACTCAGTTTGTCTGGTGTTACTCCTTCATACAAACGTACATTACTTGGGTCGCTGCTCATCGAACTGGTAGGTGTATAACACGAAGGTATTTGGGGCAAATTACACAGTGCACGTTTATGGAGTGTATGGGACATGATCAGAAGGAGCCTGAAAGAGATGCTTTGAGAGCCTTTCTGAGCCCTCAGAGGGATTCAGCAGTTGTGAATGAGAGGCGCAGGGGGAGCTCATCCCGCCACATTGTAGTTGGGACTGACAACCTTTGTGCTTTTGATTTTGGGGCCTGTGTGTGGGACCACCAAGCAGGTGGATGAGGAGGAGTGTAGTTTTAGTTAATAATCTGCTCCGTTCGGCAAAGTTCCTCGCTCGGGAACAGTGTCGGTGCTCCATCTGAGACGGATGGGCAGTCTGAAGCTTGTGGGTGCGAGCACTCCTCTGTCCAGCAGGTGAGCGCCGGTGGCCCCCAGCGAAGGCACACGTGAGCACTTTGCTTCTCTCTTCCTCTTCCTCCCTGTGTTGGCAGAGAAAGGGGCCAGTAACCCCTGTATGCGGTAAAACATGGTGTTCTCCCGGCGGGTGCTAAAGGGTGCACTCTGATTTACGGGTCCCTGTGACTTAGTTTACACTCCTGCTCCAGAGCAGAAATTCAATACGGTTAGGTATGAAAATAGGGGCCCTTTGGCTCATGTGGCAGCCGTCTTGTCCGGTGTTTGGGCTCTTTCTACTGCGTTACTGAAGTGCACTCGCTGTTTTTGGCACAGATGGCGGCGCCGCCACACGCGGCAGTATCTCCGAGGTGCAGAGTCGAGTCTGACGACGATAGTGTCGTGCATGTGTACAGTCCGGAGATCAAGAGCCACGATGAGTACCGTGGCTCAGAATACACACCCCAGCACCGCAATACACTGTCGTCACAAATGTGGTGAAATGTGCCGGAGCGATCGGTTTACTGTGCAGTGTGCGCGTTGGTGTTTTTTAGGTGAACGCCAGCGTGGCTGCGTGATACACCCCACCCAGCGAGCTGTATATCCTTCCCTATGTGTGTGTTGCGCACCAGCTGCGCACCAGCTGCACACTCAGTGAGGGCGGGGGTCTTTTGCCTGGACCCCCCAGTGCAAATGCAGTGTTTCCACTGGCACCGTGGTAAATTCTGACTGCGGTGACGGTATCTGGCTTTGTCTGAGCACGTTTTGCCCCGGGGCACTGGGGGGACTGAAATGTTGGATATGCTTGTTTTTAGAAAGAGAACTTGTTCTGGCCGTTTTGCCTTTATTCACGCAGTACCTGATGGTCCAGGAGCCGTTTCCTGTTTCCAAAGCTGCTCATTATTGACGTTGTTTCTAAGTTTTCTGAGAGCAATGAGAGTAAGGGGTGCTGTGGCCTGGTGTTTGTCCTCCTCTTGGCCCCTCAGTGACGGCGGTTGTGCTCTGCCTCCCCGGTGTGTCACGCCCACTGTGCTCAGGATGTCCTGGCCTGTAGGGGGCGCCGCCGCGCTCTCTCTGAGTCTCTACAGCTCCAGTGGAAAGTTACTGGAGCATGCCTGTACCATGGTCTGTGGGAGCACATGTGATGGCACAAAATCTCCTTTCTGGGTGAAGGGGGGCAGCAGGGGGTGCAGCGCTTAGAGCCGTTACGTTGCAATGAAAGGGCCCAGGTTCGAACCCCACTTTGTGCTGTTCCACCACTGAGCAAGATGCTTACAGTGAGTTGCTCCAGTAAAAATGATGATGATGATGATAATAATAATAGGAATGCAGGCTGTGTGTTTGTTGGCTTCCTTCCTTGATTCTCAAATCCTCGCCACGGAGCCAGGCAAGACGAGCTCTGCTGCGTGTTTTCCTCTGTGGAGACTATATGTACCGCGCTCCTCAGATGTCGGCCCTGACCTTTCTGTGACTCCGACGCTCGGCCGTCTCAGCGAGCGCTCTGCGGGTGTGCGAAATGAGCACGTGTATGTGTGCGCGTGTGCGTGTGTTCATACGGCCACACACACACACGTTTTCCACTTGTCCCTGTTGTTTTGAGGAAGGTGAGATATTCTGTACATGGCATACCTGAGCCCTTCGTCTTGCACAGCTTGTGTTTCTGTTTATAGCCCCCCCCCCGGGTGCAGTGCACCGTGGGATGAGGGTTCGACAAAGACAGGTGTGTGTTGTATGTATTTTGTTGCTGCAACATGCTTTGAGCTCCATGCACTCAGAAGCTCCTTACACACTGCTAGTACTATTACTGTTGTTCAGTGTGTTCTGCGTGTTCAGTTCTCCCTCCGTTTGCAGTCCAACAAATGGTTTTAAGTTACAGTGGTTAATATGTGAACGAGTTGAAACTTTCGTCCGCAGGGCTCCAGTGTCGGAGAAGAAGAGAAATGAAGTGCGATCAGAGCGTGTGCTCAGCGGACAATATTCGTGAGCCAGTATCGCAGCAGGTGTGAAAGCGGTACTGAAACGGTCCAGGAGCGGTCCACTGTCAGCGTTCACGGCGGGCAGCGCAGCTTCGACCTCACAGACACAGCTGGCACTGGAAGTCAGTCAGTCACTCAGTCGCAAGCGATAGTCAGTCGTACAGACGCCCCTGATTTATTCACAGGCCTGGTTCTGCAAAAGCCTTGCATGTAGCTTTACCAAGGAAGAATGTATTGCAGTGCATTTTGTGTCACTACTTTCAATTCAGTATCTAAGTGCTATTAAATATGAAACGCGTTCAAACCCGTCCCATAGTCGTGTGTAATGTTCGTGTTTGTCGACACTCAAAAAAAAAAAGAAAAGCACCAGGGCTGTAAAGACGGTGAAAGTGAGTTGAATTAAGGCGGTCCCACATTCCTGTTTAGTTTAGCACCTTTTTACTGCCATCTGTTGGCTGGTGACAAATGTGCACACGCACTTTGGAGTAGTAAAGAAAATGCAGTGAAGAATAACCTGGAAAACGGGATCTTGTGGATTAGTACCTTCATACATTCCTAAATGGACACTAATACAGTGACATGCCATTCTGACTCTGTTATATTTAACTCTAGATTACATTTGATTATAAACTTAATTTTCTAGTTTGCAACACTTTGCCTGTACTCTGGCAGGTAAATCCTCCCGGCTGGAGACCAGTAAAGGTCTGGCTGTTTCACGGGAGGTTAAACAAGGTCATCTGGGCGCCTGGAGATGGGGGGGGGGGGGGGAACTCCCTTTATAGTTTTCAGGTTTTGTCAACTCACTGCAATATTTTTGTCTTACTGAGAAAGGAGAGGCACTTATTTCTCTGTCCGTTTGTCTTTCTGTCTGTTCGTCCATCTTTCCATACCACGGTACTGGTCCCTGGCATCAGGCTCCCCTGTGGGCGTACCTCGCCTGCGCCGTGGGCCTCTTCATCTACCAGTCCCTGGACGCCATCGATGGCAAGCAGGCGCGGCGAACCAACAGCAGCACCCCGCTGGGAGAGCTCTTTGACCACGGCTGCGACTCGCTCTCCACAGGTACCCCCAGCTGCATTCACTACACACTCTCACGCATCACTGTAGTCACCTGCTCAGAAACACACACGAACGCAGAGACGCACCATGGATTCATACACACGTGTGTCTCTTTTTAATTCCCTGCCATTGTAGGTCTCTGTGCTGGCCTCCTCGCAAAAGTAACAAAGATTACTAATCCCACTCCAAAGAAAAGAAAACGCACGCAGTTTGGGAATTTTAACATTCTTTGGAAAAGCGTCATCGTAGGCTGCGCCCCATAGGAGTCGCCGCTTTACGCGCTTGACAGGGCTGACGCTTTTTCTAGCAGTCCTGTATTGATTCTTTGGAGAAGTACATGAGGCTTTCTACTAACCGCACTTTGTACCGTACTGTACCCTGCTCCGAACAGTAGTGTGAAGTTGACCGCTGATGACCTCCCCCCGACACAGGAGGCGCTGTGCTGCAGCTTGTCGACACTTGTGCCAAACACACCCACAGTGGATTGCCTGACTGCGGGGGGCCACTGACACTGAGACTGTTTATTGCTATTATTACTCATATTCCTACTGTACTGTATTGTACGCTGCTCACCATGCTCGCCATAGTAATTCTGCACACAAACTCAGCTCCCGTTGACAAGATTTCACATGAAACAAATGCAAGGCGGCACCTACAGCACGTACCTGCATGAGGCATTATGTATCAAAGTAATAAGGGCAGTAAAAATAATAGGAACGAAAGCAAACCATACATTATGTGGTGAAATACTCCGTAAATATGACGTCTTTTCTGCTTTTTTGTGTGAAAATGAATATAATCAAGTCACGAGGCGGAAGTGATCAGCCCTCCACCATAAGGATGCGATGCTTTAATGACGGTGGAGGGGCAGTCACTCTGGCGCTCAGGGCGAAGACCCGTGAGACTGAAGGGGCAGCTAAGAGCAGCAGAGTTTCACTCAGGGCAGCAGGGATGTGGAAAGTGCTGGAACAGCATGAGTCTGACAGCAGGGAGCTTTTCAGCGAGGACTTTGAGTGGGCAGTTAATTTTAATGGTGCTGCTAATAAAGGGCTCTTAGTGGGCGGGGGGGCTGTAACCTTTGTGAACTGTCAAACTCTGCATTGAGACCTTGTTTTGATGAAGAATTCTTCACTTTTGCTTTCCACTTGCCAAACTTGTGTATTTTATGAACTTCTTAGCTTAACACAAGTGAGACCACAGTTTTATTTGTGACAAGTCAGTTAAAAACTTTTACAGGTTACATTTTCTAAAGATCTTCGATAGAGGCATAGGAAACCAAAATACTTTGAAACGTTTAACACCAAGCTGCGTTTAAAACGATTGAAAAGAAGAATCTGTCTTCTCTACAGATTCAGTGTAGATTAGTGGCGACGTTGATGTATCCCATAATGCCTCGTGTCGTTGTGGAGGAACACGAGAGGTGCTAGAAACACTGGAAGTGAGTTGAATGGAGGTAGTCCCACGCTCCTGTTTGGGGACTCTTTACCGCCATCTCTTGGCTGAGTGCAGAAACGCATCGTGTTCACTCGTGCATTTTAATTAATGGAGCCAGCATCCATAAAATCATACAGCTCAATAAGACGGACACAGTAATGACATTATTACAATGAAAAGTTACCAAGTGCTGACCCCTCCCACTTGTCTCCCCCCAGTGTTCGTGGTGTTGGGCACCTGCATCGCCGTGCAGCTGGGCACCCATCCTGACTGGATGTTCTTCTGCTGCTTTGCCGGAATGTTCCTCTTCTACTGCGCTCACTGGCAGACCTACGTGTCGGGAACCCTGCGCTTCGGCATGTGAGTTGGGGGTGGGAGGAGGTGTGGGGCATGTGTGCCTGTGTGCGCACGCACGCACACACACGCATGCACACACACAGTCGTGGATTCAGTTGTTGATCCTCCCGAGAACTGGCCACGGTTTGCATGCCTCTTGGAACATTGTGGGCCATAGCCAACCTTTTCGGAAAACAGCCCAGTAAGTACGTTGAAGAGCATTTAATTTGTTTCGCAGTGTTCTCTGCTTTTGGGTGATGTCAGCCTCTCTTTTGTTCTGTGTTGAGTTGTTGTGGAAGGGCAGCTCTGTTCCTATGGAAAAATGCCTGAAATTGGGAAAGACGCTGAGATCTCGGCGACATGTACGTTGTGCCGTTACGAGGTCGAGGCATTTGCAAACTGCAGCTTTACCGAAAGCACCGCGGTACATCAGCGTGTGCTTTGTGTGCAGAGGACGGACCCCGGCTCAGTTCAAACCCTGTTCCTTGAATACTGCCCCACCTGCTGCTTTCCTAGGAACGTTGTCATTGAAAGTGCACCATTCAGTTTGGCTCTGATTTGAAGTGAAGTGCAGCTCAACTTGAGGAGGTGTTTATAGCCCAGTTATTTCACCATTTGTCGTGCCATCGACGATGCAAGGAAGAGCCCTGCTGAACGGCTTCTCTCTCCCCTCCCCCCCCCCCCCCCCCCCGTGGATGGCAGGTTTGATGCCACCGAGATACAGATCTGTGTAGCGTTGTTGCAGATGCTCACGGCCACACTGGGGCCCGAACTCTGGAACCTCATGGTAACTGAGCACACCGGTGTATGGCCTACAGCAGCCCCCATGCCCCCCCTGCTCTGTGTACAGACTGCTTAGCATAGAGCGAGCCTGAGCCCCACCTCCCGCACATACTGCCCCCAGCACCTTGAAAGGGCCTCTGGACAAGCCCACGGTGGTTTCTAGTCTACTCTTACGTAACAGGCTAGAGGCAGCGGGTTGACCTGCGGTTGCCTAATCAGTCCAGGGTGGAGATTAGGTCAGAACGACTAAAGGAAGTGCTTCTTGAACCCCTCCCGGCAGTGAAAAAACAGAATGGGACAATCTGATTTTGAGTGGTAAAGATGAAAAGGGTCAGATTTGGCGGAACAGATTGACTGGAAGTGGACTTTTCCACTGGTCCTGAGTTCCAGCTGCTGCATTAATACGCTTCTCTTTATCAGTGCAAGTGCTCCTTGTATTTAAGTGGATCATCTATTTGTTCCACAGGTGCTGTTGCTCTTTTTAAACCTTGAAATGGCCTTTAATTCCCGGTAATTAACAGCCAGTGACTCTCATTTGGACTCCAACATGTTCTGTCGGTGGGTTTGGCTGTTGACGAAGTGTGGAAGAGGTTCGAGGGCGGAGCTTAACGCCGCCGGGGCCGATCGACTCGGGTCGAGGTGGAGGAAGCGCAGTGTGTGCTGGAGACCACCTGGGGACGCTGTGCATGTCGATGTCAGTCGCCGAGTCTTCTAACCCTGCTCTCGATTTTTCTGCTTTCTTTACCCGCTCAGCATTGATGTGACTGAGGTGCAAATCTTCATTATAATCATGTATTTGCTGGCCGCCGTAGGAGGATCGGCTTTTTGGCAATTTCCGGTAATTCTTTTACCCTGTTTAATTCTCTTATTTGTGTGTTTTGTTTTTCGATCATTGTTTTTATTTTTGATCAGTTCATTCAGTCGTTCTAATGCTAATATTAATTGCTTCATACTTAGGCTCATGTAACACTAACTGAATCTTGCTGACACCGTAGTGTGTGTTGCTGGAGGAGTCCATCTTTCAGCTTCACGTAACATTGAATTGCTGACACTTTGTGATAGTCCACTTTAGAATAATTGATATTATTGTACACCGTACAAACTAGTCTCCTTGGTACTAAAAGAGATTCATTTTAACACCAGCCACTGTCCTCGTCAGTGGAACCCTCACTGTTCCTTTGGCCTCCGCAGATTCCAGTCGTAAAGATCCCTATTAAATTAGTTCCTGCCATCTGCACTGTGGCGGGAGCCGTCTTCTCCTGCACCAACTACTTCCGGGTTATATTTACCGGGGGAGTCGGCAAAAATGGATCCACGATCGCGGTAAGTGCAGTTGCGGCACCACTCTCTGCATTACTTTCTTTTACTCTTCCATTTACGGAGAAATGTGACGGTATCTTGTGGTGGTAACTGTGATATGAAATGAGACTCCCACCAGCGTCTGCAGTGGCGGTGAAGCCCGTCCCGTGTGCACCTGTCTTCCAGGGAACCAGCGTGCTGTCACCGTTCTTCCACATTGGCTCGGTGATAACCCTCGCCATCATGATCTACAAGAAGTCTGCAGTCCAGCTCTTCGAAAAGCACCCGTGTCTTTACATCCTCGTATTTGGCTTTGTGTCTGCCAAGATCACCAACAAATTGGTGGTAATTTCCCACGCCTTTGCCATCCAGCAGCTGGATGTTGACGGGTTTCTGCTTTTGGAAAAGCTCGTCGTACTTTGTTTAGCCTCCTGGTTTTTACGGTTGGGTTTCAGGGGGCAACTTTTAGAAACTGTATTTTACTTGAACATTTTGGATTTCTTTTTTTATTTATTTAAATAAATATAGTTAACGTTCCTCTTACAAAGTTACGGCGCTATAGGCAAAGAAGGTGATATGTCCAGCTTCCTGTACCAATCGATAGTCAGTACTGTATTTGAACAGCGTCACTGTAGGTGACGTTATCAATCATCACCGTCATTCCCAGTCAAGCTGCTGCGGTTCTAGCAGCAATTTGGTCATTGCATGCCTCTAGTATATATAGTGTTACAAATGACTGTAGTATTTTTTGTAGCTCTTTGTAGTAGTCAATTTACTGGACCCTGAGATGGTGCTAAAATGACCTATAAAAATGTGCACAGCTTTTTGTTTGCAGGACTGTCATTTAGTTCACAAACGGTGCGCTCACCTTCGGTGGCCACTGTAACAATAGTTACTGTAAGAGTTGAAACCCCAATGAAATGTTTACACGCTGCGCTCCGCAACAGAAAAGCATTTTTTTTTTTTCTGTCACCATTGTTCTAATGTAAGAAGGGCAAAAGGGAGATAAAATCAAAGACGTTTAAGAACAGTGTAAAACAGCAGCTCTCTCAGATACGCGGTGACATAAAGAGACAATGGAGATTTTAACAGACACTTCCTTCCACTGTTGGTTGTTTATTGTTTTCACCGTGTTTGCGATCGATGACAGTAATTTTGGGAAGGCAAAGCAGACCTTGGGTTTCGCTCGTGTTCTTGTTCCCCCTGTAGGTGGCGCACATGACGAAAAGCGAGATGCATCTCCATGACGTGGCGTTTCTGGGGCCTGGACTGCTGTTCCTAAACCAGTACTTCAACAGCTTTGTGGACGAGTACCTGGTGCTCTGGATCGCTCTGGTGAGTGGTGAGGCGTGGAAAGGCACAGCTAGAAGCTCCGGTCACATGCAGACACACAACTCTGCCTCTGTGCACCTAGAGCGTACGCTTTCGCACGTGACTCAGAGCAGTGTGCGGTGCCCACTTCCTGCGTCGCTGCCCGTGCGCCTCGGTGCCTCCGCGCCCCTGACTTCCGCTTCTCTTCTTGGCCTGCAGGTTCTGTCCGTCTTGGACCTGGTGCGCTACTGTGTCAGCGTCTGCAACCAGATCGCCTCCCATCTGCACATCTTCGTGTTCAAGATCAAGCCGCCGGCCGCCCTCACCGCCCAGCAAGGCCGCAACCACCATTAGTGACTCTTGCGCGTTGTCTTGTTTCTTGTTTTGTTTTTCTGAGAAAAACAGATGCAATATCTCCTGAGAGAATGTAGAGCAGTAAAGGCTATGATGGGAACTGGAGAATTGAGGATTAAGTGGGAGTATTTTATGAAATGATGTTACACTTCCACCGTTGATACACGTGTTGTGGTTGAAAGCAGTGCAAACAAGTTTTTGTCCCCCCCCCCCATCTTCCTTCCTCTTTTTTTAATGAGCTTACAGCAGTTGTCTGATGTGTGGAAAATGAAGAATGGAATATTGCTGTTGCGATGATTTATTTCTCTTGCTCTCTCACTCAGCGTATTGGAACGAATGTGTGCACATGTACTTGCTGTACTGTATTTTACATGACTTGTTTGCTCTGTCCGCGGTGACTAGCAGCACACGGCTCATACGTGACACCTTCACACGGCTGGACGTTCGCTACCTTAACCTCCAGACCACATCTGGCAGTGAGTGTTTTACCTCAGACTTTGAAACTGCAGCTCTACGGTCAGTCGCGTCTCTCCTTTCTTCACCACATTGTTGCCTAATTTTCACCACTAATTTGTTGTTAGTGTAGCTGTTTTGGGGTTTCTCTTTCACAGCAATACCTTTTCTGTTATAAAACAAGAAATATACAGTATATATATATATTCTATGGATTATCATCCATTCAGAGTTTGAGTGATGCAGTGCAGAGCTCTAAGCGTTGGAGGTGTGTGCCCTTCTTTGGCCGCGTTTCAGTCGGTGTGTGTGCGCCCTTTGTTAACCTCGTACTCCTGTGTATTTTAGGAAGGAAAAACGATTTAATTCTGTCACCGCTGCTGAGAACTTTGACAGCGTTCCGCTTTGTTTCGGCGTCCGGCGACTCACCTTTCGTTCGTCGCACACGACGAGGCCTGCGCTGCGTTCGCGTCCCACTTCTGCCTTCTGCCTACCGTGCTCAGCCTACGTTAAAATGCCACATTTCTGACCATTGCAGACACAACGATATTTCTTTGAAAAATGCATGAGTGAACTTGCGTCTTACCTCTTCGTGTTCATGTACCTCTGTGGGTAACACAGTAACTTTTAGCCAGTCAGGGTGGCGACAGGAGTGTTTTTGCCATCGGATCATTTGGTTTTTGGTGTGTGCGTGTGTGTGTGTGTGTGTGTCTCTAACTGCTCTTAGAGAACCGCTCGTAGACGAAGGAACGCAGGCTGTCGGTGGTGCAAGTGTGCGCTGATACCTTCACGGCACTGATGACAGTGATTAAAATTGCGTTGTAAATTGTTTTAATGACTTGAACATGTTTTATGTATGGCTTTCGTTTCATTTAGTCTCCTTGCTCTCTTTCACAGAGTGTCGCGCCCTGCAGCTCGTGACACGGGACACATATCGTGTCTCTCGCTGCCGAGTCCTATGTTACTTGACTGGCGCCGTTTCTCCTCAATTCAGCATTTTGCGCCTTGCGATGGGCCTTCAGCTCCATCCGGACCTTTTACACCTTTCTTTGTGTTGTGTTGCGCGGCGCTCTGTGTCTGAGCTCGAGCGATTGGTACCTTTCTGCCTGCGTGCGGGATCCGCAGCGAGTATTTCCCTGGGCTCCTTACACTTCATAGCAGAATGTAGCGGTGGCCTAACAGTAACCGTAACCTCAACCTCCACAAGCCTCTGTTCTCCAAGGACCAGCTCCTACTCCAAGGAAGTTTGTCCGTGGTTCTCAAAGGAAGCCATTTTTACTCGTTTTACTCCTGAATGTCCCGTGGGAGCAGTGCTGGACGTCCCTGTCGCTTCGCTTCGACTGCACGGCAACTTTCAGCCTCATAATTCATATGTAGGAAGTGATCTTCCTTTGGAAAAAATGTAGAAATAGTCTGTTTCTCACTCTATAAAGTGGATTATATGTTCTTTTTTTGAGTTACATCTCACGCTGTCAGCACAAAGAGAGGTTTTCTGCTGCTCGCACTGAGGTTGGGGGATCTGGCCATTCGCTATAACGTCAAACTGAGCCTCCTCTTCCGAGTGTGACCTGGGCATTCGACTCGTACCTGACAGCAGTGTGTCCTCACCAGGTGCATACCAGCCCCCCACCCCCGTGCTGCCACCTTATTTCAGCCTGCTCGGAGAGTGCAGTGCATTAATGGTGTGCTGCTCTGCTTGGGTAGCTGTGGAATGCGCTCCTTCTCTGTCCTCGACAGTTATGGACGAGGCTGCGAAACACAAAACGCTGTTGTCATGAGTGCAAAACACACCAAACGTGTGAAAACAAGTTTTTACGGGCATCGAGGGAGAGATCGAAGAGATGCGAAGGAACGCACGTCAGTCTCGACAGTCTCAAAGGCATGAGCGCAAATGCAAAAGCGAAATATGGAAGGGTTTGTAGTTGTGTGTTGGGTCGCGTTGCCTACTAAAATCTGGGTACGTTCCAACTTTAGTGTCATTTCGTAATTCTTAAACGAGTCGCCGGCAACTGCCTTAAGTCTTGAAAGCTTTGTTTCCTTTCTCTTGTTTTTCCTCGTTTCATGCAAAGTGTCCCTGTGGTAAGAAGCGCGTGGCGTCTCTCATCTCCGCTGTAGCAGAACCGTCAGTCTCAGGTTTACCATGTTATTAGTGCAAATGTACCAAGGTCAGTATCTCCCGGCCCACGCCCCAAACTGTCCATCTGACCCAAGGAATGCTGCTAACCGAACCTCCATCCGCTTCCTCGCCCCTTCGTCATCTCTCTGGACACGTGAATTTGCACCAGTTCGTTTTGTCCTTTGACTTCCTTGAGTTGGTGGAAAAAGCTGATCGTGGACGTGGTGTCTCTAGTTTGCGAGGTGCAAGTGGGACTGAAAATGCATGTAACATGATTTTTATTTTTTTTTATCCTAAACCAACAGCGATGTGTGTCTTGTTTTATTGCCAGATGTTGTGTAATTAATCTTGTATAAAGTTAAAAATACAGCTACCACCTGTAACTTTTCAGTCTGAGCGCAAGTCGTGTTTGTCTGTAAACGCCGGCATGCAAGTTTTCAGGTGCACCTCCGCTCCGGTGTGTGTGTGTGTGTGTGTGTGTGTGTGTGTGTGTGGGGTTCTTCTGCTTGAATTTGTTTTCCAAGCTCACGGAACACGAACGTGATTTTAAAGTGTATCCTGTTGTGTCTCGATTGTATGTCGGCTACAGTGTTGTACAAACGAATGGAAACGACAGAAGCCAAGAGCACTGGGCTGGGTGCACAGTACCACGGTACGCAGTACACACTGCCTTTAGCTACGTATTTAAACACAACCAAAGTCCTGACTTTTCAATAGGGTTTCTCACTGGAAAGTACAGTCTGGTCTAAGTTCACTGAACATGTTAAACATTTTCTTTCTCCTCTTTGCTCTAATAAAATAGTAATATTTTTTAAAGTGCTGGCCGAGGTCATTGGTGTTTTAGATAGGCGTGTTCCTTCTGTCTGGTTTGTCCAAATAAAAGGAGTAAAAATTCACTTATTTTGCCTTTTTCCACTCCTACCTGATTTTTAACTTTTTTTTTTTTTTTTTTTTGCTCTGTTGTAACTTTCTGTATAAATCATTAATTTTTAAATAAAACAAGCTTCTGTAAATAAAGATTGCTATATTTATGATTATTTCTTTTTTTGGCCCTTATTCACAGCGCTGCATGCTGCCCTATTTCACCCTCCGTCTCCTGAGACGTGTTTCCGCTTTCTGGTTTGGTGGGACGCTACATTGAATGGGCGCTCGCCGAAACATCCACCTGTTGTGTTGCGGCCCACTCCACTTGTACTTCCTCATACTGCCAGATGTTGCACGGAAGCTCCTCGGCTTGAGTCCCGGAGACGAGCGGAGAGCCGGATACCGACACCAGGCCTTTAACCGCTAAATCTGGTCCTGTGGCCCTGTTAGTGTCCGGAGTGCCGCCGTCCATGGGTAGCCGTGGGTGGTGGTGGGGGGCTGCTTGGCAATCGGACCAGTCGTCCGGTGTCCAGCGCAGGTGTGCGAGTCGACACTGTCGAGGTCACACCTTCCAACGCTGCTGCGCGTGCGCGCACACACACACACACACACACACACCTAGCGTTAGTGTCCCTCCCAGCAGCTCCCAGCAGGGCTTCTGCACACGTGTGTGAGCTGAGCTCGTGCCACCGACCCACCGACGATCGCACACACTGATCCGCTAGGTGGCGCCGCGCGCCCAACACACAACTTCCGATCGATAGGCCGTGACGGGTTCAGTGAAGATCCCACGGCAGTGGAGTGGAATGGAGAAGCCCACCTTGAGTTGAGCACGTTTTGACCGAGTTCCAAGAGGCAATCAGAGAAAGAATGCAGCAGCAGGAATGCGGTCGGGAAGTCTGTCTGTGTGTGTGTGTGTGTGTAAGAGTGTGTGAGAAGCCGCTCGGCGAACGTATCTATCGCTCTCATGTGACAGAATCTGAGAATGAAAGTGATGACGGAGCGCGGGGGCTTCATCATGTGAGGAAGCGGAGGAGCGCGCGCAGCCCAGCGCAGAACACACACACACACACACACACTCGCGCGCGCGCCCGGAGATACACACTGAGGAAGTGGCGCTTCGCAGCAGCGCGCTCGTGTCCTCGCGCTCTCGGCCACTTTGTTACCTTGTATCGCTCAGTGTGTCGCGCGGGACCACTTTGTATCGGTGCGCGAGTGAAGAAGGTGCGAAGAAAGGAGCTGCTGCTGCTTCTTCTTCGTCATCATCATCATCTTCCTCATGCTGGAGCGACCAGAGCAGAAGTGGAAGGTAAAAAGTGGAGCGCAGCGCAGCGCGAGGCCAGATCTGCTACTCGTAGTTAAGAGGACTAGAGATAGATAAGGAGCTCTCTGATGATCAAAGGGAAGGCCGAAAGCGTCGTTAGTACTTAGAGATCAAAGCGCCAGTCAGTCGATCAAAGAACGTCCATAAGCGAATATTTATCCGCTGGAAGATGAATCCCATGGAAGAAGATACTTCACATTTAATTTTTACTAACTTTTCCCCTTAAACATGGTCCGCATTTACCGTATGTAGTCGCTGCACAAGTTTTCAAAAGTAACATTTCCTCCTGTCCATATTATATATTTTGATATTGATGTTCGTCACGCGCTCTCTAATGAAGAAGTGTTGTTAAAACACCCGGGGAAATGAACTTCATAACATTTAAATGCATTTCATGTTTAAAAAAAAAAAAGTCCTGCTGTTTTGAGTGGGGTTTTCAAATATTGTGGAGGGAGGGGGGGGGCACTGTTACTGTTACTGTTACTGTTCACTCCAGTAAACACACACACTCCGTCTGTACCGTCCCATCCTTTACACACTGACCTCTCAGGATGTAACCCCTGAAGGCTGAGAACGTTTTACTAAGTTACTGCAAGGAATTTCCACGAGACCAGCAGGTGGCCTAGTGGTTAAAGCTGCCTTTCGACTTGAAAGACATGGGTTGGGATCGCATCTCCTGCTGTTTTACCCGTGGTCAAGGAGTTTACTCTGAACTGATGTGGTAAAAGTGTAGCTGTACAAATGGATAAATCACTGTAAATCATTGTAAGTCACTTTGGAGAAGAGATAATTTATCTAATTACTTTTAATTCTTGAAAAAAAAATAATAATAATGAACACCATGTCATGGTAAGGGAAAAAAATGTCTGCCTATATTTTCACTGTTTCCGGGTCGATTGTATGGGTTCCATTTAAGAGAAACAACATTAAGTCCTCAGCTAAGTGACCCAGTAAAAATGAGGAGATTCAAATGAGGTAAAACGTAACTTAGATGGTTTTGCAGCCTGCACAAGGGAGTAAAGCTGCACAGTGTTTCTATTCAAAATGGTGTGAACAACATGGGTTTACAAATATAATTAGAAAACCTGTGTGTGTGTGTGTGTGTGTGTGTTCGCTGTCAGATGAGCGAAGGGTGACTTTGTGGGCTGTATTCCGGACGACACACAAAACCACCGTCATCTTCCGCAGTGCTGCTTCAACATCGGAGCAGTTTCTGGGAAACGTTGTTTGTTCACTCCTGTAACGGTGTGTGTATCTGTGTGTGTCTGTAATAGTGTTGGGTTTTTATTGTGATCATGTGTCTCTCAGCTTTTTATATTAGTTAATTTTATTTATGGAACATCATCTGTTTTCGTATG
This sequence comes from Scleropages formosus, assembly GCF_900964775.1. Lineage (NCBI taxonomy): Eukaryota > Metazoa > Chordata > Actinopteri > Osteoglossiformes > Osteoglossidae > Scleropages > Scleropages formosus. Next base: position 42,307,074 of record NC_041807.1, on the reverse strand, counting down.
TTTTATACCACAATTTCCTTTGCTTAGATGATGATTGTTGCCTAATCAAAGGAAAACTCGATGTATTTGTTTTTTATAGATGATCATTTTGTGTCAAACTAAATGACTCTGTTCAGTAAAGTCTGAAAAAAGTTGTCTGTGTGTGTTCTCGGCCTGCGTAACAAACAGCTTGGCGGCGTGTGAATTTTGACCCCTTTTGTTCTGGGCCGTTTCCTCAGAAGTGGGAAACAAAACTGAAAGTTTCACGTCGAGATCAGGTGACTTTGTGAGAGTGAGATTTGGGGTGCAGCCCCCCGCCCCCCACGGCTGTCTTTTTCGGCTGGTGTTGGAATGGAGCTCTTTTCTCTGTCTAACTCGAGCCCTCTCTCTCTCTCTCTCTCTCTCTCTCTCTCTCTCTCTCTCCAGGGTGAGGCCTCCGCAGCCCTCTGTGGGACTCTGACCGTTGTTCTTCCTCAGCCACTGACAGCTTCCTGTGTCGGGACCCCCCGTGCCGGTCATGTGGTGGTTCCAGCAGGGCCTGTGCGCCCTGCCCGCGGGCCTGGTGGTCTGGTCGTCGGCCACCTTCATCTTTCCCTACATCACGGCCGTGCTGCTGAGACACGTGGACCCCTTGGTGCCCTATATCAGGTTAGGGGTGAGAGGAGGGGCCGTTTGGATGCGCAAGGGGGGCGGGGCAAACAAGCTCACGCATGGGGGTGATGTGGAAGGGGGCGGAGCATGTGGGCGAAAGCGCGGTGCGAAAAAGCAGCGAACCGAAGCAGGAATGAGAGGCCTTTGGTCATCCAGAGAGGAACTGATGATATGACAGCAGCTGATTTTCTTGCCGAACAAATTCAAGCAGTTTCATTCCGAGGGATATTTGCAGGCCGGCTTAAGCAGACGTGAATACCAAAGTGAGTTTGTGAGCGTAGACGTATTTCATTAAGTCACGACTCTCACATGCCATGCTTTCCAAATCAAGGGGTATTTTTTCTTTTTTTTTTTTTTTTTTACTGCTTCCTCTTGACCTGAAAAGTCAGCCTCTGTTGTGACTAATTTTCCCTCTCGTTTCTTTATTACTTTATTGACGGAGGAGAACAGAACTGGGTCACAGCAGCACACAGAGAGCGAGAGCATGCGGAGGAATCGCAAATGCACACGTTCTTTAATGCACAACAAGGGCAAAAGTTGCGGTATTTAGCAGCGGTGCCGTGTATCACTGTGCACGTACAGCATTCCGCATTTCATTTGAGTTATTATGTTCAGACTTTTAACGTTTGCATTTCAAACTTCTCCAACAGAGGAGAGTTTGGAGACAGTTTAGCCAGCTGCATATTCGTAGCCGCCGGAACGCTTCTCGTTTCGTCCCATCGGTTCGCGTGGACTTCGTGTGGACTTTTGTGAGCAGAACTCTCGGACGCAGGCTGGACGCTGCGGTCCCAAAGGTCGGTCAACCTCATTAGACCCGACTCGTCGACGCTGGGTTTGGCTCCAGTGACAGTCGTCGTGCTTTAAATGTTAGAAACCTTACGAACGCGCCCTGGTTATTGCTCCTGGCGCCAAAAAGGCATTGGACAGGGTACGGGCCGATTTCTCATTCGCTTTGGAAAAAGCTCAGCATGGGCGATAACTTTGTTGACCCCATGAAATAGAGGTGGTACCCTAACTCTTTGGCACAAGTAAATAGAAATGCTTTCTGTCACACACGGTCCCTGTACCAAGGGCCTCTCGGCGAAGCGCTCCTCTTTCGCCACCCTTCTTTACACTTTCCGTCGACGAACCTTTGGCACGAGCCATTCGGAGCAGCGAAGCTTTATTGCTCTATACACGCTGCACTACCTGTGTTGCCCTACCCGTGTTACCTTTGCCCCGCTACACAGATAGGACTTGTTCCAGCACCTCCCGGCTTCAGCTCATCGTTGCGCTTTCCCAACCGACCACATAATGTCATTCGTCCAGGAAGGTGCCAGTTCAACCACAGCGTTGTGTAACGACCGGCAGCCTAACTGCCTCCAACCTGCGCGCGTCGTCTCGTACCCTTCCGTCGGCGTTCGTGTCGCGTACCTGCAAAACAGAGGTTCGAGTTGCCAAAACACGTACCCTGCTGAAATGTGAGGAGTCGGTGAAAGTTTTTTTTTATTGCCCTTCGGTATGAGATTAGCTTCTGTTGCGTTTTAATACAAATTGATTTTCTGTCGAAATCTCGGGGGTCAGCGGCCGAGAAAATGTCGTGGAAATTTCCAGTCCTTGTTTGAAATCTGAATGTCGCACTTGTCTTGCTTTAACATCTTATTTGTATGCTTCTATTTGGCAGCAGAGCCCACTTTGTGTTTTATGGTAAACTCCCGAGCGACGTCGCTAGCGCAAGTCACACACACACACACACACACACACACACATTTTCAGAACCGCTCGTCCCATACGGGGTCACGGGGAACCGGGTAATAATTTAATAATTTCAGTCTAAATTGTCCCGCTCATTCAGGACCAGCTGTTTATGGTGTCAAGTGGAGGAAGTTGGACGTCATTGTGGGAAGCAGGTCGCATCCTCTCCACGAGGTGGTCGCCATGAGCTCCTTTGTTATTTATGTTGGTTTTTTTTTTTTTTTGTTATTTGTGTTTTTATTCATTTTTTTTTCTTTGTCGATATACCTGCACTTTGTTGGGATGTGTCGTGTCTGTTGTTATGTGCCATGTTGAGCTGCTGCATGCAAATTTCCGAGCAGGGATAAAATATCATCCCACATCACCCTACCCCATCCCACCCCATCCTCAGTGCGTCGAACCTCAGGGCAGCCGCAAGTCTCACGGTCTGGCTTTGCCCCCCTGTGTGTGTGTTCTTCACAGTGACTCCGGGACTCAGCCTCCGGAGCGATGTCTGTTTGGGGTCATGCTCATCATTTCCTGTTTCCTAGGTAACATCTCCTCTGCTTTTGTTTGCTCCTTCTCCTTGGGCCATCAGTCCTCTCTTGTCGTGTTTTGAGGCTTGCAAGCCACAAAATGACAGAAATGGTCACAAACGGTACAGAGTAATTTACCCAAGAGTGGAGGACATGGCTGGAACACCGAAATGTGTCTATTCAGCTCTTCCATCTTTAACGTAGGAACCAAATTTGAAATAATTGCATCCGAATGAAATAAGAGCTGCGGGTTAGACTGGAGGTGTGACGGTGCTGCCACCTGACTGGTGTTCCCAACACGCTCCCTGTCTGGAACCCCCGTAGGCACGGCCACCACGTATGTGCGCTACAAGCAGGTGAAGGCCCTGACTTCGTGGGAAGATCGCAGTGTTCGCCGCCTCAACACCGCAGGCCTCTGGCTGGGCCTCGGCAGCTCTTTCGGGATGTGCATCGTCGCCAACTTCCAGGTACCTCCAGCGGCACTACTTTGTGTTTCTCGTCGAGGTGACACTGGTTAACGTAGTCCAGCACTTCTTAAACTGGGGGTCGTGACCTGCTCTTTTAAAAAAAAAAAAAAAAAAAAATTAATCATTTTGACATGATGGTAATCTTTTCATATGTTAATAAAATGCTGCCACTTGGGAGGAAAATTACAATGTTAATGAGAGAGGGGAGGCTGCTGCAAAAAGTGTCAGTTCTTCAGAGCTCTGCATCTGCAAAAATTAAGTAATTTTTCTGGACAATTTGGGTTTCATTTAATTGATTGACCAACCCCTTTTATCGATGTTTTTGAAAATTCTGGAACATGGATTTGAAAAATATCCAGTCATTTGTGGATAAGCTGTACATTGTTTTAATGTAGGACCAAACTGTAGCTGTAAAAAAAAGTACGTCCGATGCTGGTATTTTACTGGGGGGGGGTGGGTAACATGATATTTTACTCTTTGAAATGGGGTCACACTGCATGAACTACGAAGACACGTCTTCCGATGTGGGCTGGACTCCAGCGGAGTGGATCACGCTCTTCACACTCATACTCCTCTGCGCTCTCCTGAGCGATCACCTCTCTCTCTCTGGACGTGTGTCAGAACCGGTACCGGAGGTGCCACCGCTTGCTCTTCTTCGTGTCTTTGAGCGGCTACTTTGTGACAAACTCCGTATCTCGTTCTCTTCCGTTCTCCGCAGAAAACCATCGTGATCTCCTTGCACGTGTTGGGAGCCGCCATGACCTTCGGTCTCGGGACCCTCTACATCCTGGTGCAGGCAGCGGTGTCCCACGGCATGCAGCCGCACGTCCACGGGAAGGACGTGTTCTGGGTGCGGTTGGGAGTGGCGCTCTGGAGCTTAGCTAGCGTCATTGTCAGTATCCTTTCTGGTGATATACCAGAGTAAAACCCCTGACTGTGTGGAAATAGTGCCAGAGAACTTTGAAGTTCCAACTGTGTGTGTGTGTGTGTGTGTGTGTAAGAGATCCCTGCGCTAAATGAATGCAGACAGTGGGGCGCAGGGCTCGTAATGAGGGGGATGGCATATGTTGAGGTACGCAGTATGACATAGGGCTTCATGGTGACGAGTCTCGTATGTTGGACTAGATAGTAGACGGAACGTTCTGGTGAGAGTTTGTCGCATATTGACAGGTAGACAGTGGAAAACGGAGCATTCGGTACAAGCACAGTGAGCGTCACTGCGATGGTTTGTGTTAGACGTTGAGTTCGTCTACTGAGGCCGAAAGCTTCTCCTCAACTCCATGCGTAGGAGATGCATAATCCAGTCTTTTTCATAACTCTGCATTCCGAGCCTTAATCCCTCCCTCCCAGTGTTCCTGTCGTCAGTCATCGTGTACGTCGGTGTGCCGGACATTGACATCGCCAAGAAGTTACACTGGCTGCCCCAAGAGACTGTGAGGGTCTGTGTGTCTCTATGTGTCTGCGTTTTTATGCGTTTATTGACGAGTAGTGCGTTTCTCTCGGGTTTTGCGTGCCAGTGCCCCGTCACCTGAGATTATTTAGTTCCTAAACGTGGGTAAGTTCATTCGTGTGTGTGTGTACCGTGTTTGTGGTCTTTAAAAGAGAGAGAGTGTGTGTGTGTGTGTGCAATGACTGGGGTCCACTTTGTGTGTGTGTGTTCGTGTGTGTGTTCGTGTTCGTTGATGGGGAACAGCACACACTCACTCCATGGCCTCCAATGCAGCTCCGCTCTCTGTGGCAGGGTTACGCAGCCCACCTGGTGAGCACCATCTCCGAGTGGTCCCTGGCCTTCTCCTTCGTCGCATTTTTCCTCACCTACATCCGCGACTTCCAGGTGTGTAACGTAGGAGGTGTGCAGGTGCTAAAGTGTCTGGTGTGAGAAGTTGAGAGCTTTAAAACAAGCTGTGTTTGACAAAGTTCTCCAGGAGACCAGTCCCATCATTTGCTCTTGTGGACTCTTCAGGGAATCGTCGTTTTCCCTCAATGACTCTTCAAATTTATATTCCCTATGTCATTCTTTCTCGGTCTTTAGCTATTAGTTGGGGTGGGGTGGGGAGCAAGGAGAACAACGAGAAGGTTCGCTGGTAAAAGCTCAGGCTTCATGGAAGGAGGAACAGGGTCAACACCTGGAAGTAAGGGCAGGTCTCAGTTTGAAACTGAGAAGAACACAGGAAAATGGCCTTGAGGTACAGCCTTATGTTTGTTATCGTGGAATATCCGCACTTGCGTGCCTCAGGATGGGTTATTTTATCGTGTCCCCAACAGAAAATCTCCCTTCGGGCAGAGGCGGTGCTGCAGAGCACCCATCTGTACAACACGAGCTACAATGCGGGCGTGCGAGGTCGTCCCGGGGAAAGGGCCCCGCTGCTAGCTGGGAGTCTGTGAAGGCTCAGGGCTCCCCCTTGTGGCCCGGAGGAGCAACAACACCGGAATTTCTCCAGTTCACCTGAATCGGTTTGTTTTGTCCGACAGTCAATCGACTGCAGACCTTCTGACTGGACCTTGACGCAGCCATCAAATGTAGTTTACAGTGAAAACGTCACAGTGGTGCGGGGAGGCATCTCTCTCTCTCACACACACACACACACACACACAAACACACACACACACATACAGTCAGAAACCACTTGTCCTGAGCAGGGTCGCGGTGAACAGGAGCCTAACCTGACAGCGCAGGGCGGGAGGGGGAGGGGACGCACCCAGGACGGGACGCCAGTCCGCCGCAAGGCACCCCAAGCGGGACTCGAACCCCAGACCCATCAGAGAGCAGGACCCCGTCAAACCCACTGCGCCAACCCCCAGAGGCATCTCATCATTTCCTTAATCTCCTCAAGAATGTAACATTTGTGGTTCTCAGTATAACCATTTTTATCATTTTCCCTTCTTAAATCATATCTGAGATATCAAAAGTTGCTCTCGTGTTTCCTGTATCACTGCAAAGCATAACGTGCGTGACCACGGTTACCACGGTACAAGTTCCTACAGAATACTGGCCGGCAGAGCGCTGTCGGAGGACCGCAGGACTGCTGAAGTCGTGAGCCTGTGACTACCGTTAAATTTTGTGAAACTTTATTAACATGCGGTCTGTGTGGGTGGTTCACATATTCCTGGCGCAGTTTAGAAGATCCAGGTATAAAACGTGAGAAAGAACCGGAAATACTTGAACCTGTTGCTAACTGTCACTGCTTCACTGACATGAGTTGTTGTTGTTGTTATTTATTATTATACAATTTCTGCAAAGATGACAGTTGCATCAAAAGCATCTTACAGTACTTGACTCATTTAGACACCTGGGTAATATTTACTGTCGAGGCTGCAAGTGATTGAGTTTAATTTCCTCTCCCACTGTAGTGCCTTTTATCGTAGTACTTATCCTGAACTGATACAGTAAAAATGACCAGCTGTGTAAAATATTCTAAGTAGTTTAGTGTATAAGCTTAATATTGTAAGTTGCCTTGGAGAAGCATAATGGTTAATAATAATAAGAATTGTTGATACCCAGATAAGAGACCAGTGCAGCCCGTGAGTTCACTCGCGCTCCATCGGAATGGGGCCCGACTAGAGCTGTATTGTTTTTGCGCAAGTTTTCCCCGTTCCACTCGCGCTGCGAAAGAGAACCTGCCGGCTGAGGGCACTGTGGAGCCGCACTGTGGAGCCGCACTGTGGAGCCGCACTGTGGAGCCGCACTGTGGAGCCGCACTGTGGAGCCGCACTGTGGAGCCGCACTGTGGAGCCGCACTGTGGAGCCGCACTGTGGAGCCGCACTGTGGAGCCGCACTGTGGAGCCGCACTGTGGAGCCGCACTGGTCTCCGTGCCGCTCGAGCGACAGGCCGGCAGAGAGCCGCACCTCCGAGGCCGCGTGTCCTGTGTTTCGCTCTGGCTCCTCAGGGACCAGAAACCCGTTTGTAACTCGTTTTGTTTGTAACTCCAACGTCAACATTTTCGACTAAGTCACAATCGGTAAAAGGTTAATAATGCAAACTTGCCATTATCTATTGACAGGTGAGCTTCTGCATAAGGGCTGCATAGAATCAGAATAAATTAAACATTTGCCCCATGAGCTAAACTGTACACGCTCCCAGTGGAAGGGGGTTCTGTAATCCTGTTATTTGAGTTGCCCTTTACTGCTGTCTGTTGGCACAGTGGGTAAACGCAGGTCGCGTTCACTGTGCTACAAACACATGTCAGAAAATGGACCAGAGAGCAAAATGCACCTAAAAATAAAGTGGACCACGTCCGTGTGTTCAAAAATTCAGAACTGCAGCGCAAGGAGCCACTGTTGGGCTGCGGAAAGACCAACTTCGCGTGTCCCTGTCGTCACTCGTGCCATTTTTTTGTACGGACACTCAACTCCCTCAAGCGCAATTAAGGCAGCCTCGCTGAAATCCCAACCGCACAGCGAAAATGTACTTTTCTACAGGTGGTTTCAGCGACTGACATATTTACGTGTGCGATTCTCCATGACGGCGACACGATGGGATTATAAGTTTAGTAGAAAGTCCCCAGCGCTGAATGGAAATGTGATACCAGGTACCGTCCTCTATGTGTGCCTGTCCTTCAAATGTCCTTCACGGCCCCTCGGGACACCTGTCCCTTGTGCTGTACGTTGGGACTGCACTATAGTGCAATATGCACCTACAAACAGCATCATTTACCTGCACAACAGATATTCCATTCGAGGGTTCTACAGCAGGGGACCTGCTGGGACTTAACATCCCTGCCTGGTTGGTTGGTTATAAATTCGCTGTCTTAACTATTTTATTGCCGACCTTTTTAAAACAGCATTCAGGGTGGCAGTTTAAACAGGTTTTATACTTTTTATAATTTTTCAATATTAACTCATTTTATCAATAACTGACCTGCACTTCAAATTCTTGTCTTTCTGGTATTTCTAGATGATTTTTTTATGCAATTGCCCGTGGTCAACTACATCTCAGTTTTATTTCCTTCTCAGTTTTCTGCAACTTTTGGCAGGATTTTGTATGTTATGGCATTGTTCATTGTTATTTTATTCCAAAAATGTCTCCACAGTGAACTTGTTTACAATTGCTCTGTAACGCCGTAAACTTTCCTTATGGTATTTGTGATAAAATGCGCTTCCATGGCTCTCATAAGAGATTTCCCAAGTAAACTTTTTTCTAACATCACTGGTTCAACCACCAGCAGGCAATAATAAAACTGAATTTATTACATCTGAAGGTCTTTAGTCAGTCACTTAACATTCATATTCGCTACTGCATATTTGACATTTCACACATTTATGTTAGAACCCATTGCAGGTGACGCGATAATGAACCTTCATTTATCTGATGCCTTTCATCAAAGTGACTTACAGTGTAACTTTTCTAACTTTACAGTAATTCACCACATTATACATGTCTTAATTTACCAGACACTTCTCTCACAAGCAATTTACAATATTAAGTTGCTTACAATTATTAACCAATCTTGCTTATTTTACTGAACTAATTTAGGGTAAGTACCTTGCTTAAGGGTACTACAGCCAGAATTCAATCCTGCAGCCTTTGGCTCTAAAGGCAGCTGTTCTAACCCCTACAGTACCAGCTGCCCCATCCAATGACCTACATCCATTTAGGTAATTTTTACCGTATTGCTCGGGGATGACAACCTTGCTCACGGGTACTATACCCGGAGGTAGGATTGAACCCAGAACCTTCCGAATGCAAAGTGACAGTTGTAACCGTTATGGTACGGGGGAATCCCGTGAGACCAGCGTGTGAAGAATTGCCGGTTTTTCCATGGAAAGTGTAGTGGAGGTGGGAAACGGGTCCATTTCTGGGAAGTACTTTATTCACTAGCAGTGTAAAACCAGGAAAGGTCAGTGTGCTCTCCTGGCACCAGCAGCCTGTTTTTCTGGTTCAGCAACATGATGAATAAGAAGAAGCGGTCACACCCGCGGGGGGCAGGACGGGGTCACAGTGCTAACACTTTCACTTCTGAGCTGCAGCAGGAACACGGGTCCATCGCGCCCCCAGACCCCCCCACGCAGATGATCCCAAAGGGCTCGGTTATTCCTCAGCCCCGTTGCCTTCGGGGAAACGCGGAGCGTTTGGATTTTTTTTCCTCACCGCTGAGTCACACTTCCATGGACTCCAGCATCTGTGAAAAGCGTCGACAGGAAATTCCCCCACAGCTCATTCCAAAATGCCCCACGTCGGGGAAGGAGAGGAAGACAGGGGTTCCAGGGCCAAAATCCTGCAAGACCCAAAGGAGGGGGATGCGTCGTTTGAAGGCAAAACCAGCCTCAGCTTCACACATGCTGGAAATTAAATAACGCGCCAAAGCGCCGGGACAAAGGCAGGCATTCACATGACCATCTTCTCCACACACTCGCCTTGTTTATAAACACAAAGAGGCCCATGCGCTCGAAGCAGGGCGTCCGACCCTTCCTCGCTAAGGGGTTAATATTACAGGACGGTGAATCATCTCCGCCAGTCACTTCTCTGCTCAGCTCCTGGAGTGAAGAGACATGCAGGGAACCCCTGGGGCAATAAACTCCTGAGATTTCCACAGATGGGGGGGGCGGGGTTTATAGGCTACACTAAAATCCATTCTGTAAGCAGAAAGTACCACAATTTGTACAATGACAGCAAACGAAACTCCTCCGTTATTTACTCTACCTTTATTACTATGTACATGTATTTCCAACAGAAGGGATTCAATTTCTCATTTTATGAACTCTTAACCCTTAACCTTTATTGATTCATTTTCAGACACTGTACCTAAAAGGAGCATTTCTTCCGCATCAGTTGAAGCACGTTGACTCGTTTGTGCGCCTCGTGAATTAATCTGTATCTCGAACCTGTTGCGACTCAACTGATCATTACATTTCAGTGATCAGAATTGCCTTCGCCCAGGTTCTGCGTACAATCCCTCTCCAGTGCGACTCAACTCCTGGCCTGGCAAACTTGTACAAAGCCAGTTTGCTATCAGTTGTCATTCACCGATGCCATAAATTAATTTGGCTTCTTCCATCTGATCTTTGAGAGAAGCTGGAGATACACCTGGAAAATGGGCTCCTGGGTTTGCACCACAGGAGATTAAGATGAGAGCGCATGGCCTGAACGGGGAGAAAAATGCTGATCGAAATTTTGAACTCCACTAAATTTCTTATTTGCACCCTGATCACCAGGTGAGGCGATTCACTGTCCCAAAAGGGCGTGAGCAGAGCAGAGCAGAGCAGAGCAGAGGGCCGCCCACCTCCGATGTAAAGGGCGGTAAATGTACCGCAGGTCAAAGGTTTGAGCTTTCCTGCGCTTACATACTTCCAAATGAGCCTAAGTGGAATGCTGGTCCTCATATCCTTCCTCTGGCCTGGCCTGGCCTGGCCCGGCCCACCCCACTCCACTCCTGACCCAGGCTCCACCGTACACAATAGGAGTGGTAACAATGAGCGAGGAGATCCTCGTCCCAGTTGCCGCGGGTCACATCTGCGCAGGTTCCTGTTGCGGCACCGAAAGTTAGCGCTCCGTCAGACAGTTTCACTTCCCTTTAGAAATTGGTTTACCTCCTGGGTGATCCAGAGAGACACGGCTCAAGTACAAAAGAGAAAACAAGGTGGTTCGTCCACACGGACTCCAGTGTTGAAGAGCGCTGTCCCACAACGCAGAGACGGCACGACGGGACGTTAAAGCGTGTACCGGTCCTGCCCGTGAAGAGCGGGTTTCCGTAGCCAGGCTCCTTCACACTACCTGAGTGAACTAATCATTCTCAACGGCAGAACCTTACGGAGGGAGACCGAAGACCCTGTGCTCCAGAAGGAGGGCCGAACCGTGTCACTTTAACAGCTACAAACTATCACACAGGTACAAGAACTATTTACTCTGATCACATGTAAAGACAGGTGCCTTCCACACGTCCTGTGATGATGCCGCAGCTCATCGTCCAGCACTTGTGTTAAAGGTCTCGCTGTCCATCCTAGTGTTTCTTTGACTTCTCTTTCCGCTTCTTTTCTTGGTATTCCACAATTTTTTTGTAAAAAAATCCTGAAAAAGGGAGAAAGAGATCAATCAATGACCAAGGTATCCAGAAGCAGTCAAAATGACTAAATGAACTGAAATATTGTCCGTTTGACGTGCTGGAACGATATAAATGTGTAGCATTTCATGGACAGATACCCGAATGGATCTCAGTCAACCCAAGGATCACATAGCAAGAACAAAACCAACAGCATACCCCCAATGACCATCATGAGTGTTACCCTTAATTATTTTATTAACATTTCCACATAATCTATAATGCCTCAGTTGTTCAGAATGCACCACTGGATGTTGCCGAATTATTGTGAAAAAGCATATAGGCTATTTTTATGTGTCGATATCCTACAAGCACTATTCTGTCGTTTTATTTAGAAACAACACACTGACGTGGTTGACGGGTGAGCTGGTAAACAGTGTACAGCCAACAAAAACAACCATTGACACAGTACAAGATACGATCGTTTGTCAGTTTCGGTGTGGCCTCCTCGAAATTCCTTTCAGCAGGCGTCTCAGATACCCCGGGAATTAATGCGGTTTCCGAGTTTTACTCGGATGCGGCAGCTTAAAGTCAGCTGCTTTTAAATGTCCATTTTCATTGCTAAATTTGGAGACACTTTTCTCCAAAGTGACATACAGCTGAGAGCAAAAAAATTTAATTTCACAACACAAGAATTGGACAGATACAAACAAAGGATTCAGCAGCTCTGAGGGACAAAGGGAGATCACTCCACCGCATCAGGGACAAACCTGAGTAGCTGCAGACTTTCAATTTTGTAGCTAAAATCAAAACAAGCACTGCCATAGTTGTAGCGTTGACTGAGCTTGTTAAGAGGACTTCGATGACCAAAGAAACTCAGGCCAATGAGCTGTGGATGAGGAGGTGGAGCCTCTACATGGAGCAGGGTGATGGGCCGCCCCCCCACTGCTGGTCCCATACTCGTTCAAGATAATGAAAACCATCTGCTAACTATTAAGGGACAATCAAGATGGAGAAATACGGCTGCTACGCTGATGACTAAGAAAGACTGAAGAACTAACTGCAGTTGGACAATTTATGTTTTGTTTTTTTTTACAGAGGGTTGCTGTATTGGTGCCAGATTTTGTGTCACCTTGGTTGTGCCTTAAAGGGGTCATGTCCACATTTTTGCTTGGTTTGTTTTAGCAATAAAAAAATGATATTTTTTACGAGAGACCTGGTGTCTTGGCCTCTCTCCTGTCCATGTGGCCACCGCTCCCCCACAGCTGGCCAGAGACTGCAGACCGAAGCTATGTGACACTGACGGTTATTTTTTTGAAACCACTCTGTCTGTTGTGGACATGAACATCTACGTTCAGCAGCACTGCTTTCACACCCCGCTGAAGCACTGACCTCCCTGGGTGGCCGTCTGCCGCTGCTCTGCCTCCTGGATGAAGAGGTCGAACATCTGCGTCAACATGAACTTCTTAACGAAGTGCCGAACGTTCTTGGGCTCGATGGCCTTGTAGAAGTTGCGCTTCTGGAAGACAGCAGGCTGGTCGGCCCCCTGCGGTTTGATGTACGGGGCGAAGTGGCCGACCGTTTTCACAAAGAAGGACACAAAGGCCTCCGAGACGACCCTGTTCAGCTCCTCCGGACCTGCTCGACGGGAGGGAACAAACAAGAGGAATAGGCGCTGCAGGTGCTGCTGGGGTCAAAAAAGGCACCGTGATCACAATCGTGGTGAGAGAAGTCATATAGTGGTCCTGTAACATCCCGTGAACATGTGGTTTCAGATGCAGAAATCATCTCATTTTATTGACTTGTCGATCAGATTCTCTATCTACACAGTGTAGAAAAAAACTTACTGGAGTTCTCTTTCCTGGCACTCAGTTGCTGTAGAAGTTCCTCTTGGAGCTTCTGGGGGAGAATGGACGACTCATCCCCAACCTGTCAGGGGTCCAAACAAGGAAAGGCTGGAACTGAACCACGAGCGGCTAATCGGTAACGATCTGGTGGTAGGCGAAGAAATGCACCATGCAGACACAAACGGAGAAGCCGAACGCTCACCTCGACAATGAACGTTTTCTCAGCTCCTTCAGACAAGTCCACCACCAGCAGCTGTAAGAAAGGAACCGAGAGCCTCAGGAGCACTGGCTGCCATGGGAGCCCTTGCAGAGCTGTAGAGTCCCTGCACTCAACCCTCACCGGTGGGCTGGAACTTAAGTTACTCTAGATGACCTTCCGTCCGATGTTGAGCAAGACCCTTGGTAACCGAATACTTGGGTACCTGAGCACTTCAGATTGAGAGACTTCTTCCAAAGTGTCATGCTGAGTGACTCCAGAGATCAACATGTCAACCAAAGATCATGACACGCAGTCAAAGGGCACCGCGGTAACCACAGTATTGCTCACGTTGGTGGTGTCGGCCTCCTCCATGATCTCGTTAAACAGACGCTTTTGCACGCCCAGCAGGAAAGGTGTGGGCGCCATGGTGACGGTCATGAGGATCTGCGGGACGATGGAGATGAGCGTGTGCTGCCAGACGAAGGGGTAGAGCAGGGCCGCCACTGCGTTGATGACCTGGGACAGGGTGCTGGGTGACGGAGGACAAAGTAGGGTTAAAGCGAAGGCGGACACCTTAGACAGGCAGGTTTAAACCCCTGGACTGGGCCCCTCCGGGCAACACATACTGGTAACAGGTTACATGTTCAAACCTCAGGAGACATGTTTACTAACAGTACAGTTACTCATACAGGTGTCTTCGTTAATGTCGACAGACTGTTTACCGCATTCCGTACATTCGAGAGAGTACAGCAGCACGTCGGAGTGGGGATTCAGGCTTAGCAACAGTGTCCAGTGGTCACAGCATAACCTCTTGAATCTCCTAAACCATCCTTCGCCTCTGGCTGCTCGGTGAGCCTACTCACAAGGGGTCTAAAAATCAAACGTTTTTGGGTTCTACACTACTCCAGTATTGTACGTAAATGTTTGTGTACCTTTTCAAAAAAAAAAAAAAAAAATTATAGGAAGGTGATCAGGAATCGTTTATTCTGAGTTTTACGCACCTACTCGTGCGATTAACATCGATGAATAAAGTGGGAAGAAAGTAACTGTACTTAAGAATCACATTTCTGTCACCCATCTCTTTTTCCTAAAGTTATACACAAAATGCATTTTCTCTGAGACGTATGGAGAAAAGCATCTGCTAAATGAATAAGTGTACATGTAATGTAAATGTCTATGGCTATAGCTCTTTGTAGCTGGTGCACTTCTGTTTACTCCGAGCTGTACGCTGGACGTTGCTTTGCGGAAAAGTGTCTGAAAACTGAGCGAGTTTAAAAGCAAACGTAACGCTCGGCTCCAGAACCGTAGGGGTAAGCTGTCAGACGGGCCTGGCGTAAAGAAACCCGAAGAGACAACGAGCGGGGCAGCCTGCGTTCTGGCTGGAACTGTCGGACGAGCCAACGGCCGGCATCGGGAGTTACGACTGACGGCAGGTCGAAAGAGCCGGCGGGGTTCCTACACGTGCACGTGCCGTTGATCCTCCGCACGAAAGACAAGCCCTTCCCATTTCTGCGCTGCACTCAAAACGGTCTGCTTAGTTGGCCAGCAGGGGGCGTAGCGGTCAGGGCTATTGCCTTTTAATCTGAAGGTGGCAGGTGTAAAATCGGTGCGAATCCTACTCCTACTGCAGTACCCTTGGTCAAGGCACTTACCCTGAATAGATGAAATTATTTATATACTGGTATTCTAAATAACTATTTATTTGACAATGGCTAACAAAAATAAAGGTTAAAGAATAGTTACTAGGAATTTAAACATCTAAACTCTTTTCAGTGTTTTCAATTATAATATCAGAATGCTTTCAAAACATCTTTTTACGTGACTGAAGCACCAACGGGAGGTTCATAACAAATTATCTGGCAGAAGAGTGTTGAATACGATGATTATGAATATGCTGAATATGTTCATTAGGGCTCTTTAGTTTCTCTAAGCAGTGTGAACAGCCTTTTGTCTGCTATCACTTCAGAGGAACACGCGAGGGGGTGAGACAGGATCGTTTCCCAGCTTTCCGCAGCCCTCGGTATTTTTGCCCAAACAAGCACAAGCCTGCTTTACTTCTAGAGAAACAGGAAATATCACGTTACGTTATTTAGCGTCGCGGCCGAGTTTTCACGCGTTAACCGCGATTTAAAACTTCACGTATGCAGCCGGACGCACCGTGGAGCCAGTTGGCGCTCGATGGTACGACAGCAAAGCCTCACGCGAGTCCTGACCCAACAACCCCGTGGTGATTAAGGTGGTAGGAATATCCCGCTCACGCGGGTGCGAAGGGGCTGTCGCAAGCAACTAATAAGCGAGGCCCAAGGGTTCGAATTCCAGCGCAGAGGAATGCGGGCGGGCGGGCGGCCGGGCCAGAGCCGCGCTCCTGATGCGTTGCAGACGTGCCGCACGTGGCTGTTCGCGTTCGTCCCCGCTGTCGCACGGAACTCCAAACAGATTGCAGCACGCAGATGGAGGAGGAAAAGGCTGACACCTGCTGAGCAACTTTCATTCATTCATGTGTACCTTTCTTTTTATCGTTTTTTTTTTTTTTTTTTATAACTTTATGCGATTTAGACTGTCATGGTTCTGTGCGACTCTATTGGTTATTTGTCTTCTGCACAGTCGCCAGTTGTTTCATTACTTCCAGGATCACAGCTACTTTAACAACCGCCTCTCTTTCGCCGTTTCGCCCATATTTTCCAGAGCAATGAGCTTATTGAGGAATCAGGAATTTCAAACTGTCCAACTGGAGCAGCTGCTCAATGTTCGCCGACTTCTGGTTTTATTCATTTATCAGATGCTTCTCTCCACAGCGACGTACAACTCACGGTAAACCAAAGTGTCAACAACCGACGAAGAGCTTTAGACGCAGGATTATCAGCACATTTATTCCTTTAGCTCACGCTTTTCTCCAAAGCCACTTGCAAAGAAACTACTTTTTACACTTATTTACTCATTTATACAGTTGGGCAACTTGACTAGGGACAGCTGGTAGTGTGGTGGTTAGAGCTGCTGCTTTTGGATCCGAAGGTTGTAGGTTTAATCCCCACTCTGGCTGTAGTACCCTTGAGCAAGGTACTTACCATAAAAATTGTTCCAGTGAATTCACCCAGATGTGCTAATGGGTAAATAACGAACATTTCCTGAACAGCTAAATGTACATTATATATATTTTCTTCAACAATCATCACAGATGGTGTTGGACTCATGGATACACACACACACACACACACACACACACACACACACACAGTCTGAAAGCACTTGTCCCAAGCAGGGTCATGGCGAACTGGAGCCTAACCCGGCAACACAGGCCGCAAGGCTGTAGGGGGAGGAAGACACCCAGGATGGGATGCCAGTCTTTTGCAAGGCACCCCAAGCGGGATTCGAACCCCAGACCCGCCCAAACCCACTACGCCACCGCGACCCCCCACCTCATGGATCTAAATCACACAAATAAGTGAGGGCTTTGTTAAACCTACAGGAAATCACACAGCACAATTCAACATCGCAAGATCACAAACAACCACAAAGGGACTCAAACCCTCAACTTTCTAATTCCGAAGTCAGACACCTTATCCATTAGTCCGTGTGGTCTGTCATAGTGAGGTAATGTACCTTTACACATAGGAGACCATATCGTTGTGGCGAAGATCTGAAAAATGCCCATCCTGTACCCAAAATGCTCAGGGAAAGTACTGCGCGAAGCTCTACAAACTCCAGGTTTACATCATGCTTCAGGGCTTCAGGCCACATTGGGACGGACACCAAGAACCAAGATGCTTTTGATTTTGAGCCCCTTGTCAGTGGAACCACCAAGCAGTCAGAGGTGGAGGAGCACAGCGCTCTTGCTGGGCTGCAGGGAGCGATCAGCTCCCGCAGGTATCGGGCAGCAGATCTGCTGATGGTTTATTAGGCCACAACTAGAGTGTTGCACTTCATAAAATGTTGACGGATGACTGCTGGACGTTTAGTCACCAGCTCACCTGAGCTCTTCAGCAATGAAGATGATGCGGCGTTCCAGGACAGTTGAAGCAAACACTTTCAACACCTGCTTGTCTGTCAGGCAGCGGAAGAGAGTGTGGAAGTCCACGTGCTCCAGCCAGGAGTCCAATGGCCGTGTCAGGCTGATGATCTGGCGAGGGAGGGAGGGAGGGAGGGAGGGAGGTGCGTGCAGGTAAAAGTCCACGTCTACATTTAACATCCAGAGTACCCGCCTCTCGCAGAGTATCGCGCGTTCTGTCAACGCCCCTCTCTGGACTCGCTGTAGATGTTTGGATCGTCAATGTGGATGCTTGGCAGCTCGATGTTGCCCTCACCTCAGTGCCAGACTCAGGTATGAAACTCTTGATGTTGACAGTGTTTCCTGGCGCAGGAACCGGAGCCTCCCGTAGGCTCTGCATGAAGGGGTAGATCATCGCCATAGATTTCTGCCGCCGCTTCTCCACCTCATCGAAGATCTACGGCAGAGGAGGACAGTGACCGACTGCAGACGCTTTCTCTCTAAGGACAGTGACTCAACATATTGTGCAGTCAGTCGCTTTCCAGAGAGCCAGACACGCACCCGACACATGGACGCTTACTGAGCGACTCGGGGATGCCTGGAAAGGAGCTGCGAAATCTCGAGTGACTCACCGAGTGTAATCATGCAAAATAAAGTGTTTACAGCTACGCTGACTCATGAATTTTTAACTGCTTTCCTCATTCCTGTTTTTAATTTTTTTTGCATGCACTCCACGATCCCTCCCTACCCTCCCCTCCCCCTCGATCGCTGAGCTCACTCCAGAACACAGCGCTGTGCTTATGTTTGGGAAGCTGGTGAACGGAGATCCACGGAGGCCCTGGGGGATGGGGAGGCCAGTGGAGATAAGAGTTGTCACAGCTGGCAGGGGAGGAGGGGGGCGGTCTGAGAGGCTGCATCCATCAAACCCCCGGTTTCCCAACCCATCTTACAGATGAACCACCCACCAGATGACCCTTTCATTGTAGGCACCATATGATTGGAATGCTGTTCATACAGTCTTTCAATGAATCTTTCACTAAAGCGGAGGTGGGTGGGAGGGCGGGAGGGCCGGCCGTTTCTGGAAATGACCACGCTTCAAGAAGAAACGCACGACCTTTGACTCGGCGGTTACCTTGGAGAAAAGTCCGAAGCAGGCGAGCCGGCTAACGATGCAATAGGCCTCCGGGGAGCGCGCTCCGTCACCATGGGGCTGAAAACCACAGAGAGAGGGGTAATGTCGAATCGGGTCAAGGATCACGGTGAACTAATGCTACGCTAAACATGCCAGGTCGCGGATGCGTGTTGCCAGGGATACGACTGTGGCAAAAAAGAAAGGAGTTACCAGGAGCCTCCTGCAGTAGCCGTTCCTCCTGCTGCCATCCATCTCGGTGAGGACGAAAGAGAAGGTCTCACTGTAGGCGGAGAAGGAGAGGGATGTTTAGTGGAGCTGCAGAACGAGGTGGCGTGAGAACAAAGTCCGCACAGGTTGGGATGGGACCATTGAAGTGGCCTTGAATAGGAGGACGGCGGGAGGCGGAGGGGTTGTGGAACTGGGCTTGAGACCAAACACTTTACCAGGCGGAGCTTGAAATGGGTGAATAATCATGTTAGACGCTGCTTTGGCTTTCGTACCCAAACGATCCAAAAAAAAAAAAAAAAAAAAAAAAAAAAATACAAGAAGCAGTGAGTGCGGAGCTGAGCTGGCGTACCTGCAGAGCTACGAATACATGCATGAATGGTATGTGCTGTTCAGGTTACCATCAAAGTAGATCTAGTGCGTGTTTGAACCTGAGTGCAGACCCCTCCCCCCCCACATGGATAGGCTTACCCACAGGACTCTGGAACAGGAAAGCAGAGTCCCTCAATTCAAAGAGGAAATGGAACAAAGAAGGGGATTAAAAGCAAGTCTAAAGAAGAGAAAAAGAAAGCGGTTCGACAGGCAGTGAAAAGCCAAATGGCCAAGAAACCCACCCTGGGAGAAGGACTCGGAGACTTTCTGTAACACGCTGGACATCGGGACAGAACAACAGCTCCCTCGCACTCTGAGTAACTCATCCATAAGGGACTTTGTCTAAACGTCATTGTTTTATCCGCCCTTCGCAGAACTCACTGCAGACCTCATGTGGAGTGACCGCGTGTCCGTTTGCGAGGGAACCATACCTGCGGTACTCGGTCAGAGGGGCCCAGCTGATGCCCTCCGGGAAGCAGAAGAGGGTGATGGCCTTCAGGATCTTCTCCTCCTCCTCCTTCTGGCATCGCATCATCCCGTCCCGCTGAGAATGACACAGCCACCCCCCCACATCAGATCCTGCCCGGTACCCGACCCTTTACCTTCCCGTGGTCCTCGACAAAGGCCCACATCCCAAAATTTGTCTGCATGCCAGCGGCCAGCAGTTGGGGTAGCGATGCTGAAAGGAGTTTGACTGCTGACCAAAATACTGAGAAACAAATCTGAGGAAAGGACTTGTACCATTGAAGACATCCTTCTCTACAAATGTATAAAGCATATAACTCTTGGCAAGTCAAATGACTACTTTGTTTACACTACTTCATTTAACAGATGCTTTTCTCCGAAGCGACTTCCAATGAACTCTGTGTAGTGCTATCAGCCCACACACCTTATTCACCGCGGTGACTTACACTGCTAGATACACTACTTACACTGGGTCACTCATCCATACATCAGTGGAACACACACACATTCTCTCTGTCACTCACACACTATGGGGGAACCTGAGCAGGAGTGTGAGAGGAAACCAGAGCACCTGGAGGAAACCCACGCAGACACAGGGAGAACATGGAAACTCCACACAGACCGAGTGGGGATCGAACCCACGTCCTCTCGCACCACCCAGGCGCTGTGAGACAGCAGCGCTACTCGCTGTGGCACCGTATCACCCGTTACTACTACTGACATCAGGAATCGATGATAAATCAAAAATCAATCATACTGACTTCAGCAAAGAGTGATTTGGGCACATGCTAACCTTAGGAAACTGGTAGATGATCTTGGGCTCATAACCTCCCCCCTGCTTCTTGCTGATCTTGACCACGACCAGGTACTCAAAGAAGAACTGGCCGGTGTAGCGCTCCTTCACCGACAGGTCCTCCGCTCCTGTGACGGTCGCTGGGGGCTGATCCGTCTCCTTGGCACTTCCTGCAGGCAAAGCGGTGTCTTTACAGGCACGTAGTTACGTGAGGGCTACTCTTGTCAAGTTCAACATAGCCAGCGTACCGCAAGGGCCACAAGCAACGTGCTGCAGATTACGAGGCGGTCAACGGGAATCGAGGCCGAAGTGAGTCAGCGTTGCTTCCAACCACCTGGATTATAACGACTGCTTTACGACAGCCACAGCATCAGCTGTTCGAAGACTGCGCTATGACTTTTCTCTCCACTGACAGTAATTCTGTGTTGTCCTAATGCCCTGGTCTTATTAACTATAGACACTCCCTACACAGTCCCAGCGGAGCACACTAGAATGCCCTGGACGAGTTGGCAGGGGTTCATTTTTCTCCCATTTCTTTAGTTTTGGGAATTTTTTTCTGTTTTCCTCCCCTCAGTTTACTCACACTGTGTTTGTACACCATTATCTCTGTCTTGGTTTCCTTTTATCACTGCAGTGTTACCTGTGCATCGATCGTCCAGCACGTCGCATCCCTCCATTGACAAGAGTGCTGCATTAAAATGAACTGTATTTGAAACATTTTGCTTGCGAGCGCTGCTGAACTTTCCAATGAATGGAAGTGGACCCATTACTCCAAGTTCTGAGTCCCACACTGCACCCGCGACACTAAGACAGGGAGAGCAAGAAAAGCCCCACCAAACTCATCCCAAAACCTTAACACCACGAGCTGCAAGAACCCCAGGGATCTGCATGTGGTTTCCACGTTTTGAAGATGCACTATGCAGACATGTTTCACTTCTCAGTGCGTGAGGCAGGCTGGATTACATTTATTTAGCAGATGCTTTTCTCCAAAGCGACTTCCAATGAACTCTATGTAGTGTTACCAGCCCACACACCTTATTCACCAGGGTAACTTACACTGCTAGATACACTACTTACAATGGGTCACTCATCCATACATCAGTGGAACATACTCACTCTGTCACTGACTATGGGTGAACCTGAACAGCATATCCTTGGACTGTGGGAGGAAACCAGAGCACCCGGAGGAAACCCACACAGACAAAGGGAGAACATGCAAACTCCACACAGACTGGGGGGGGGGAAATCGAACCCACGTTCTCTCTCACCACCCAGGTGCTCTGAGACAGCAGCGCTACTCACCATGCAATCCTATTTGCATTAACACTATTATCTGACACTTCATCATGACAGCAGACTCTCCTATTGCTTCCTGACAGACACATCCGTACTGGTGCCATGCGGGTACCTGGCAGACCAGTATATCCTGCTCTAGGGTCCTGTTAGAACACGCCACTGTGAAGGAGGATGAGTAAAACACGGTTATTTTGCATGTTCGTCTGATTAGCAGCTGCGGCCTCCCATAATGACGTGCTACTCGTACCCCTGCTACACCGACAGGTCCCCAAGTAAGAGCGTTTCCCTGATTGGCCACAGCAGACCAACCTCCTCCCTGGGTTCTGCCCTGTTAGGGCAACGTGTGGACCTGAAGATGAGGAGGGTCGCATAACAGTTTATTACAAGTTCTTCCATAGATTATTTTGCTTAATTTAGTCAGTCGTACTTTGAACCGCTTACTTATAGTTCCAAAAAACAGCCAAGCCTTGCATCCTAACGCAGCTGTGGACTGTCGACACCTGTGAAGTCAGGGTAGTCGCGATTTCACGTTGGCGTTTCCATTACCTAAAAGCACACGGGGAGGTGCAAATATAGATTCTGCTCTTTGCGGTTTTCACGTCATACAGCTGTGCTCACTCCTCACCAGGAGGTCCATGCTCTGCAGAAGGTCTGGAGACATGCGGTGGCTCACCCAACCTTTGGCCGAAGGAATAGCAGCACACGGTACTCCAGAACGAGGTGCAGAACGTGCGGTTTTAATACGCCGCACATTCTATGGAGCTCGATATAATGACTGCACTTTTCTCCTTGAAGGATCAGTAAATGATATTTTGCGCCGCATCGCAGATTTTCACAAAGTTTCCACGGGAAACAACAGAAAGCGAAACGGACACGCGAGCTGCGTGTGTCCTGTAGAGCTCCCGGCCCGGCCCGGCACGGCCTTCGCAGGGCTGCCGCGGCCCTGACGTCGAGCTTCGAACAACACGCTCGAGAACGAGGGACAACCGCGAGGAATGTGCTCCGAAAGCTGGGGAGCATCTCTGCGCCGTTTGTTTTCCCCAATGACACACTGTGTACATATTTGAAAGGAGCTGGGAATGGACCTCGATCTTCAGCGAAGCCCTCCGTCTCGAGCTCTAATTACTCCACATCCTCACAACTCTTCGCAGGACTTCATCCGTTTGCAGCCCATTTTTCCGTTTCCCGCTCGTCGGCTTTACCCACTAAGAAGCAACGTTTCAAAGAGCGAGTAAGGTCGGCGCTGTTGCGTTTACACACACGACACCGTGTAAGCAAAGGTCCCAGATTTGAACGCCACCTCCGGCCGTAGTGCCCTCGATCAAGGTACTAACCCTGAACGGATGCGGAAAAATGAGCCTGCCGCATGGATGGGTAAATCGGCGTACGAACTTCCCACCGAAAATCGCTTTGGAGGAGAGTGTGAGAAAATAATCGGGAATAGATGCAGTGAACTATGTGAACTATCACACTATTACACTTTTTCTGATTCGTGGTCCTTGGTCCTTGCAGAGTAGCCCTCTTACTTTGGGGTGGAGCGAATCCCAGCGCGCCCGACACACTCACCGCCTTTGGACAGCTTCCCCCGGAAGGAGGACAGCACCGAGCCGAACCTCTTGAAGCGGCCTTCGCCGATGACGTTCTCGCCAGCCATGACGGTTCCTGCGGAGGCGAAGGAGGGGGCAGGGAGTTGAACGCCAACAGCCGCAGGGTGGCTGAGCTGAACGACACCTTCGGCCGGAAGAAGCGGCACTTTGTTACGTCCTGCGACACCAGCGCTGCAGGCCTCCGCCACGTTAACGGCAGCCATCCCAGATCAGCAAACGGCACATCGCTGCTGAGAGACTCACTAACTGTGGCAAACGGGCAACATGCATGTAAAGGCAACAGTTGAAACCCCTGCACTAGCAGCTCTACCCCAACAAGAAGCCGAAATGAACCAACAAGCGAACGGAAGCAAGCAGCGACGTTTACAGCAGTTTGACGGACGGCGGCTGAAAGCAATGGTAAAAGTAGCGTAGCCACCAGGTTGGGGGGGAGGCAGAGAAACCCAGATTTGTCCAGGTTTCGGATTGAGTCACAGCTCAGAAGATGCACTGGAACGAGTCCTGGGAGGCTGCAGCAAGGAGAGACTTATTTGTTCCTGCGAATATGCAAGATTTTACACTGTTCTTTCAATCAAATTGTCTTCGTCAGAGAGAGAGATTGTTAAATTCTGCCCTGTGTTTTGACTGAGTTTTGGTAGGCAGTGACTCTTGACCAAAGAGGTGTGGAGTCCCAGTGCACGAAGAAACCCTGCGGTAAAATACCGTGCCGTACAAAGAAGCCGGACTACGTGAAGCGTATGCAGTTTGTATGAAGGCTTTACAGTATATACACGCACACGGAGTCCGAAAGCGGTTATCCCAAGCGGGGTCGCGGCGAGCCGGAGCCTAACCCGGCAACGCAGGGCGCAGGGCCGAGGGGGAAGGGGACACGGGACACGGGTCCCGGACGGCACCCCAAGCAGGACTTGAACCCCGGACTCGCCAGAGAGCAGGACCCGGCCAAACCCGCCGCGCCGCCGCGCCCCCGGCTTTACAGCAAATATCCGAGAATAATTCGATAGAATTGTGTAACATACTAACTAGACAGCGTAGGTCATTGCAAAGGTACCAGGAGCCCCACCCACTGTCCCACAAGTTCGGCATCGCGCACCGTCGTTCATTCTGGCCAGTTGGCTCACTGTCCCATTGACCTCGGTAGGGTCTTTCTCCGAGGACGTCCTACCTGGAAAGGAGAAGAGAGAAGTCAACGTGTCCAACTCGGCAAATGGACTCTTGCGTAGATGAGATGATGATGACAAATGAATATATGTTATATTACTGTACCTGTATATGTTATGTTGATGTATGGATGAGTGAGCCAGTGTAAGCAGTGTATCTAGCAGTGTAAGTCACTGCGGTGAATAAGGCGTGTGGGCTGGTAACGCTACATAGAGTTCATTGGAAGTCGCTTTGGAGGAAAGAATCTGCTAAATAAACAAATGTAAATATGTTAGGGTTTTGTACATGTACACTGTATGTTATGCACTGCTGATGTCAATAAAAACCAAAAGTCATCTGCACAAAACTAATACACAACGCCTGAAGCGAGAAAGTGATGCCGTGTTTAACGTTCCACTTCTAACAGACAGGTGTAGCAATTATTTCGCCATCAGTGTGAAAAGAAAAAATCGTTACAGAAGTGGAACGGCTGGTTTTCTCTCCTGCCCGCCGAAACCGGTCCGCGGGTTTATTATTACACGTCGACATGCTCCGATACGTCCTCCCGCTGCCGATTCGCTCAAAGCGCGTCTTCTCAACCACGTGGCGTAATGAGAAGCAATACCTGCACACAGGAAGTGGAAACTGCTCTGGTTTCTCTATTTTTCCTTGGACTTGACAGTTACAGCCTTATGACAAAGTGTGTGTTATGGATGAGCACAGTTCAGTGTTGCGGCAAATAAAAGTGCTCATTTAAACGCTCTCTCCACTCAGTTAACCTTTTCCGCACCAAGGAAGCAAACATTAATAGTCTCTTCCTCTTATTAAGATTTCCTTCTGAATCATCATTAACATCTGCAGCGAAGAACATAAATCAGAGCCCTTGAAGGAGACAGACAGACAGACGGACAGAGAGCGTCCATCCTCTGGTCTCTTCTCACGTTCCGACCTGGATGTCCATCACATCCTCTCGTCCTTATTTTGAGGACGGACTCACAGGGACGGCTGACATTTCTCTTTCGCATCGTCGCTCCACATTCGTCCCTGTCCATATGGTCCTCGACCGCTTTTCTGACGACATCCATTGAGGCTGGCCTTTTTCCCGTGCTCTAAAACCGCAAGCGAAACATGAGAAAGACCCAGGTGTCCCTTGTGAGGAACGTCACGAGACCGACCACGTTACGCCCCATTCGGGGTGTACAACCTCACAACCCGTTTTTCTGGGATAGACCGCGAACCTCCGAGAACCTGCACCGGACGAGCGCTTACCGATAACGCACCGGTGTATTAAATCACAGGGAATGTTTTAAAAATATATACGAGGACGGCTAGCCAGCCAATGAAACAGCCGTGATAATGATATACGGTTGAAAGTTAAATGTGAGTAAAGTCAGCTATTGGAGATCGCTGCGGGTAAAATGTATACCGTCCAAATGTTAGATTCCCTCAGAGGGTTCACTTTTCACTGGTTTGTTTTGTAAATATAATACCGTATATGGAGAGGTAACTCCTTAGCTAATCAGAAACGAAGAAACGCACGTGACTTCGGGCGGCGCTGTGCACGAAGACCTCCGATTTTCCCGGACCGGGTTCATCTTCCCACCCACCTGAGGGCAAAGCGTTGATGCTCTTCAAATAACATGTGGGAACTGTGTGAAAGCCTGGTATTTCATTAGATCCCTGAGCACTGAACCAAAGCGGTGACCTTGTGGCGCCGCGAGACAACGTGCTACACGACGTGACCACCACGGGTGCGGACCTACAGAGACTCGGTTTTTCACCCGCGCGCGATTCCAGAACATTGTGCTACTTTGATTTTTGCCCAGTGTGCTGAGGAACGTCTACAGGAAGACTCATCCCCTCTAAAGGCAACAAAGCTAATTTGGCCTTTGGACTAAAGGGCCTGGGTTTGAATCCCCACTCCTGCTGCAGTATCCTTGATTAAGGTGCTTACCCTGGACTGAGACTGTAAAAATTACCCTGCTGTACATTGCTTTGGAGAAAACGGTGCAGGTGGCAGTGTTTGTTCAACAGTCTTGCTGTGTGTTTTGCTCTTGAGCCCAAACTACAAACTACCCCCCGCTACACCACAGAGAGAAGCGAAAGCCCTGCTCCGCCACACGCATTCGGTGGAAACGCACGCGTCCGTCTCCTCTCTTGCACACAGACCTTTGATCCCACTCCGTGCGTTTCGTTTGAACTGAGAACACTACCTCTGGTTGGACCAAAACCTCTCCGCCAGTGAAAAAAAAACAGGCCTTTTCACACCACGGTCTTTTCGTGGGACAGCGAATATCTGCGTGGAGCGCTGGCGGGAACAGTCCCTTCAGCAGATCGGCTGCTCCTGGCCACCACCACTTCTCTTACGAAAGTGTGACCGCCGGGCCCTTTGCTGTGCAACCGGCAAACACACGCACACAGAGCAGAATCGCAGCTGCTGTTGCTCTGCACCATGTGAGGTTGCACCATGTGTTTATGCTCTTTTATCAATATTTACTCCCAACTGGTCACGGTGAAGTCTGAACCAGCAGTACTTACCCCAACGCCACTCAACGATGGGAGGGGGAAAAAAAAAAAAAACAGCACGACCCCAATAAATTTCCACTGAACAGACACCTGATAACAAAATTCAGCTCGATTCTCCACTAGTGTGTATTTTAGCTTCCTGTCTGACACTTTTATCCAGAAGAAAACAAATATAGATAACATGTATATGGCAGGACCAACATCGAGCGCGGCTGCAAGGGGCGTGGTGGGTAAAGCTGCCACTTTCTACTCAAAGACCCAGGTTTGAATCCCACCACCTGCTGGAGTACCTCTGATCAAGGTACTTACCCTAAAGAGGCACAGAAAGGACAACCCAGCTCTGTAAAGGGGTAAATCAGGGTAAGTAGTTTAGTGTAAAAACCACACACTGTAAGTGACTTGGGTGAAAAGGGACAGATAAATAAATAAGTAATTTGCTAGATGTGCAAGAGCAGATTCTGGGAACTGAACCTTTCGATCGAAATTGTCGCCGTCATGTTATTTAAACATTTTCTCCCGATAGAGAGGTTAGTTGTGAAAGTAAATGTTTGCCGAGCTTAGCACACGGAGGGAAAGTGCAAAAAACACTTAACCAAGCATGATGCGAAACACATCCAGCAACAGCTCGACAGGAAGCAGCAACGACGGCGTTTCCGCTGCACTCGGCAGCAAAGGCAGACGGACGAGCTCAAGCGGGTGTGTCACAGGTCCCCCAGAGGGGTGAGCTTCCAGCCAGGTCTTACCAGGTGTGGAGAGCCCACAGGCTTGCTGGCAGCACTGCAACCATCCTTCTCCTGCCCACCTGTAGGCACCTGGTCCCTTAGCGTTGCGTCAACACGGAGACCTCGCTTTATTATCTTTGCGTTCGAATGCATATATTTACAGAGAAATTATCAGCTAGCTTCAACTGCAAAGACACCTTCTGGTCAAAGGACCTGGGTTTGAATCCCTAATCCTGCTGCTGTATCCTTGATTAAGGTACCGACTCTGAACTGATACTGCAAACACTACTCTGCTGCATAAATGGGTAAATCAGTGTAAGCAGCCAGGTTTCCAAACCTGACACTAAAAGATGCCTCGGAGAAAGGAGTCAAATAAATGAATAAATGATCCATCTCAAGTGATGCGTTTCAATATTTCATTAGCGCCACTTCACAGCGTGAGCGGACTGGATTCGTCCTTTTCTCCAGTCCACATTGTCCGTGTCCAGCGACACGCAGAGATCCCACAGTTGAGTTGCCAACAACACTTCGGAGATCTACAGCTGGACGGCCATCCAGAACTCAGCTGAACTTCTTGCTTTGGAATCAGTGAGTTCTGCTCGTCGACAAAGGCACCATTTCCACCCTCCTGGGTCGCCTCCCTTTCCTCGCTCGCCCATCATTCCAGGCATTTTTTTCCACCATAGCCTCAGCACTTTTCAAGAAGAGGCACCAGCGCAAGTCAACAAAGCTTTGAAAAGGGGACTTTCGGAAGTCAACAGGGCCGCATTCCAGCCGCTGTCATCTCCAGTCAGCTGGAAGAACTCTGCCCTGAAGAGACAAGGCTCCTCTAACTGGCTAATCAACTGTAATCAATATCAGCAGGGCCTACGAAAGTCACCGAGAGAGACGCCAACAGGCCGCCGTCGCCTTCGTGACCTTGGCGAGACGGGACAAACAAGGATCCAGTCAGAAGAGGGGAAAACGCAACTGCTGCGGTACCATAAACACTGAGGTAGGAACACACTCCTATCAGCTCACACACCCTATGCGTACGTACAAAGAGCTGCATGGCATGAAAACTCAATCTGTTCCAAAGCCAGTTTCATTACCAAGGCTGTGCTATCCATTGGCTGCTCATTCGTGCCTTTACAGAACGCCCTCCAGGCTGCGAGAACTTCAGCACCGCTCCAGGGTAGGCCACGAACACTTTGCGGCACTCTCACCGACCGAGACCTCATCATGGGGACGCGAAGCACGAGCCGAAGTTCAGTTGCTCGGACACGGCCCGCACCAAGAGCTCCCGACATCCCACAGGTCTCGCGAGGTTTGGAATTGGCAACCGAACGATTTCAGGTTCGACTCCACGGAATCGGGAAATGTCGTTTCGCCACTAACAGGTGTGCGTAGGGTTAACTATGAATATTCAAAGGGGTAGAGACGTAGGCTCTCCAGGGTTCGAAGCGGTTAAGAGCGACGGGGGAGGAAGAGAGGTCGGCCCGTACAGGTAATGCGGAACCGTAGCCAAGAGCAGCGGATGCGAAGTCCTTATTGTTGCTGCTCATTTACATTCACAATGGAAACGCAAGCCAAGAAGAAGCAAATCAGAGACCGAAAACGCATGGCAAAAGTGAGGAGAAAAAAAAAAAAAAAAAAATCCTTCACAATTTCAGAAATTTGAGCTGCTTACAGACTCTGCATTAAGCAGCGGAATTTGGCAAAGACAGGCAGTAATATTGCGTAAAAAAAAAAAAAAAAAAAAAAATTTTGATAAAACTAGGAAAGAGCAAGTTTGTCATTTTTCATTTACTGTAGTGTAGCTAAATTAAAAAAACGAGGAGCAGAGAGTCGCACACAAGAAGAACACGAGAGAGAGACGGTGAAAAGACCAGAGCCCGAAACACGGGTTCGAGGACACGTGGATCCAGCGCACGGCGCGCACGGGTTCGCAATGACCTTTGTGCCATTTAAAGGGTAAAGAGGTGCGAACACAAAGTATGGCTGCAACAGTCACAGTCGCTATGTGTCTGTCAGTGGAGGAAAGCGAAAGGCCGGTGTCCAGGAGCACTCGGTTGGCAGTGAGTCATTCCGCTCCAGAGCAGCAGTGCCAGGTGTTTTACCCTGTTCTTACACGTACGACGAGAGAGGAACTAGGAGCGGGACTACTGGGAGCCTCACTCAGTTTCACCGCGTCATTTTCCCCCGAACCCCCCCATCCCGTCATTTAACGGTCACAATTAATACGAATAAAGGTGTGTAGAGCAAACTGAGTAACCGTGCGTACGTTTCTGTTAGAGAAGAAGAAGAAGAAGAAGAGCGTCGAACCACCACCAGACAGACCAGGGGGTGAAAGTGGTGCGAAAGTGAGCGAAAATTCCAGCGGGACTCGAGCTCGCGACGGCTGGGTCGGTTCATGAAATGAACTAAAAATGAAAGGAAACGAAGGGGGAATGAAAAGAAAGACCCACCGCGCTCCTCTCCTCCTCGGCGCTCTGCTCGCTCCTCCGTCCGTGGCTTCACGCGGGTGTCCGATCGTGCGGTGCGGTGTGGTGTGGTGTGGTGCGCGCTCTCTCTCTCTCTCGCTCCCTCCTTCCCGACGGACCGACCCGACCGCTGCTCCGCGGCTTCCTTTCGCTTTCGGCTCCGACGCCGTATCCAGTTTCTGGCGCTCCGGCGGCGGCGAAGGTTCGAGGAGCTGCGTCGGTCACGGAACTGACAACCGACTGCCGGCGGGGGCGGGCTCGGAGTCGATCCCACGTTCACCTGCGACAGGTAGAGACGCGTCGCGCGCCAGCTGCCGCGCGCATGCCCCGTGCCTCTCGCGCGCTCATCTCCGTGTTTACGTTGCGATGGTTGGTTTACGACGCGTGCGGTTCGTGCTCCTTTCCCCGAATCCGGGCACGTGTCACGGCTCCGCTGACACACCCCCCCGCCCCACGGCTTTCCGACGTGCGCTGTCCCGGGGTCCTGCGGGTTCTCATCCCGACCCGCCCCTTTCTTTTGATCATTTTAATTTTGCCCCCCCCCCAATCGAATCCACTATGAAACATCCCGTTAGTTATTTACGCATTTATTTGCACTTACTGCACCATCATGATGGTCTGTTCGCAGCCTATCAGCCTGCATGGATCTGGTTATATCGCGAAGATCTTGCTCTGGTGGGTTTTGGGTTCTGATCCTGAGAAGTTATGTGCTGTTGAGATATGTATACGCAGAAAGGCACCTGATCTGATTCCCCAGCCTGTTGACACCCACCCCCGACGCTGTGAGAACTCACGTTTGTGATGGTGCAGCCGGAGGGAGGAAAACTTCTTCATCCCCCTCCTCCCAAATGCTGACTCGCCATCCTCCTCCTTGGTTTGGGTGCCTGAGGATTGATCGGGTCAGTGAAAGATGCCTGAGGTGTGAAGGGCACGTAATGGCAGGCAGGTGGCATACTAGTTGAGGAAACAACAGTAATATATCCCAGGTTACATCCGAAAAAGCATCTGGAGACATAACTCCACAAAGGTAGCTCATCTGAAATGCCACGGTAAACGAATGTGAACATTTTAAACAATGAAAAAAGAAAGTGTTGTAATTGTACGACCGCGTGAACAAAGGCACTCTGGGTACTGACCTTTGACGCGGAGGGAAGAAAAGTTCCACCTCCCTCTTCGTGTTGTGGGTTGCGGTGATTCCTCGTCCATCCTCTGTGTCCTGAAGCAGAATGAAGGTGTTCAACGGGCTGTTACTCAGCACTGGCCACTCTGGGGACACACAAAGACACGAGCTGCTAAAACTGTGCTCAGTTCCTGATTTGCTGCCTACACGTCTTGCTCTGCCTCAGTACCGGTACGTTGCTGTTCCTGTACTTTTAGCTTCTGCTTTTTTCTTCCTTTTTTCTCTTATTCTAATTTAAAAAGGCTATAAAGACAGGGTCAAACACCCACAGCAGAGCAACCCCTTAAGGAAACCCCACCCCACCCCACCCCTCTTGCACATCTCTTCCTCTTCTATTCCATGTTGTCAGTGTGCTGTCAGATTCTACCTGTCCATCGTGTCCTACAGAGGGAACCCAACTGACACACTAAACCCTCATCTGTTTCCTGTGATGCCATTTTTTGAACATGAACTATTGTTTTAGTTAGATTTACATAAGAAGCTGCCAGAAATCTGCATTTTGAAACTTTCTGACTGTAACTTCCAAGCTTGTCCTTCATTGGCCTTCTGCATGAGCGCCGGAAAGCAAACTCTGTTATAATTTCCTGCTGGAAAAGTGTTGCATCTGCTGAACATCAAGTGACCAAACTTTGTTTTAGCCAAGCTGCACTGGTAAAGCAGGGGGTCTAATCCATAAGCTGCGTTACTTTAGATCAGGAGAGTGGGGGGGGTTTAAAGCCTTTTTTTTGGCTGTTGTTTCTTGAGTGATGATCTGGTGGCGAAGCTGATAGCCTAGTAGGTAGAGCTGCTGCGTGGGGATCCAAAGGTTCCTCGTTTGATTCCCACCTTTGGTTGTAGTATCTTTGAGTGAGGTACTATCCCTGAAGTTGCTCTTGTAAACTATAACAATTCTAACCTTACATTTACTTTTATTCACTTAGCAGATGCTTTTCTCCAAAGCAACTTACATTGGATACTATGTAGTGTTATCAGCCCACACACCTTATTCACTGTGGTGACTTACACTGCTAGATACGTTACTTACAATGGGTCACTCATCCAGACATCAGTGAAACACACTCTCTCTGTGTCACTATGGGGGAACCCAAACAGAATGTTTTTGGACTGTGGGAGGAAACCAGAGCACCCAGAGTAAACCCACACAGACAGAACATGCAAACTCCACACAGACTGAGCGGGGATCAAACCCACCTTCTCTCGCACCACCCAGGCGCCGTGAGACAGCAGCGCTACTTGCTGTGCCACCATGCCACCAACCTCACCCTAGTAAGTTGCTTTGAAGAAAAGTGTCAGCTGAAAGAATCACTATGAAGCAACAGTGCATTTTAAGAATTTTCATTTGCTTTTGTAAATAAATTCACTGAGGCCATCTTTGTGACTCAAGACACACACACTGGAAAGCACCACATGCAAAAAACGCCACTGTTTTAATCATTTTCAAGACGTGTGAGATTGTGGGTTTTAAAGTCTGTGGTGGAAAAATAGCACTCAAGTTTTCACTTTAAAGCTTTTCCTGTCAGCTTCAAACTTTTGTCTCTTTGCGCTTGAAGACACAGATGTTTGCACAGGTATGCAACTGCACATACTCTATGAAGTACTCAGGCATGCACCCAAAGGTGTACGTGTGTGAGAGAAATCCGGCTCTCTCGACCAGCCTGTTTGCACAACTGCGGGTTTTGTGACTTGATGTGGAGACCTTTGTACTCTGCCTCACTGTTTGTACTGTGATTGCGCTCTGTGAGCAGAGCCTCCCCGTCATCTACACCCCCACTGCCCTCAACCTGAACAGAACACCAGACAAGACGTCCTACGTGCCTATTAATAACCTACTGCCATACCATGGCATGCTTCTCCAGGAAGAGTGTGACCGATTGCCTACAACTGTATCGACATCTGTGTGTGTCGTCCTGAGATTGAAATCACATTCACATGTTAGTGTGACTTTGTGTGGTTCCTGAGCTCGCTGAGATCTTCTCCTTAACACTGTGTTTGTGCATCCTAGTACAAATATTATCATCCACCTCCATGTGCGTTCATTGGTGAGCACAGAAGCCTCACATTACAGGGTCTAATTCTTGGCCATAATTATGAAGCTCAAAAATACATTAGCTCAGTTTCCAGTTTATTTACAGGTGCAAGAAGTAGTTTGGAGAACTTGGCTCTGTAACCACACCTTCTCATGCCTTTTGCTGTTCTTTCTCTGCAGCATTCATATATTTTATGTTGGTTAGAATGTGTGATAGCTGGTGTCATCTGAACTATATAAATTCTATGGATCCAACTTTGACAACGAAAATCCACACAAGTGTTTGTCTGCTTAAGTCAGCAGACGGTGGGTGTAATGGGTGGAGGAGCAGTGGAGGAACAGAACCATTATTTACTGTCAACACAGCTGTTATCAGACCAGATCTACTGCATGGTTTTGCAAGAAACTGTGCCTGAAACAACTATAAGAAGCCACCAGTAGGTGTTTTCAAGTGAAAACACAGGAAACAAAAATTGTCATCTTTTCCTCTCCTAGTCAAGGAAGATTCTGACTGATAAGAGGATGTGAGATCCTGAGCACAACTCCGAGAGACACTTGACATTGTACGTTTAAGAGCAGTCTGCATTTTGGATTGCAATTCTGACATTCTACAGTAAACCACTGTTCACTATGGAGAACCAAACTGCATTTCCAGTACATGCTTTCACACCAAACCAAAAGTTAGAAGAGTAGTGAGGGTTGCACTGCAGTGCACAGTGATGGAATTAAGCCAAACGCTTAAAAACATCAACGTCCTGTCTCCAGCTTCACCTCACACACAGTGTGAAAGATCTCTTAGGGGCTTCTCGGAAGCCAAACAGCATTGCCATGCATTGAAACAGACCTCCAACTATGGCCTGTTAACTTTTAACCTTTAATCCTCTACCCCCAACAATACCACATCAGAAATTTTTGTTTTCAAAGAAGGATAGAGAAAAACAAGTGGTTACCGAAGTAGTGTGGTCCCGTAGTGCAAGTGTAAGTGAACATTGTGCTGCGCATGTTGCCCTCAGTTACAAACCTTTACACGTGAACAGAGTGTTGTTGATTTACATCTCAAGTGCCTCATAAGTTCAACCAGAATTGCTTCACAGTTGTTTCAGACAGCATCCAGGTGTATTACCTTCTGTAAAACGGCAATTTCGACCAAATAAAAGCATGGGTTAAGCAAAGCGGTGTGGTGACTTAGCAGCGTATGTGTTTTGAGGCAAAAGGTTTGAACTGAATTCTGTGGCTCAGTGTGGATCAGCTGATGTCCTGGGATGTGAGACCCCTTGGTCAGGGCTTGCCCCACAGAGGAAACACACAGCTATCTTTAGCACAGGAATACTCTGGGAACTGGGGACCCAGAATGTCTTGGGAGAGCAGACCTCCTACGCAAACTCTCTTCGGTCCACTTGCAGGCAACTGTGAGGTATGACAATGACAACAAAATGTACCATCTTTATTTCTTACTGCTCTTCATGCTTTTAATTATTTCATCTTAGAATGTGACTTGAACTGAAAGGAAAGTTATGTAGTGATAAAAGAAATTTTTTTTAAGACTGTAAAAACAGGTTTAATAGAAGAAAGTATATTTGCATTTTTTAAATGGATCGTTAGTTGTTTGAAATTCTGACTTGCTGTAATTATAAACAAACTCTTCCAACATAAATCAGCATCTATCCATCATGCCAGCTCATTAAGTTTTTCTCAATTATTAAAAATACATTTTAGTTACAAAAAATGTAAAAGCTAAGACTGACAACGGCCATAGGTGTGACTGTTAAAGGCAACGTGCAGAATGAAGTTGAAAATAGTTTTCAGCAATTATTTGCAAATCTGCATTTTTTCACCACTCACAAGAACATGTCAACCAAAACTGTGAATATGCCTGAAATAACCCTAATTTCACCTTCCCAAGTTACGCATCATGCCCTGCTGTCATTACTTATTAATCAGTAACTAGCGTTATGCTTATGGTAATGTTCAGCAGTGAATTCCATGCCACTTGTCTGATGACCTTGGTGTTCAGCTACCGCCTCTAGAGGACACAGACTATGGTTGCAATGGGTACCCGGTGAACAAAGACCACATGGACAGCTGAACTGAGGACATTAGGTTCCATGGAGTTTGATAAACTGAACTGATGCCCTTGTCTGAAATTACCTCGACCCTTTGTAATCTACATCTCTAAATATCATTTCCTCTTAGCTCTTTAAATTATTTAGATTTCTTTAAATTTATTTAAATGAGCATTGCCAGTGTGTAGTGTGGTGATTGCAGCTGCTGCCTTTGGACCCAAAGATTCCAGCTTAAAATCCCACCTAGAGCTGTAATACTCTTAAGCAAGATACTGGCCTTAAGTTGGTCCAGTAAAGTTACTCAGCTGCATAAATGGGCAAATAACCTTAGGTACATTAACACTGTAAGGTGCTTTGGAGAAAAGTGTTAAAAGGATAAATGCAATGTAGATATAAGAAATTGTGATCTGTTCGATTTATCATTTTTAAACAGGGCTCTGCTAATTCCGCCCTGAGAATTCATTAAGTTGCATTTGTTTAAAAATATTTAAATAAGGATCTTAAGAGGTGTGCTGAGGGAATGATGGCACCTTTTCTTGTGTACGTCAAGCTACTGCACAACCACGCCATTCACCCCCGCCCCCTGTCCACCATGCTCTTGCTGCTTCTGTGTGAAGGAAAGAGGAAGAAGCCTGATGTGCTTGGCTAGAGGAACTTCACACCTTCCTGGTACTTCTCCTGTGTGTGATGTTTAATAAAATGAGGCTGGAAACTGAAAGATCTCAGCAGAATATAGATGTAAAACTTATTGCTATGGACCAACTGTTCCACCAGGGATGAAGGTTCAGGTTCAGGTTCAGGTTCCGTCTCCAACTTTAAGCTACTTTGTTCTACCTCCCTGTACCTTGCACCACCTCACTTCACTCTGCATGCTCTTGAGCAAATACATTTGCTTATTTATCTACCTAACATATTCATTTGCCTCGAATCTGTCTAACATTTTTCTCTGTTTCATCACTGTATGTTGCATATTGGATGCTGCTTCACCCAAACAGAAATTCCCTGCAGGATTAATAAAGTTTCATTCATTCATTCATTCATTCATTCATTCATTCATTCATTCATTCATCAAGGGCCTTTGTTATTTTTATGATCTATAATTTTCCAGTCCAACTGTTGATTGAAGGAGGTCAAACCTTGTGCATCCAAACGTGCTCTCAGAGGACCTGGAACGCTTTGTTTCAGTTGTATGGAAGCTGATAATTTGTTGCTGTGTTAACCTGTCATGAAACAAAACAAATTAGCACTTTGCCACTTTTTGATTAATTAGTGATTTAATCGCTGAAATTCTAAGTGTGTAGGCTACATGGTTATCGTGAAACAGCTGTTTATTTGATGTGATGAACTCTTGTTCTTGAACACTAGTACAGGACTTATGTCGATATCACAAAAAAGGATTTAATTATTTAACCTTGGCCCTAAATATTATAAGCTCTATAGGGAGCACATGTAGTGTAGTAGTTAGAACAATTTTTCTTTGGTTCACAGCTCACATCCTAGTGCAACAGATACAATAAAAACAACCCTGTTATCCAAATGGGTAAAAAATTTTGAGCAGGTTAGCATGCAAATGTAAGACTGCATATCACTTTGAACAAGGTTGTCACCTAAACAAATGCTGTGCTGCTGCTGCTGCTGCTGCTGCTGCTGTTTTGTCTGGCTCTAGTTAATGTAAATATTTTTTCGGTTTTGAAAAAACCAAAAAAGTTTCTGGTTGTGGTTTTCAATTTACCCAGCAGCTGGGATTTATTAATAAACACTTGGAGGAGGAGATAGTTCCATATATACAGTGAAAAATAAAATAAATCACTACCTGTGAGGAGGGTGCAGTAGCACAGTGGGTTTGGCCTCTGGATGCTCTCTAGTGGGTCTGGGTTTGAGTCCCGCTTGGGGTGCCTTCTGACAGACTGGTGTCCTGTCCTTGTGCTGTGTTCCTGGGTTAGGCTCCGGTTCAAAGCAAACCTTCTTGTGACAAGCGGTTTGTGTGTGTGTGTCAGTCAATTAGCTGTGACTGTGAATAACTGTGTCACATTTACAGGGTGTGGCTGTTTATCAGTAGTCCTGTATAACCTGTTGCTCTTAGTCATCAGGTTCTGGAGGAGTGCGGTAAATTATTTCCTTGCTGATAACTAAACCGCTTGATAAACATTACCAACACAAACAGGGGTAAGCAGCTACGCAGTTAAGCATTTGGACCTGTGATCATAACATCTCCAGTGTAAGGGGCAGAAAAGATGTGAAAGAGTATGCTACGTGGGTCACTTTGGAGAAATATATATGCTTTGCCACTCATCAAACATGAAGAAATGGAGAAGTAATGAATTCAGTCCTGCTTCTGCAGTTCTTCCTGATTCGTGAAGCACTTCAATTATTCTAAGTTGGCATCAGCGTGGGGCAACCACTTTTTTTTTCAACAAAAAGCCTTGAGCTCAAGTTAAACCGCACCCAAGGGAATGGTCTTTACTACATGTGATAGTGGATAAGTGAACAGTTATGACGTAGGAGAGCTCTTGCAACATTTCCACTAGAATAAACATAGGTTTCTATGGTCGGATGCATTTAGTAGCAAAATAAATTTGCCAGCAGAGATCGAAAAAGTACCGTCTTCTCCATTTCTGTCCTATGGCTCACTCCTTCACAGCGCCTTACACACCTCTTAGTGTGAGTATTTACCAATACTGGAAGTATTATTCAGTATAGCTTACATTGCTAGGTTTGTGCACTAAGCTATTTATAATGAGTTACCCATTTACACAACCTATTCATTTCTCTCATGTCAGTCCAGTGTACGTCAGTTAATCAAAAGTACAGCAGCAGGAGTTGTAATTGCGCTCAAGACCTTGAATTGCAAGGTTGAGGCACAAACTACTACGACGGCTGCTGCCTGAGAACCCCTACACACTCCTAAAGATGATGCACAAGTTAACTGAAGACGGTGAGCTTTCAAAGTAAAACAACTTGTTTTGAGTTGCCTATCGGAAAAGTGATCGAATTGTTTGAAAATAAAGGTTTGCACCCAGAAGCTGGTAGGTTTCAATCCCAGGACAGATGTGTCTGCTCTATGCTGGATATGCAAAACATTCAGCCCATCTTATTTGGGTAACTGCACACAGGACAGGACAGTCTGGGTAAAGCACCCACTGAGTAGATAACTAATGCGATGGGTTATAGCAGGGTGTACCTAGAACACGTCACATACCTACCTGTTACACACCCACTCATTGTCGCAGTTTACTTGTCACTTCCAAACGTCTCTCCTCTGAGGTTCTCTTATTCCCGCTTTGCGAACAGGGACTTCTTGTTAAAGACTTGTTAGTTGTGACGTGTGTTCCGATCAGCGTGTGTATGCTTCTCCATCTGTGTACAGGTCAGCCTTACAGCTGCGTTCTGAGGGGCAGCGCGTGGCGTGATCACTTGTATCCGATGGACCTAGGTTTGAATCCCAATCCTGCTGTGGTACCATTGATCAGCTCACTTACGCTGAACCTACAGAATAAAAGTTGCCCTGCTCTATAAATGATTAAGTAATTGTATGTAACTTAGTGTACAAACGTAATGCTGTAAGTTGCCCTAGAAAAATGTTAATAACGCACGCCGTCCAAAGCCGCTTGTTCCGAGCAGGCTCGCGGCGAACCAGAGCCTAACCCGGCAGCACGGGGCACAAGGCTCGAGGGAGAGGGGACACGCCCCGGACGGGACGCCAGTCTGTCACAGGGCACCGCAAGCAGGACTCAAACCCCAGACCCCCCCCGAGAGAGTGGGACCCGGCCAAACCCGTTGCGCCACCGCACCCCCGTCAGCGTTAATAAATAAACAATAATATTTGTTAGTGGGCCAGCAGGCGGTGAAGTGGTTAGAGCCGCTGCCTGTAGAGTCAAAAGTTGCAGGTTTTAATTTCTGTTCCTGCTGTAACGGTAAAACGTAAAACATATTGTGTATGTCAAAGGGACCGGATGCAGAAAATGCTATTATCGCAGCGCCTTGAACAACTGCTCTTGCGCTACAGCTCAGCCTTCAGTAACTCACACAGAGCACGCAGGGCACGGGGAAGGCAGGAAGCAGCCTGGCACCCTTTACACTCCAGACCTGCCTGCCACACTGATGTCAACTCACCCACGTTGTCAGGCTATGGCGATTCATGTGCCAGTGAGGGTCCCGCTGTGCCTCAGCCGGGTTAATGCTGAAAAAGGCCACGGCGCTGTTGTTCGGCGGGGCTACGGGGAGGCTGCGTCCGTACAGAGAAGTGCGCGTGGCTGCCGGAAGCAGGACATTGCACCTTGTCCCGTGCACTGGGGTGGGGTGAGGGGATTTCCTCAAGTGTGCACATCGTACCATAAGGCAGAGGCATCCACTGAGAAGGCAAGGCCCCCCCACATGGTGATAAGGACAAACCCCGCTCACAGCTGGGTTCCCACTTGAGCCCTTTAGCAGAAAACAGCCTTCTGCACAAGTTGCTTTGCTCATTTTAACATATCTGATCATGCCGTGAACCTCACCGACTTTACGGAGAGCTGGGCGCAGTCGGTTTTTTTCCGTCACGACGGTGCTGTTAATGTGTGCGGGAATATATTTGCATATTTTTCGTTGCAGCCCAGCGATCAAATTATCCATCACAAAATGTAAAGAAATTCTGTTTGCACATGGCAGAAATGTCACACTGAAAGCCCCCTGTAACTGCACTAAATATGAAATTTGTGTGTAACAGGAAAAAAAGAGCTGAATTTCATTATATTTGGAAAATTAATATAAATTTGAACAGAACCAAACTGAACTGTATGCACACACTGAATGTGCAAAGTGGATGCATGTTTGCATCTTGTGCGTAAGTACTTAATCCAGAAAGTTCAGCAGTCAATTCAGCAGCATTACAGAAGTGAGTTGTCAACACTGTTACAATATTGCATTGTCAAGGGTCCAACAACAGCACCCGCTCTCAGATGTGGGTCTGCAGTGTAGAGATTAAAAACAAGGTGTTGCTCTGCCCCACACATGATGTGTCCAGAGTATGAAAACCTGTTGTCACGACCCCTGAAGTTTGGACTCGGGATGAACGTAGCCTGCGCCACCCCCAGAGCCACTCAGCTGCATCAAGCACGCCTGAACCCACACACACACACACACACACACACACACACACACACACACATTTTCATAACCGCTTGTCCCATACGGGGTCGCGGGGGAACCGGAGCCTACCCAGCAACACAGGGCGTAAGGCCGGAGGGGACACACCCAGGACGGGACGCCAGTCCATCACAAGGCACCCCAAGCGGGACTCGAACCCCAGACCCACTGGAGAGCAGGACTGTGGTCCAACCCACTGCGCCACCGCACCCCCGCCGCCTGAACCCAATAAACGCTAAATCCCCAGCACCATAAAAACACTGATGGACGAACATCTGGTTGTGGATTCGTGATCAGCTCTCGACTGCCTTTTCTTGCCATTGCTTAGTGATTCTCGGTCTGTTTGCTCACATGCTTCTGAAGTCCTGTTCACAGTGTGTTTGTGCTCTAATCCAACGCTAATCTTTGTTCCGTGTTCCTCATCTCACTTTGGCATTTTCTTAGTTTGCACGATGCACATATATGTATATATTCACTCTGCTTTTGAGAACATCACCCTTTTTGTCCACATTTAGATGCACAGCAACATACAACATGCCCCTTTTTACCTCCAGATGTGACACCTGTCTTATCATTTGCGCTTCCCGTGGAAGTTTTGGGTTGACGTGAGCCAAGGTAGTTATATTTGGGATCCTCTGTAATCCTTTTTAAACCTTCAAATACATTTTGAAAAAATGCAGAATGAAGGCTGTACTGCTACAAAGCAGGCCTCTGCAAGATTCCCATGAGAGGTGGAATGAGACCATTACCCCAGGAGAGATTTTTCACAAATCATCACGTTTCACACCATTAAAAAGAGCCCCCACTCCTCCTTCACATTCTTATTATGTGCAGCCCTTAGACCAGGCTTCCCATTTGTCTACGCGGACTACTCCAGTTCTGCTCCTCTACAGCCAGTCACTGTTTATGAATTTTTCTACCTGCCTGGGCATGGTGACCCTTCCTTGGTGCCAAGCGTTCATGCTGATCTCCAGGTGCTAGGTTCATACTGATCTTTCACTCATTGCTTTTTATTGTGCCGTTCATGTTCAGGACTCCTGCTTGACTCTCTCTGCCTGTTGCTGAACAATGGAGCTTCGTTGCCTTAATGCCTCAAAAATTGCGAATAAACAGCGAGAGCTGTTGTCCTTTACTCTGGACTGCAGCATCATCACTCCTTGCTAAATCTGATGACTCACAAATTAATGTGACATAATTGAATCTCTGCATTTTGGAGAAATGTAAAATATTTTGTCTGTTTCACTGATTTTGAATCTGTGAATATATAGAAGGCTTTCTTATTTTAGTCTCTGTCTATTTTCAGATCTTATTTAAATTTCCTATTTATTCAATGCTGATAAACAAAGAAAATAAATATATTTTTCTATTAATTCCAGAATTCCATTCTGACTGAGGGGAGTATGAGCATGCAAACATAAAATATACAAGCAATTTTGTGTGCAATAACTTTTTACTCCCTGGTACCCTCAGTATTGAGCTCATAAAAAAGCAAACAGATTCAAACAAGCATACTATAGATGCAGTATGCTTTGCAAGACCATATAGCATACTGCATAACAAACAGCATGGTCTTGCAAAGTCTTATTCTTTCTTAATCTACTGCAGGACTACAAAAACCTGCATCATGTAGCTATAGTAAACATATGAGAAACATAAGGACAATGCAAAAAACTGCACAGTCCTGATGCAAATATTTCTTAAGTTGATTCTCACGGAATTTAGTCTCTGCTCAACTTTCCAGAAAACAATTCAATTTTACTTTACGTACTCATTACGTTACCTTTTGACTTCGAATAACCGAAGTCAGTAACCCTTCACCTGCCGTCGTATCCTTGAGCAGGGTAATCATTCTGAATTGATACAGCAAAACTGACACGCCTGAGTAAATAAGCAAAAAAAAAAAAAAAAAAATTGTATTTTAACATTGTAAATTACGCGGGAGAAAGCTGTAGTCAAGCAAACGTTTGATGACTCTTCTCTCAGCCAGCGCGCTTTCAAAAAACACTTCTAGTTGCACATGGACATCTACTGGTAAAATAATGAAACTACAAGCAATCAAAAAAGAAAAAGAAATCTCTCTCAATAAAACTGGGTGAATCCAGAAATAAAACTGAATGCATATATCTGTGCATAAAAGGCACCAGCTCCAGTCATTCGAAGGAAACTCGGAAAGTTGTAATACATGTAAACATATCTCTAGAGTAGACAGTGGCAATTGGTTTCCAATTATTAAATTAACGTTGTTCTCCAATGTAACTTAAAACAACTTACTAGCCAATTACGTGACAGACTGGACATCCCTTGGGGTATCGCTGTGCACGTCCGAATACTGCAGACTACGCGGCTTATGTCCCGAACGGTCTGGGGATGGGCGCCGAGGCGAGGGTAGCTGCTGCCAAAGGAGAGTAGCACGGCGCCGCCGCCTCCTCCTCCTCCTCCTCCTCCTCGCGCAAGGCGCCAATCGTGGGAGAGGATCGCTTCAGCCCTACTGGCTTGCTCTGCGAGCGAGGGGGCTCTCGTTTGGTGCAGGGGTTCAAAAAACTGACGCGCGCTCCCCGTCGGGGAATCGAACCCCGGTCTCCCGCGTGACAGGCGGGGATACTCACCACT
This sequence comes from Scleropages formosus, assembly GCF_900964775.1. NCBI lineage: Eukaryota > Metazoa > Chordata > Actinopteri > Osteoglossiformes > Osteoglossidae > Scleropages > Scleropages formosus. Next base: position 42,263,979 of record NC_041807.1, on the reverse strand, counting down.
ATACTAACGAGGAGCTGGGTGCGCCTCAGCCTTACCGAGTCGCCACTCGACGGCCCGTTCCGACGTCCGGCCTTCGCCTTCCACCTCTGCCTCCCCAAGCTGCGTGAGAGAAGGTGGAGCGCGCCGTCAGGGTGGCCGAGCGGTCTAAGGCGCTGCGTTAAGGTCGCAGTCTCCTCTGGAGGCGTGGGTTCGAATCCCACTTCTGACAAACCTTTAACGTTCCCCCTTACCGATGGTACGAGTCCCTGTCTCAAAGTCGCCCGGCTGCGACACCGAGTTAACCGGGTCGCACTCCTCCAGCGCGTCCGGGAGGCTCGTGCGAGCAGTTCAGGGCATGGATTGGGGGCATCCCTTGGGGTCGCGCTGCTGGCTGCGTGGCTTATGTTTGCTCCCGTTTGGCGGCTCTCTTCCACGACGCGAAGTGGAAAAATCCTTACAGCCGGTGCCGCAGACTCTCTTTGGTTCCGTTCCCTCTCTCCCTCTACGCGTACCGACGAAAAAGCTTCAAAGTTCACATGCTGCAGCATTGCACGGCCCTCGCTCTCTCTGCCGCACCTACCGGCGAGCCTGTGGGAGAGCGGGCCTGCCGGACCGTGGCGTGCTACATCGAACGGAACTCCCTGCTATGGTTGGCATGGGCACGGTGTCCCTTGAGAAGCCTGAGGGCAGCGGGGAACCTGTGGAGGGGCTGAACGATCTCAGGTGGCTAAGGGAGCATGCGAAAGCACTCTTTCTGAACGGCCTGGGGATGGGCACCGAGGCGAGGGTAGCTGCTGCCAAAGGAGAGTAGCACGGCGCCGCCGCCTCCTCCTCCTCCTCGCGCAAGGCGCCAATCGTGGGAGAGGATCGCTTCAGCCCTACTGGCTCGCTCTGCGAGCGAGGCGGCTCTCGTTTGGTGCAGGGGTTCAAAAAGCCTGACGCGCGCTCCCCGTCGGGGAATCGAACCCCGGTCTCCCACGTGACAGGCGGGGATACTCACCACTATACTAACGAGGAGCTGGGTGCGCCTCAGCCTTGCCGAGTCGCCACTCGACGGCCCGTTCCGACGTCCGGCCTTCGCCTTCCACCTCTGCCTCCCCAAGCTGCGTGAGAGAAGGTGGAGCGCGCCGTCAGGGTGGCCGAGCGGTCTAAGGCGCTGCGTTAAGGTCGCAGTCTCCTCTGGAGGCGTGGGTTCGAATCCCACTTCTGACAAACCTTTAACGTTCCCCCTTACCGATGGTACGAGTCCCTGTCTCAAAGTCGCCCGGCTGCGACACCGAGTTAACCGGGTCGCACTCCTCCAGCGCGTCCGGGAGGCTCGTGCGAGCAGTTCAGGGCATGGATTGGGGGCATCCCTTGGGGTTGCGCTGCTGGCTGCGCGGCTTATGTTTGCTCCCGTTTGGCGGCTCTCTTCCACGACGCGAAGTGGAAAAATCCTTACAGCCGGTGCCGCAGACTCTCTTTGGTTCCGTTCCCTCTCTCCCTCTACGCGTACCGACGAAAAAGCTTCAAAGTTCACATGCTGCAGCATTGCACGGCCCTCGCTCTCTCTGCCGCACCTACCGGCGAGCCTGTGGGAGAGCGGGCCTGCCGGACCGTGGCGTGCTACATCGAACGGAACTCCCTGCTATGGTTGGCATGGGCACGGTGTCCCTTGAGAAGCCTGAGGGCAGCGGGGAACCTGTGGAGGGGCTGAACGATCTCAGGTGGCTAAGGGAGCATGCGAAAGCACTCTTTCTGAACGGCCTGGGGATGGGCACCGAGGCGAGGGTAGCTGCTGCCAAAGGAGAGTAGCACGGCGCCGCCGCCTCCTCCTCCTCGCGCAAGGCGCCAATCGTGGGAGAGGATCGCTTCAGCCCTACTGGCTCGCTCTGCGAGCGAGGCGGCTCTCGTTTGGTGCAGGGGTTCAAAAAGCCTGACGCGCGCTCCCCGTCGGGGAATCGAACCCCGGTCTCCCGCGTGACAGGCGGGGATACTCACCACTATACTAACGAGGAGCTGGGTGCGCCTCAGCCTTGCCGAGTCGCCACTCGACGGCCCGTTCCGACGTCCGGCCTTCGCCTTCCACCTCTGCCTCCCCAAGCTGCGTGAGAGAAGGTGGAGCGCGCCGTCAGGGTGGCCGAGCGGTCTAAGGCGCTGCGTTAAGGTCGCAGTCTCCTCTGGAGGCGTGGGTTCGAATCCCACTTCTGACAAACCTTTAACGTTCCCCCTTACCGATGGTACGAGTCCCTGTCTCAAAGTCGCCCGGCTGCGACACCGAGTTAACCGGGTCGCACTCCTCCAGCGCGTCCGGGAGGCTCGTGCGAGCAGTTCAGGGCATGGATTGGGGGCATCCCTTGGGGTCGCGCTGCTGGCTGCGTGGCTTATGTTTGCTCCCGTTTGGCGGCTCTCTTCCACGACGCGAAGTGGAAAAATCCTTACAGCCGGTGCCGCAGACTCTCTTTGGTTCCATTCCCTCTCTCCCTCTACGCGTACCGACGAAAAAGCTTCAAAGTTCACATGCTGCAGCATTGCACGGCCCTCGCTCTCTCTGCCGCACCTACCGGCGAGCCTGTGGGAGAGCGGGCCTGCCGGACCGTGGCGTGCTACATCGAACGGAACTCCCTGCTATGGTTGGCATGGGCACGGTGTCCCTTGAGAAGCCTGAGGGCAGCGGGGAACCTGTGGAGGGGCTGAACGATCTCAGGTGGCTAAGGGAGCATGCGAAAGCACTCTTTCTGAACGGCCTGGGGATGGGCACCGAGGCGAGGGTAGCTGCTGCCAAAGGAGAGTAGCACGGCGCCGCCGCCTCCTCCTCCTCCTCCTCGCGCAAGGCGCCAATCGTGGGAGAGGATCGCTTCAGCCCTACTGGCTTGCTCTGCGAGCGAGGGGGCTCTCGTTTGGTGCAGGGGTTCAAAAAACTGACGCGCGCTCCCCGTCGGGGAATCGAACCCCGGTCTCCCGCGTGACAGGCGGGGATACTCACCACTATACTAACGAGGAGCTGGGTGCGCCTCAGCCTTGCCGAGTCGCCACTCGACGGCCCGTTCCGACGTCCGGCCTTCGCCTTCCACCTCTGCCTCCCCAAGCTGCGTGAGAGAAGGTGGAGCGCGCCGTCAGGGTGGCCGAGCGGTCTAAGGCGCTGCGTTAAGGTCGCAGTCTCCTCTGGAGGCGTGGGTTCGAATCCCACTTCTGACAAACCTTTAACGTTCCCCCTTACCGATGGTACGAGTCCCTGTCTCAAAGTCGCCCGGCTGCGACACCGAGTTAACCGGGTCGCACTCCTCCAGCGCGTCCGGGAGGCTCGTGCGAGCAGTTCAGGGCATGGATTGGGGGCATCCCTTGGGGTCGCGCTGCTGGCTGCGCGGCTTATGTTTGCTCCCGTTTGGCGGCTCTCTTCCACGACGCGAAGTGGAAAAATCCTTACAGCCGGTGCCGCAGACTCTCTTTGGTTCCGTTCCCTCTCTCCCTCTACGCGTACCGACGAAAAAGCTTCAAAGTTCACATGCTGCAGCATTGCACGGCCCTCGCTCTCTCTGCCGCACCTACCGGCGAGCCTGTGGGAGAGCGGGCCTGCCGGACCGTGGCGTGCTACATCGAACGGAACTCCCTGCTATGGTTGGCATGGGCACGGTGTCCCTTGAGAAGCCTGAGGGCAGCGGGGAACCTGTGGAGGGGCTGAACGATCTCAGGTGGCTAAGGGAGCATGCGAAAGCACTCTTTCTGAACGGCCTGGGGATGGGCACCGAGGCGAGGGTAGCTGCTGCCAAAGGAGAGTAGCACGGCGCCGCCGCCTCCTCCTCCTCCTCGCGCAAGGCGCCAATCGTGGGAGAGGATCGCTTCAGCCCTACTGGCTCGCTCTGCGAGCGAGGCGGCTCTCGTTTGGTGCAGGGGTTCAAAAAGCCTGACGCGCGCTCCCCGTCGGGGAATCGAACCCCGGTCTCCCGCGTGACAGGCGGGGATACTCACCACTATACTAACGAGGAGCTGGGTGCGCCTCAGCCTTGCCGAGTCGCCACTCGACGGCCCGTTCCGACGTCCGGCCTTCGCCTTCCACCTCTGCCTCCCCAAGCTGCGTGAGAGAAGGTGGAGCGCGCCGTCAGGGTGGCCGAGCGGTCTAAGGCGCTGCGTTAAGGTCGCAGTCTCCTCTGGAGGCGTGGGTTCGAATCCCACTTCTGACAAACCTTTAACGTTCCCCCTTACCGATGGTACGAGTCCCTGTCTCAAAGTCGCCCGGCTGCGACACCGAGTTAACCGGGTCGCACTCCTCCAGCGCGTCCGGGAGGCTCGTGCGAGCAGTTCAGGGCATGGATTGGGGGCATCCCTTGGGGTCGCGCTGCTGGCTGCGCGGCTTATGTTTGCTCCCGTTTGGCGGCTCTCTTCCACGACGCGAAGTGGAAAAATCCTTACAGCCGGTGCCGCAGACTCTCTTTGGTTCCGTTCCCTCTCTCCCTCTACGCGTACCGACGAAAAAGCTTCAAAGTTCACATGCTGCAGCATTGCACGGCCCTCGCTCTCTCTGCCGCACCTACCGGCGAGCCTGTGGGAGAGCGGGCCTGCCGGACCGTGGCGTGCTACATCGAACGGAACTCCCTGCTATGGTTGGCATGGGCACGGTGTCCCTTGAGAAGCCTGAGGGCAGCGGGGAACCTGTGGAGGGGCTGAACGATCTCAGGTGGCTAAGGGAGCATGCGAAAGCACTCTTTCTGAACGGCCTGGGGATGGGCACCGAGGCGAGGGTAGCTGCTGCCAAAGGAGAGTAGCACGGCGCCGCCGCCGCCTCCTCCTCCTCCTCCTCGCGCAAGGCGCCAATCGTGGGAGAGGATCGCTTCAGCCCTACTGGCTCGCTCTGCGAGCGAGGCGGCTCTCGTTTGGTGCAGGGGTTCAAAAAGCTGACGCGCGCTCCCCGTCGGGGAATCGAACCCCGGTCTCCCGCGTGACAGGCGGGGATACTCACCACTATACTAACGAGGAGCTGGGTGCGCCTCAGCCTTGCCGAGTCGCCACTCGACGGCCCGTTCCGACGTCCGGCCTTCGCCTTCCACCTCTGCCTCCCCAAGCTGCGTGAGAGAAGGTGGAGCGCGCCGTCAGGGTGGCCGAGCGGTCTAAGGCGCTGCGTTAAGGTCGCAGTCTCCTCTGGAGGCGTGGGTTCGAATCCCACTTCTGACAAACCTTTAACGTTCCCCCTTACCGATGGTACGAGTCCCTGTCTCAAAGTCGCCCGGCTGCGACACCGAGTTAACCGGGTCGCACTCCTCCAGCGCGTCCGGGAGGCTCGTGCGAGCAGTTCAGGGCATGGATTGGGGGCATCCCTTGGGGTCGCGCTGCTGGCTGCGCGGCTTATGTTTGCTCCCGTTTGGCGGCTCTCTTCCACGACGCGAAGTGGAAAAATCCTTACAGCCGGTGCCGCAGACTCTCTTTGGTTCCGTTCCCTCTCTCCCTCTACGCGTACCGACGAAAAAGCTTCAAAGTTCACATGCTGCAGCATTGCACGGCCCTCGCTCTCTCTGCCGCACCTACCGGCGAGCCTGTGGGAGAGCGGGCCTGCCGGACCGTGGCGTGCTACATCGAACGGAACTCCCTGCTATGGTTGGCATGGGCACGGTGTCCCTTGAGAAGCCTGAGGGCAGCGGGGAACCTGTGGAGGGGCTGAACGATCTCAGGTGGCTAAGGGAGCATGCGAAAGCACTCTTTCTGAACGGCCTGGGGATGGGCACCGAGGCGAGGGTAGCTGCTGCCAAAGGAGAGTAGCACGGCGCCGCCGCCTCCTCCTCCTCCTCGCGCAAGGCGCCAATCGTGGGAGAGGATCGCTTCAGCCCTACTGGCTCGCTCTGCGAGCGAGGCGGCTCTCGTTTGGTGCAGGGGTTCAAAAAGCCTGACGCGCGCTCCCCGTCGGGGAATCGAACCCCGGTCTCCCGCGTGACAGGCGGGGATACTCACCACTATACTAACGAGGAGCTGGGTGCGCCTCAGCCTTGCCGAGTCGCCACTCGACGGCCCGTTCCGACGTCCGGCCTTCGCCTTCCACCTCTGCCTCCCCAAGCTGCGTGAGAGAAGGTGGAGCGCGCCGTCAGGGTGGCCGAGCGCTCTAAGGCGCTGCGTTAAGGTCGCAGTCTCCTCTGGAGGCGTGGGTTCGAATCCCACTTCTGACAAACCTTTAACGTTCCCCCTTACCGATGGTACGAGTCCCTGTCTCAAAGTCGCCCGGCTGCGACACCGAGTTAACCGGGTCGCACTCCTCCAGCGCGTCCGGGAGGCTCGTGCGAGCAGTTCAGGGCATGGATTGGGGGCATCCCTTGGGGTCGCGCTGCTGGCTGCGCGGCTTATGTTTGCTCCCGTTTGGCGGCTCTCTTCCACGACGCGAAGTGGAAAAATCCTTACAGCCGGTGCCGCAGACTCTCTTTGGTTCCGTTCCCTCTCTCCCTCTACGCGTACCGACGAAAAAGCTTCAAAGTTCACATGCTGCAGCATTGCACGGCCCTCGCTCTCTCTGCCGCACCTACCGGCGAGCCTGTGGGAGAGCGGGCCTGCCGGACCGTGGCGTGCTACATCGAACGGAACTCCCTGCTATGGTTGGCATGGGCACGGTGTCCCTTGAGAAGCCTGAGGGCAGCGGGGAACCTGTGGAGGGGCTGAACGATCTCAGGTGGCTAAGGGAGCATGCGAAAGCACTCTTTCTGAACGGCCTGGGGATGGGCACCGAGGCGAGGGTAGCTGCTGCCAAAGGAGAGTAGCACGGCGCCGCCGCCTCCTCCTCCTCCTCCTCGCGCAAGGCGCCAATCGTGGGAGAGGATCGCTTCAGCCCTACTGGCTCGCTCTGCGAGCGAGGCGGCTCTCGTTTGGTGCAGGGGTTCAAAAAGCTGACGCGCGCTCCCCGTCGGGGAATCGAACCCCGGTCTCCCGCGTGACAGGCGGGGATACTCACCACTATACTAACGAGGAGCTGGGTGCGCCTCAGCCTTGCCGAGTCGCCACTCGACGGCCCGTTCCGACGTCCGGCCTTCGCCTTCCACCTCTGCCTCCCCAAGCTGCGTGAGAGAAGGTGGAGCGCGCCGTCAGGGTGGCCGAGCGGTCTAAGGCGCTGCGTTAAGGTCGCAGTCTCCTCTGGAGGCGTGGGTTCGAATCCCACTTCTGACAAACCTTTAACGTTCCCCCTTACCGATGGTACGAGTCCCTGTCTCAAAGTCGCCCGGCTGCGACACCGAGTTAACCGGGTCGCACTCCTCCAGCGCGTCCGGGAGGCTCGTGCGAGCAGTTCAGGGCATGGATTGGGGGCATCCCTTGGGGTCGCGCTGCTGGCTGCGCGGCTTATGTTTGCTCCCGTTTGGCGGCTCTCTTCCACGACGCGAAGTGGAAAAATCCTTACAGCCGGTGCCGCAGACTCTCTTTGGTTCCGTTCCCTCTCTCCCTCTACGCGTACCGACGAAAAAGCTTCAAAGTTCACATGCTGCAGCATTGCACGGCCCTCGCTCTCTCTGCCGCACCTACCGGCGAGCCTGTGGGAGAGCGGGCCTGCCGGACCGTGGCGTGCTACATCGAACGGAACTCCCTGCTATGGTTGGCATGGGCACGGTGTCCCTTGAGAAGCCTGAGGGCAGCGGGGAACCTGTGGAGGGGCTGAACGATCTCAGGTGGCTAAGGGAGCATGCGAAAGCACTCTTTCTGAACGGCCTGGGGATGGGCACCGAGGCGAGGGTAGCTGCTGCCAAAGGAGAGTAGCACGGCGCCGCCGCCGCCTCCTCCTCCTCCTCCTCGCGCAAGGCGCCAATCGTGGGAGAGGATCGCTTCAGCCCTACTGGCTCGCTCTGCGAGCGAGGCGGCTCTCGTTTGGTGCAGGGGTTCAAAAAGCTGACGCGCGCTCCCCGTCGGGGAATCGAACCCCGGTCTCCCGCGTGACAGGCGGGGATACTCACCACTATACTAATGAGGAGCTGGGTGCGCCTCAGCCTTGCCGAGTCGCCACTCGACGGCCCGTTCCGACGTCCGGCCTTCGCCTTCCACCTCTGCCTCCCCAAGCTGCGTGAGAGAAGGTGGAGCGTGCCGTCAGGGTGGCCGAGCGGTCTAAGGCGCTGCGTTAAGGTCGCAGTCTCCTCTGGAGGCGTGGGTTCGAATCCCACTTCTGACAAACCTTTAACGTTCCCCCTTACCGATGGTACGAGTCCCTGTCTCAAAGTCGCCCGGCTGCGACACCGAGTTAACCGGGTCGCACTCCTCCAGCGCGTCCGGGAGGCTCGTGCGAGCAGTTCAGGGCATGGATTGGGGGCATCCCTTGGGGTCGCGCTGCTGGCTGCGCGGCTTATGTTTGCTCCCGTTTGGCGGCTCTCTTCCACGACGCGAAGTGGAAAAATCCTTACAGCCGGTGCCGCAGACTCTCTTTGGTTCCGTTCCCTCTCTCCCTCTACGCGTACCGACGAAAAAGCTTCAAAGTTCACATGCTGCAGCATTGCACGGCCCTCGCTCTCTCTGCCGCACCTACCGGCGAGCCTGTGGGAGAGCGGGCCTGCCGGACCGTGGCGTGCTACATCGAACGGAACTCCCTGCTATGGTTGGCATGGGCACGGTGTCCCTTGAGAAGCCTGAGGGCAGCGGGGAACCTGTGGAGGGGCTGAACGATCTCAGGTGGCTAAGGGAGCATGCGAAAGCACTCTTTCTGAACGGCCTGGGGATGGGCACCGAGGCGAGGGTAGCTGCTGCCAAAGGAGAGTAGCACGGCGCCGCCGCCTCCTCCTCCTCCTCCTCCTCCTCGCGCAAGGCGCCAATCGTGGGAGAGGATCGCTTCAGCCCTACTGGCTCGCTCTGCGAGCGAGGCGGCTCTCGTTTGGTGCAGGGGTTCAAAAAGCTGACGCGCGCTCCCCGTCGGGGAATCGAACCCCGGTCTCCCGCGTGACAGGCGGGGATACTCACCACTATACTAACGAGGAGCTGGGTGCGCCTCAGCCTTGCCGAGTCGCCACTCGACGGCCCGTTCCGACGTCCGGCCTTCGCCTTCCACCTCTGCCTCCCCAAGCTGCGTGAGAGAAGGTGGAGCGCGCCGTCAGGGTGGCCGAGCGGTCTAAGGCGCTGCGTTAAGGTCGCAGTCTCCTCTGGAGGCGTGGGTTCGAATCCCACTTCTGACAAACCTTTAACGTTCCCCCTTACCGATGGTACGAGTCCCTGTCTCAAAGTCGCCCGGCTGCGACACCGAGTTAACCGGGTCGCACTCCTCCAGCGCGTCCGGGAGGCTCGTGTGAGCAGTTCAGGGCATGGATTGGGGGCATCCCTTGGGGTCGCGCTGCTGGCTGCGCGGCTTATGTTTGCTCCCGTTTGGCGGCTCTCTTCCACGACGCGAAGTGGAAAAATCCTTACAGCCGGTGCCGCAGACTCTCTTTGGTTCCGTTCCCTCTCTCCCTCTACGCGTACCGACGAAAAAGCTTCAAAGTTCACATGCTGCAGCATTGCACGGCCCTCGCTCTCTCTGCCGCACCTACCGGCGAGCCTGTGGGAGAGCGGGCCTGCCGGACCGTGGCGTGCTACATCGAACGGAACTCCCTGCTATGGTTGGCATGGGCACGGTGTCCCTTGAGAAGCCTGAGGGCAGCGGGGAACCTGTGGAGGGGCTGAACGATCTCAGGTGGCTAAGGGAGCATGCGAAAGCACTCTTTCTGAACGGCCTGGGGATGGGCACCGAGGCGAGGGTAGCTGCTGCCAAAGGAGAGTAGCACGGCGCCGCCGCCTCCTCCTCCTCCTCCTCGCGCAAGGCGCCAATCGTGGGAGAGGATCGCTTCAGCCCTACTGGCTCGCTCTGCGAGCGAGGCGGCTCTCGTTTGGTGCAGGGGTTCAAAAAGCTGACGCGCGCTCCCCGTCGGGGAATCGAACCCCGGTCTCCCGCGTGACAGGCGGGGATACTCACCACTATACTAACGAGGAGCTGGGTGCGCCTCAGCCTTGCCGAGTCGCCACTCGACGGCCCGTTCCGACGTCCGGCCTTCGCCTTCCACCTCTGCCTCCCCAAGCTGCGTGAGAGAAGGTGGAGCGCGCCGTCAGGGTGGCCGAGCGGTCTAAGGCGCTGCGTTAAGGTCGCAGTCTCCTCTGGAGGCGTGGGTTCGAATCCCACTTCTGACAAACCTTTAACGTTCCCCCTTACCGATGGTACGAGTCCCTGTCTCAAAGTCGCCCGGCTGCGACACCGAGTTAACCGGGTCGCACTCCTCCAGCGCGTCCGGGAGGCTCGTGCGAGCAGTTCAGGGCATGGATTGGGGGCATCCCTTGGGGTCGCGCTGCTGGCTGCGCGGCTTATGTTTGCTCCCGTTTGGCGGCTCTCTTCCACGACGCGAAGTGGAAAAATCCTTACAGCCGGTGCCGCAGACTCTCTTTGGTTCCGTTCCCTCTCTCCCTCTACGCGTACCGACGAAAAAGCTTCAAAGTTCACATGCTGCAGCATTGCACGGCCCTCGCTCTCTCTGCCGCACCTACCGGCGAGCCTGTGGGAGAGCGGGCCTGCCGGACCGTGGCGTGCTACATCGAACGGAACTCCCTGCTATGGTTGGCATGGGCACGGTGTCCCTTGAGAAGCCTGAGGGCAGCGGGGAACCTGTGGAGGGGCTGAACGATCTCAGGTGGCTAAGGGAGCATGCGAAAGCACTCTTTCTGAACGGCCTGGGGATGGGCACCGAGGCGAGGGTAGCTGCTGCCAAAGGAGAGTAGCACGGCGCCGCCGCCTCCTCCTCCTCCTCGCGCAAGGCGCCAATCGTGGGAGAGGATCGCTTCAGCCCTACTGGCTCGCTCTGCGAGCGAGGCGGCTCTCGTTTGGTGCAGGGGTTCAAAAAGCCTGACGCGCGCTCCCCGTCGGGGAATCGAACCCGGTCTCCCGCGTGACAGGCGGGGATACTCACCACTATACTAACGAGGAGCTGGGTGCGCCTCAGCCTTGCCGAGTCGCCACTCGACGGCCCGTTCCGACGTCCGGCCTTCGCCTTCCACCTCTGCCTCCCCAAGCTGCGTGAGAGAAGGTGGAGCGCGCCGTCAGGGTGGCCGAGCGGTCTAAGGCGCTGCGTTAAGGTCGCAGTCTCCTCTGGAGGCGTGGGTTCGAATCCCACTTCTGACAAACCTTTAACGTTCCCCCTTACCGATGGTACGAGTCCCTGTCTCAAAGTCGCCCGGCTGCGACACCGAGTTAACCGGGTCGCACTCCTCCAGCGCGTCCGGGAGGCTCGTGCGAGCAGTTCAGGGCATGGATTGGGGGCATCCCTTGGGGTCGCGCTGCTGGCTGCGCGGCTTATGTTTGCTCCCGTTTGGCGGCTCTCTTCCACGACGCGAAGTGGAAAAATCCTTACAGCCGGTGCCGCAGACTCTCTTTGGTTCCGTTCCCTCTCTCCCTCTACGCGTACCGACGAAAAAGCTTCAAAGTTCACATGCTGCAGCATTGCACGGCCCTCGCTCTCTCTGCCGCACCTACCGGCGAGCCTGTGGGAGAGCGGGCCTGCCGGACCGTGGCGTGCTACATCGAACGGAACTCCCTGCTATGGTTGGCATGGGCACGGTGTCCCTTGAGAAGCCTGAGGGCAGCGGGGAACCTGTGGAGGGGCTGAACGATCTCAGGTGGCTAAGGGAGCATGCGAAAGCACTCTTTCTGAACGGCCTGGGGATGGGCACCGAGGCGAGGGTAGCTGCTGCCAAAGGAGAGTAGCACGGCGCCGCCGCCTCCTCCTCCTCCTCGCGCAAGGCGCCAATCGTGGGAGAGGATCGCTTCAGCCCTACTGGCTCGCTCTGCGAGCGAGGCGGCTCTCGTTTGGTGCAGGGGTTCAAAAAGCTGACGCGCGCTCCCCGTCGGGGAATCGAACCCCGGTCTCCCGCGTGACAGGCGGGGATACTCACCACTATACTAACGAGGAGCTGGGTGCGCCTCAGCCTTGCCGAGTCGCCACTCGACGGCCCGTTCCGACGTCCGGCCTTCGCCTTCCACCTCTGCCTCCCCAAGCTGCGTGAGAGAAGGTGGAGCGCGCCGTCAGGGTGGCCGAGCGGTCTAAGGCGCTGCGTTAAGGTCGCAGTCTCCTCTGGAGGCGTGGGTTCGAATCCCACTTCTGACAAACCTTTAACGTTCCCCCTTACCGATGGTACGAGTCCCTGTCTCAAAGTCGCCCGGCTGCGACACCGAGTTAACCGGGTCGCACTCCTCCAGCGCGTCCGGGAGGCTCGTGCGAGCAGTTCAGGGCATGGATTGGGGGCATCCCTTGGGGTCGCGCTGCTGGCTGCGCGGCTTATGTTTGCTCCCGTTTGGCGGCTCTCTTCCACGACGCGAAGTGGAAAAATCCTTACAGCCGGTGCCGCAGACTCTCTTTGGTTCCGTTCCCTCTCTCCCTCTACGCGTACCGACGAAAAAGCTTCAAAGTTCACATGCTGCAGCATTGCACGGCCCTCGCTCTCTCTGCCGCACCTACCGGCGAGCCTGTGGGAGAGCGGGCCTGCCGGACCGTGGCGTGCTACATCGAACGGAACTCCCTGCTATGGTTGGCATGGGCACGGTGTCCCTTGAGAAGCCTGAGGGCAGCGGGGAACCTGTGGAGGGGCTGAACGATCTCAGGTGGCTAAGGGAGCATGCGAAAGCACTCTTTCTGAACGGCCTGGGGATGGGCACCGAGGCGAGGGTAGCTGCTGCCAAAGGAGAGTAGCACGGCGCCGCCGCCTCCTCCTCCTCCTCGCGCAAGGCGCCAATCGTGGGAGAGGATCGCTTCAGCCCTACTGGCTCGCTCTGCGAGCGAGGCGGCTCTCGTTTGGTGCAGGGGTTCAAAAAGCCTGACGCGCGCTCCCCGTCGGGGAATCGAACCCCGGTCTCCCGCGTGACAGGCGGGGATACTCACCACTATACTAACGAGGAGCTGGGTGCGCCTCAGCCTTGCCGAGTCGCCACTCGACGGCCCGTTCCGACGTCCGGCCTTCGCCTTCCACCTCTGCCTCCCCAAGCTGCGTGAGAGAAGGTGGAGCGCGCCGTCAGGGTGGCCGAGCGGTCTAAGGCGCTGCGTTAAGGTCGCAGTCTCCTCTGGAGGCGTGGGTTCGAATCCCACTTCTGACAAACCTTTAACGTTCCCCCTTACCGATGGTACGAGTCCCTGTCTCAAAGTCGCCCGGCTGCGACACCGAGTTAACCGGGTCGCACTCCTCCAGCGCGTCCGGGAGGCTCGTGCGAGCAGTTCAGGGCATGGATTGGGGGCATCCCTTGGGGTCGCGCTGCTGGCTGCGCGGCTTATGTTTGCTCCCGTTTGGCGGCTCTCTTCCACGACGCGAAGTGGAAAAATCCTTACAGCCGGTGCCGCAGACTCTCTTTGGTTCCGTTCCCTCTCTCCCTCTACGCGTACCGACGAAAAAGCTTCAAAGTTCACATGCTGCAGCATTGCACGGCCCTCGCTCTCTCTGCCGCACCTACCGGCGAGCCTGTGGGAGAGCGGGCCTGCCGGACCGTGGCGTGCTACATCGAACGGAACTCCCTGCTATGGTTGGCATGGGCACGGTGTCCCTTGAGAAGCCTGAGGGCAGCGGGGAACCTGTGGAGGGGCTGAACGATCTCAGGTGGCTAAGGGAGCATGCGAAAGCACTCTTTCTGAACGGCCTGGGGATGGGCACCGAGGCGAGGGTAGCTGCTGCCAAAGGAGAGTAGCACGGCGCCGCCGCCTCCTCCTCCTCCTCGCGCAAGGCGCCAATCGTGGGAGAGGATCGCTTCAGCCCTACTGGCTCGCTCTGCGAGCGAGGCGGCTCTCGTTTGGTGCAGGGGTTCAAAAAGCCTGACGCGCGCTCCCCGTCGGGGAATCGAACCCCGGTCTCCCGCGTGACAGGCGGGGATACTCACCACTATACTAACGAGGAGCTGGGTGCGCCTCAGCCTTGCCGAGTCGCCACTCGACGGCCCGTTCCGACGTCCGGCCTTCGCCTTCCACCTCTGCCTCCCCAAGCTGCGTGAGAGAAGGTGGAGCGCGCCGTCAGGGTGGCCGAGCGGTCTAAGGCGCTGCGTTAAGGTCGCAGTCTCCTCTGGAGGCGTGGGTTCGAATCCCACTTCTGACAAACCTTTAACGTTCCCCCTTACCGATGGTACGAGTCCCTGTCTCAAAGTCGCCCGGCTGCGACACCGAGTTAACCGGGTCGCACTCCTCCAGCGCGTCCGGGAGGCTCGTGCGAGCAGTTCAGGGCATGGATTGGGGGCATCCCTTGGGGTCGCGCTGCTGGCTGCGCGGCTTATGTTTGCTCCCGTTTGGCGGCTCTCTTCCACGACGCGAAGTGGAAAAATCCTTACAGCCGGTGCCGCAGACTCTCTTTGGTTCCGTTCCC